>NW_027478442.1:1169932-1469932 GCF_051014685.1 Ptiloglossa arizonensis | reverse complement strand
CTCAAGCATTCCTTAACTTCAAACTCCCATATCTCGCGAACGGATTGACGAACTCGAGAAATTCCTGTTGCATCTGAAAGCAGAAACCCGCCCGATTGCAACGGTATGTGTATTTTCCCCTAGGCCATTGTAGTTATTGGTTTCAAGCGTCAGAATTCTGATAATTTTGATGGTTTCTCAACCATTCCTTAGCTTCAAACTCCCATATCTCGCGAACGGAATGACGAACTCGAGAAATTCCTGTTGCATCTGAAAGTAGAAACTCGCCCGATTACAATGCTGTGTGTACTTTTCCCCTAGGCCACTCCAGTTGTTGTTATCGAATATCAGACTTGCAAAAATTTTGATGGTTTCTCAACCATCCCTTAACTCCAAAATCCGATATTTCGCGAACGGATTGACGATCTCGAGAAATTCCTGTTGCACCTGGAAGCAGAAACTCGCCCGATTACAATGGTGTGTGCACTTTTCCCCTAGGTCATTCCAGTTATTGGTTTCGAGTATCAGACTTGCGAAAATTTTGATGGATTCTCAACCATTCCTTAAATTCAAACTCCCATTTCTCGCGAACGGATTGCCGAACTCGAGAAATTCCTGTTGCATCTGAAAGTAGAAACTCGCCCGATTACAAGGGTGTCTGTACTTTTCCCCTAGGCCATTCCAGTTATTGGTTTCGAGTATCAGACCAGCGAAAATTTTGATGGCTTCTCAACCATTCCTTAACATCAAACTCCCATATCTCGCGAACGGATTGACGAACTCGAGAAATTCCTGTTGCATCTGAAAGCAGAAACTCGCCCGATTGCAACGGTATGTGTATTTTCCCCTAGGCCATTGTAGTTATTGGTTTCAAGCGTCAGAATTGCGATAAATTTGATGGTTTCTCAACCATTCCTTAGCTTCAAACTCCCATATCTCGCGAACGGAATGACGAACTCGAGAAATTCCTGTTGCATCTGAAAGTAGAAACTCGCCCGATTACAATGCTGTGTGTACTTTTCCCCTAGGCCACTCCAGTTGTTGTTATCGAATATCAGACTTGCAAAAATTTTGATGGTTTCTCAACCATCCCTTAACTCCAAAATCCGATATTTCGCGAACGGAATGACGATCTCGAGAAATTCCTGTTGCACCTGGAAGCAGAAACTCGCCCGATTACAATGGTGTGTGCACTTTTCCCCTAGGTCATTCCAGTTATTGGTTTCGAGTATCAGACTTGCGAAAATTTTGATGGATTCTCAACCATTCCTTAACTTCAAACTCCCATTTCTCGCGAACGGATTGCCGAACTCGAGAAATTCCTGTTGCATCTGAAAGTAGAAACTCGCCCGATTACAAAGGTATGTGTGTTTTTCACCTAGGCCTTTGTAGTTATTGGTTTCGTGTATCAGACTTGCGAAAATTTTGATGGTTTCTCAAGCATTCCTTAACTTCAAACTCCCATATCTCGCGAACGGATTGACGAACTCGATTATTCCCTGTTGCATCTGAAAGTAGAACGTCGACCGATTACAGTGGTGTGTGTGTACTTTTCCCCTAGGCCATTCCAGTTATTCGTTTCTAGCATCAGAATTGCGAAAATTTTGATGGTTTCTCAACCGTTCCTTAAGTTCAAACTCCCATATCTCGCGAACGGAATGACGAACTCGAGAAATTCCTGTTGCATCTGAAACGTGGAAACTCGCCCGATTACAAGGGTATGTGCATTTTTCCCCTAGGCCTTTGTAGTTATTGGTTTCGAGTATCAGACATGCGAAAATTTTGAAGGTTTCTCAACCATTCCTTAACTTCAAACGCCCACGTCTCGCGAACGGATTGACGAACTCGAGAAATTCCTGTTGCATCTGAAAGTAGAAACTCGCCCGATTACAAAGATATGTGTGTTTTCCCCTAGGCCATTGTAGTTATTGGTTTCGAGTATCAGACTTGCGAAAATTTTGAGGGTTTCTCAACCATTCCTTAACTTCAAACTCCCATATCTTGCGAACGGATTGACGTACTCTAGAAATTCCTGTTGCATCTGAAAGTAGAGACTCGCCCGATTAGAATGGTGTGTTTACTTTTCCCCTAGGGCATTACAGTTATTCGTTTCGAGCATCAGAATTGCGAAAATTGCGATGGTTTCTCAACCATTCCTTAACTTCAAACTCCCATATCTGGCGAACGGATTGACGAATTCGAGAAATTTCTGTTGCATCTGAAAGCAGAAACTCGCCCGAGTACAATGCTGTGTGTACTTTCCCCCTAGGCCACTCCAGTTATTGTTATCGAATATCAGACTTGCGAAAGTTTTGATGGTTTCTCAACCATCTCTTAATTCCCAACTCCGACATTTCACGAACGGCTTGACGAATCCGAATAATTTCTGTTGCATCTGAAAGTAGAAACTCTCCCAATTACAACGGTATGTGCATTTTTGCCCGAGGCCATAGGAGTTATTGATTTCGAGTATCAGACTTTCGAAAATTTTGATGGTTCCTCAAGCATTCCTTAACTTCAAACTCACATATCTCGCGAACGGATTGACGAACGCGAGAAATTTCTGTTGCATCTGAAAGCAGAAACTAGCCCGAGTACAATGGTGTGTGTACTTTTCCCCTAGGGCATTACAGTTATTCGTTTCGAGCATCAGAATTGCGAAAATTGCGATGGTTTCTCAACCATTCCTTCACTTCAAACTCCCATATCTCGCGAACGGATTGACAAACTCGAGAAATTCCTGTTGCATCTGAAAGTAGAAACTCGCCCGATTACAAGGGTGTTTGTACTTTTCCCCTAGGCCATTCCAGTTATTGGTTTCGAGTATCAGACCAGCGAAAATTTTGATGGTTTCTCAACCATTCCTTAATTTCAAACTCCCGTATCTCGCGAACGGATTGACGAACTCGAGACATTTCTGTTGCATCTGAAAGTAGAAACCCGCCCGATTACAATGGTGTATGTACTTTTCCCCTAGGCCATTCCAGTTATTGGTTTCGAGTATCAGACCAGCGAAAATTTTGATGGTTTCACAACCATTCCTTAACATCAAACTCCCATATCTCGCGAACGTATTTGACGAACTCGAGAAATTCCTGTTGCATCTGAAAGTAGAAACCAGCCCGATTACAATGGTGTATGTACTTTTCCCCTAGGGCATTACAGTTATTCGTTTCGAGCATCAGAATTGCGAAAATTGCGATGGTTTCTCAACCATTCCTTCACTTCAAACTCCCATATCTCGCGAACGGATTGACAAACTCGAGAAATTCCTGTTGCATCTGAAAGTAGAAACTCGCCCGATTACAAGGGTGTCTGTACTTTTCCCCTAGGGCATTACAGTTATTCGTTTCGAGCATCAGAATTGCGAAAATTGCGACGGTTTCTCAACCATTCCTTAATTTCAAACTCCCATATCTCGCGAACGGATTGACGAACACGAGAAATTCCTGTTGCATCTGAAAGTGGATACTCGCCCGATTACAAAGGTATGTGTGTTTTCCCCTAGGCCATTGTTGTTATTGGTTTCGAGTATCAGACTTGCGAAAATTTTGAGGGTTTCTCAACCATTCCTTAACTTCGAACGCCCACATCTCGCGAACGGATTGACGAACTCGAGAAATTCCTGTTGCATCTGAAAGTAGAATCTCGCCCGATTACAAATATATGTGTGTTTTCCCCTAGGCCTTTGTAGTTATTGGTTTCGAGTATCAGACTTGCGAAAATTTTGAGGGTTTCTCAACCATTCCTTAATTTCAAACTCCCATATCTCACGAACGGATTGACGAACTCGAGAAATTCCTGTTGCATCTGAAAGCAGAAACTCGCCCGATTACAATGGTGTGTGTACTTTTCCCCTAGGCCATAGTAGTTATTGGTTTCGAGTATCAGAATTGCGAAAATTTTGGGGGTTTCTCAACATTTCCTTAACTTCAAACGCCCACATCTCGCGAACGGATTGACGAACTCGAGAAATTCCTGTTGCATCTGAAAGTAGAAACTCGCCCGATTACAAAGATATGTGTGTTTTCCCCTAGGCCATTGTAGTTATTGGTTTCGAGTATCAGACTTGCGAAAATTTTGAGGGTTTCTCAACCATTCCTTAACTTCAAACTCCCATATCTTGCGAACGGATTGACGTACTCTAGAAATTCCTGTTGCATCTGAAAGTAGAGACTCGCCCGATTAGAATGGTGTGTTTACTTTTCCCCTAGGGCATTACAGTTATTCGTTTCGAGCATCAGAATTGCGAAAATTGCGATGGTTTCTCAACCATTCCTTAACTTCAAACTCCCATATCTGGCGAACGGATTGACGAATTCGAGAAATTTCTGTTGCATCTGAAAGCAGAAACTCGCCCGAGTACAATGCTGTGTGTACTTTCCCCCTAGAACACTCCAGTTATTGTTATCGAATATCAGACTTGCGAAAGTTTTGATGGTTTCTCAACCATCTCTTAACTCCCAACTCCGACATTTCACGAACGGATTTACGAATCCGAATAATTTGAGTTCCATCTGAAAGTAGAAACTCTCCCAATTACAACGGTATGTGCATTTTTGCCCGAGGCCATAGGAGTTATTGATTTCGAGTATCAGACTTTCGAAAATTTTGATGGTTCCTCAAGCATTCCTTAACTTCAAACTCACATATCTCGCGAACGGATTGACGAACTCGAGAAATTTCTGTTGCATCTGAAAGTAGAAACTCGCCGGATTACAATGGTGTCTGTACTTTTCCCCTAGGCCATTCCAGTTATTGGTTTCGAGTATCAGACCAGCGAAAATTTTGATCGTTTCTCAACCATTCCTTAACTTCAAACTCCCATATCTCGCGAACGGATTGACGAACTCGAGACATTTCTGTTGCATCTGAAAGTAGAAACCCGCCCGATTACAATGGTGTATGTACTTTTCCCCTAGGCCATTCCAGTTATTGGTTTCGAGTATCAGACCAGCGAAAATTTTGATGGTTTAACAACCATTCCTTAACTTCAAACTCCCATATCTCGCGAACGGATTGACGAACTCGAGAAATTCCTGTTGCATCTGAAAGTAGAAACTCGCCCGATTACAATGGTGTCTGTACTTTTCCCCTAGGCCATTCCAGTTATTGTTTTCGAGTATCAGACCAGCGAAAATTTTGATGGTTTCTCAACCATTCCTTAATTTCAAACTCCCATATCTCGCGAACGGATTGACGAACTCGAGAAATTTCTGTTGCATCTGAAAGTAGAAACCCGCCCGATTACAATGGTGTATGTACTTTTCCCCTAGGCCATTCCAGTTATTGGTTTCGAGTATCAGACCAGCGAAAATTTTGATGGTTTCACAACCATTCCTTAACTTCAAACTCCCATATCTCACGAACGGATTGACGAACTCGAGAAATTTCTGTTGCATCTGAAAGCAGAAACTCGCCCGAGTACAATGCTGTGTGTACTTTCCCCCTAGGCCACTCCAGTTATTGTAATCGAATATCAGACTTGCGAAAGTTTTGATGGTTTCTCAACCATCTCTTAACTCCCAACTCCGACATTTCGCGAACGGATTGACGAATCCGAATAATTTCTGTTGCATCTGAAAGTAGAAACTCTCCCAACTACAACGGTATGTGCATTTTTGCCCGAGGCCATAGGAGTTATTTATTTCGAGTATCAGACTTTCGAACATTTTGATGGTTCCTCAAGCATTCCTTAACTTCAAACTCACATATCTCGCGAACGGATTGACGAACTCGAGAAATTTCTGTTGCATCTGAAAGCAGAAACTCGCCCGAGTACAATGGTGTGTATATTTTTCCCCTAGGGCATTACAGTTATTCGTTTCGAGCATCAGAATTGCGAAAATTGCGATGGTTTCTCAACCATTCCTCCACTTCAAACTCCCATATCTCGCGAACGGATTGACGAACTCGAGAAATTCCTGTTGCATCTGAAAGTAGAAACTCGCCCGATTACAATGGTGTCTGTACTTTTCCCCTAGGCCATTCCAGTTATTGGTTTCGAGTATCAGACCAGCGAAAATTTTGATGATTTCTCAACCATTCCTTAATTTCAAACTCCCATATCTCGCGAACGGATTGACGAACTCGAGAAATTTCTGTTGCATCTGAAAGTAGAAACCCGCCCGATTACAATGGTGTCTGTACTTTTCCCCTAGGCCATTCCAGTTATTGGTTTCGAGTATCAGACCAGCGAAAATTTTGATGGTTTCTCAATCATTCCTGAATTTCAAACTCCCATATCTCGCGAACGGATTGACGAACTCGAGAAATTTCTGTTGCATCTGAAAGTAGAAACCCGCCCGATTACAATGGTGTAGGTACTTTTCCCCTAGGCCATTCCAGTTATTGGTTTCGAGTATCAGACCAGCGAAAATTTTGATGGTTTCTCAACCATTCCTTAACTTCAAACTCCCATATCTCGCGAACGGATTGACGAACTCGAGAAATTCCTGTTGCATGAGAAAGTAGAAACTCGCCCGATTACAAAGGTATGTGTATTTTTCCCCTAGGCCTTTGTAGTTATTGGTTTCGAGTATCAGACTTTCGAAAATTTTGATGGTTTCTCAACCATTCCTTAACATCAAACTCCCATATCTCGCGAACGGATTGACGAACTCGAGAAATTCCTGTTGCATCTGAAAGTGGAAACTCGCCCGATTACAAAGGTATGTGAATTTTTCCCGTAGGCCTTTGTAGTTATTGGTTTCGAGTATCAGACTTGCGACAATTTTGATGGTTTCTCAACCATTCCGTATCTTCAAACTCCCATATCTCGCGAAAGGGTTGACGAACTCGAGAAATTCCCGTTGTATCTGAAAGTAGAAGCTCGCCCGATTACAATGCTGTGTGTACTTTTCCCCTAGGCCACTCCAGTTGTTGTTATCGAATATCAGACTTGCAAAAATTTTGATGGTTTCTCAACCATCCCTTAACTCCAAAATCCGATATTTCGCGAACAGATTGACGAACTCGAGAAATTCCTGTTGCATCTGAAAGTAGAAACCCGCCCGATTACAATGGTGTGTGTACTTTTCCCCTAGGCCATTCCAGTTATTGGTTTCGAGTATCAGACCAGCGAATATTTTGATGGTTTCTCAACCATTCCTTAGCATCAAACTCCCATATCTCGCGAACGGATTGACGAACTCGAGAAGTTCCTGTTGCATCTGAAAGTGGAAACTCGCACGATTACAAAGGTATGTGCATTTTTCCCCTAGGCCTTTGTAGCTATTGGTTTCGAGTATCAGACTTGCGAAAATTTTGATAGTTTCTCAAGCATTCCTTAACTTCAAACTCCCATATCTCATGAACGGATTGACGAACTCGAGAAGTTCCTGTTGCATCTGAAAGCAGAAACCCGCCCGATTGCAACGGTATGTGTATTTTCCCCTAGGCCATTGGAGTTATTGGTTTCAAGCGTCAGAATTGCGATAATTTTGATGGTTTCTCAACCATTCCTTAGCTTCAAACTCCCATATCTCGCGAACGGAATGACGAACTCGAGAAATTCCTGTTGCATCTGAAAGTAGAAACTCGCCCGATTACAATGCAGTGTGTACTTTTCCCCTATGCTACTCCAGTTGTTGTTATCGAATATCAGACTTGCAAAAATTTTGATGGTTTCTCAACCATCCCTTAACTCCAAAATCCGATATTTCGCGAACGGATTGACGATCTCGAGAAATTCCTGTTGCACCTGGAAGCAGAAACTCGCCCGATTACAATTGTGTGTGCACTTTTCCCCTAGGTCATTCCAGTTATTGGTTTCGAGTATCAGACTTGCGAACATTTTGATGGATTCTCAACCATTCCTTAAATTCAAACTCCCATTTCTCGCGAACGGATTGCCGAACTCGAGAAATTCCTGTTGCATCTGAAAGTAGAAACTCGCCCGATTACAAAGGTATGTGTGTTTTTCACCTAGGCCTTTGTAGTTATTGGTTTCGTGTATCAGACTTGCGAAAATTTTGATGGTTTCTCAAGCATTCCTTAACTTCAAACTCCCATATCTCGCGAACGGATTGACGAACTCGATTATTCCCAGTTGCATCTGAAAGTAGAAACTCGCCCGATTACAACGGTATGTGTAGTTTTCCCCTGGGCCATTCCAGTTATTCGTTTCTAGCATCAGAATTGCGAAAATTTTGATGGTTTCTCAACCATTCCTTAAGTTCAAACTCCCATATCTCGCGAACGGAATGACGAACTCGAGAAATTCCTGTTGCATCTGAAACGTGGAAACTCGCCCGATTACAAGGGTATGTGCATTTTTCCCCTAGGCCTTTGTAGTTATTGGTTTCGAGTATCAGACTTGCGAAAATTTTGAAGGTTTCTCAACCATTCCTTAACTTCAAACGCCCACGTCTCGCGAACGGATTGACGAACTCGAGAAATTCCTGTTGCATCTGAAAGTAGAAACTCGCCCGATTACAAAGATATGTGTGTTTTCCCCTAGGCCATTGTAGTTATTGGTTTCGAGTATCAGACTTGCGAAAATTTTGAGGGTTTCTCAACCATTCCTTAACTTCAAACTCCCATATCTTGCGAACGGATTGACGTACTCTAGAAATTCCTGTTGCATCTGAAAGTAGAGACTCGCCCGATTAGAATGGTGTGTGTACTTTCCCCCTAGGCCACTCCAGTTATTGTTATCGAATATCAGACTTGCGAAAGTTTTGATGGTTTCTCAACCATCTCTTAATTCCCAACTCCGACATTTCACGAACGGCTTGACGAATCCGAATAATTTCTGTTGCATCTGAAAGTAGAAACTCTCCCAATTACAACGGTATGTGCATTTTTGCCCGAGGCCATAGGAGTTATTGATTTCGAGTATCAGACTTTCGAAAATTTTGATGGTTCCTCAAGCATTCCTTAACTTCAAACTCACATATCTCGCGAACGGATTGACGAACTCGAGAAATTTCTGTTGCATCTGAAAGCAGAAACTAGCCCGAGTACAATGGTGTGTGTACTTTTCCCCTAGGGCATTACAGTTATTCGTTTCGAGCATCAGAATTGCGAAAATTGCGATGGTTTCTCAACCATTCCTTCACTTCAAACTCCCATATCTCGCGAACGGATTGACAAACTCGAGAAATTCCTGTTGCATCTGAAAGTAGAAACTCGCCCGATTACAAGGGTGTCTGTACTTTTCCCCTAGGCCATTCCAGTTATTGGTTTCGAGTATCAGACCAGCGAAAATTTTGATGGTTTCTCAACCATTCCTTAATTTCAAACTCCCGTATCTCGCGAACGGATTGACGAACTCGAGACATTTCTGTTGCATCTGAAAGTAGAAACCCGCCCGATTACAATGGTGTATGTACTTTTCCCCTAGGCCATTCCAGTTATTGGTTTCGAGTATCAGACCAGCGAAAATTTTGATGGTTTCACAACCATTCCTTAACATCAAACTCCCATATCTCGCGAACGGATTGACAAACTCGAGAAATTCCTGTTGCATCTGAAAGTAGAAACTCGCCCGATTACAAGGGTGTCTGTACTTTTCCCCTAGGGCATTACAGTTATTCGTTTCGAGCATCAGAATTGCGAAAATTGCGACGGTTTCTCAACCATTCCTTAATTTCAAACTCCCATATCTCGCGAACGGATTGACGAACACGAGAAATTCCTGTTGCATCTGAAAGTGGATACTCGCCCGATTACAAAGGTATGTGTGTTTTCCCCTAGGCCATTGTAGTTATTGGTTTCGAGTATCAGACTTGCGAAAATTTTGAGGGTTTCTCAACCATTCCTTAACTTCGAACGCCCACATCTCGCGAACGGATTGACGAACTCGAGAAATTCCTGTTGCATCTGAAAGTAGAATCTCGCCCGATTACAAATATATGTGTGTTTTCCCCTAGGCCTTTGTAGTTATTGGTTTCGAGTATCAGACTTGCGAAAATTTTGAGGGTTTCTCAACCATTCCTTAATTTCAAACTCCCATATCTCACGAACGGATTGACGAACTCGAGAAATTCCTGTTGCATCTGAAAGCAGAAACTCGCCCGATTACAATGGTGTGTGTACTTTTCCCCTAGGCCATAGTAGTTATTGGTTTCGAGTATCAGAATTGCGAAAATTTTGGGGGTTTCTCAACATTTCCTTAACTTCAAACGCCCACATCTCGCGAACGGATTGACGAACTCGAGAAATTCCTGTTGCATCTGAAAGTAGAAACTCGCCCGATTACAAAGATATGTGTGTTTTCCCCTAGGCCATTGTAGTTATTGGTTTCGAGTATCAGACTTGCGAAAATTTTGAGGGTTTCTCAACCATTCCTTAACTTCAAACTCCCATATCTGGCGAACGGATTGACGAACTCGAGAAATTTCTGTTGCATCTGAAAGCAGAAACTCGCCCGAGTACAATGCTGTGTGTACTTTCCCCCTAGAACACTCCAGTTATTGTTATCGAATATCAGACTTGCGAAAGTTTTGATGGTTTCTCAACCATCTCTTAACTCCCAACTCCGACATTTCACGAACGGATTTACGAATCCGAATAATTTGAGTTGCATCTGAAAGTAGAAACTCTCCCAATTACAACGGTATGTGCATTTTTGCCCGAGGCCATAGGAGTTATTTATTTCGAGTATCAGACTTTCGAAAATTTTGATGGTTCCTCAAGCATTCCTTAACTTCAAACTCACATATCTCGCGAACGGATTGACGAACTCGAGAAATTTCTGTTGCATCTGAAAGTAGAAACTCGCCGGATTACAATGGTGTCTGTACTTTTCCCCTAGGCCATTCCAGTTATTGGTTTCGAGTATCAGACCAGCGAAAATTTTGATCGTTTCTCAACCATTCCTTAACTTCAAACTCCCATATCTCGCGAACGGATTGACGAACTCGAGACATTTCTGTTGCATCTGAAAGTAGAAACCCGCCCGATTACAATGGTGTATGTACTTTTCCCCTAGGCCATTCCAGTTATTGGTTTCGAGTATCAGACCAGCGAAAATTTTGATGGTTTAACAACCATTCCTTAACTTCAAACTCCCATATCTCGCGAACGGATTGACGAACTCGAGAAATTCCTGTTGCATCTGAAAGTAGAAACTCGCCCGATTACAATGGTGTCTGTACTTTTCCCCTAGGCCATTCCAGTTATTGGTTTCGAGTATCAGACCAGCGAAAATTTTGATGGTTTCTCAACCATTCCTTAATTTCAAACTCCCATATCTCGCGAACGGATTGACGAACTCGAGAAATTTCTGTTGCATCTGAAAGCAGTAACTCGCCCGAGTACAATGGTGTGTGTACTTTTCCCCTAGGGCATCACAGTTATTCGTTTCGAGCATCAGAATTGCGAAAATTGCGATGGTTTCTCAACCATTCCTCCACTTCAAACTCCCATATCTCGCGAACGGATTGACGAACTCGAGAAATTCCTGTTGCATCTGAAAGTAGAAACTCGCCCGATTACAACGGTGTCTGTACTTTTCCCCTAGGCCATTCCAGTTATTGGTTTCGAGTATCAGACCAGCGAAAATTTTGATGGTTTCTCAATCATTCCTTAACTTCAAACTCCCATATCTCGCGAACGGATTGACGAACTCGAGAAATTCCAGTTGCACCTGAAAGTAGGAACTCGCACGATTGCAATGGTATGTGTACTTTTCCCCTAGGCCATTCCAGTTATTGGTTTCTAGTATCAGACCAACGAAAATTTTGATGGCTTCTCAACCATTCCTTAACATCAAACTCCCATATCTCGCGAACGGATTGACGAACTCGAGAAATTCCTGTTGCATCTGAAAGCAGAAACTCGCCCGATTGCAACGGTATGTGTATTTTCCCCTAGGCCATTGTAGTTATTGGTTTCAAGCGTCAGAATTGCGTTAATTTTGATGGTTTCTCAACCATTCCTTAGCTTCAAACTCCCATATCTCGCGAACGGAATGACGAACTCGAGAAATTCCTGTTGCATCTGAAAGTAGAAACTCGCCCGATTACAATGCTGTGTGTACTTTTCCCCTAGGCCACTCCAGTTGTTGTTATCGAATATCAGACTTGCAAAAATTTTGATGGTTTCTCAACCATCCCTTAACTCCAAAATCCGATATTTCGCGAACGGATTGACGATCTCGAGAAATTCCTGTTGCACCTGGAAGCAGAAACTCGCCCGATTACAATGGTGTGTGCACTTTTCCCCTAGGTCATTCCAGTTATTGGTTTCGAGTATCAGACTTGCGAAAATTTTGATGGATTCTCAACCATTCCTTAACTTCATACTCCCATTTCTCGCGAACGGATTGCCGAACTCGAGAAATTCCTGTTGCATCTGAAAGTAGAAACTCGCCCGATTACAAATGTATGTGTGTTTTTCACCTAGGACTTTGTAGTTATTGGTTTCGTGTATCAGACTTGCGAAAATTTTGATGGTTTCTCAAGCATTCCTTAACTTCAAACTCCCATATCTCGCGAACGGATTGACGAACTCGATTATTCCCTGTTGCACCTGAAAGTAGAAAGTCGACCGATTACAGTGGTGTGTGTGTACTTTTCCCCTAGGCCATTCCAGTTATTCGTTTCTAGCATCAGAATTGCGAAAATTTTGATGGTTTCTCAACCATTCCTTAAGTTCAAACTCCCATATGTCGCGAACGGAATGACGAACTCGAGAAATTCCTGTTGCATCTGAAAGTGGAAACTCGCCCCATTACAAGGGTATGTGCATTTTTCCCCTAGGCCTTTGTAGTTATTGGTTTCGAGTATCAGACTTGCGAAAATTTTGATGGCTTCTCAACCATTCCTTAACATCAAACTCCCATATCTCGCGAACGGATTGACGAACTCGAGAAATTTCTGTTGCATTGGAAAGTAGAAACCCGCCCGATTACAATGGTGTATGTACTTTTCCCCTAGGCCATTCCAGTTATTGGTTTCGAGTATCAGACCAGCGAAAATTTTGATGGTTTCACAACCATTACTTAACTTCAAACTCCCATATCTCGCGAACGGATTGACGAACTCGAGAAATTTCTGTTGCATCTGAAAGCAGAAACTCGCCCGAGTACAATGCTGTGTGTACTTTCCCCCTAGGCCACTCCAGTTATTGTTATCGAATATCAGACTTGCGAAAGTTTTGATGGTTTCTCAACCATCTCTTAACTCCCAACTCCGACATTTCGCGAACGTATTGTCGAATCCGAATAATTTCTGTTGCATCTGAAAGTAGAAACTCTCCCAATTACAACGGTATGTGCATTTTTGCCCGAGGCCATAGGAGTTATTGATTTCGAGTATCAGACTTTCGAAAATTTTTATGGTTCCTCAAGCATTCCTTAACTTCAAACTCACATATCTCGCGAACGGATTGACGAACTCGAGAAATTTCTGTTGCATCTGAAAGCAGTAACTCGCCCGAGTACAATGGTGTGTGTACTTTTCCCCTAGGGCATCACAGTTATTCGTTTCGAGCATCAGAATTGCGAAAATTGCGATGGTTTCTCAACCATTCCTCCACTTCAAACTCCCATATCTCGCGAACGGATTGACGAACTCGAGAAATTCCTGTTGCATCTGAAAGTAGAAACTCGCCCGATTACAACGGTGTCTGTACTTTTCCCCTAGGCCATTCCAGTTATTGGTTTCGAGTATCAGACCAGCGAAAATTTTGATGGTTTCTCAATCATTCCTTAATTTCAAACTCCCATATCTCGCGAACGGATTGACGAACTCGAGAAATTCCAGTTGCACCTGAAAGTAGGAACTCGCACGATTGCAATGGTATGTGTACTTTTCCCCTAGGCCATTCCAGTTATTGGTTTCTAGTATCAGACCAGCGAAAATTTTGATGGCTTCTCAACCATTCTTTAACATCAAACTCCCATATCTCGCGAACGGATTGACGAACTCGAGAAATTCCTGTTGCATCTGAAAGCAGAAACTCGCCCGATTGCAACGGTATGTGTATTTTCCCCTAGGCCATTGTAGTTGTTGGTTTCAAGCGTCAGAATTGCGTTAATTTTGATGGTTTCTCAACCATTCCTTAGCTTCAAACTCCCATATCTCGCGAACGGAATGACGAACTCGAGAAATTCCTGTTGCATCTGAAAGTAGAAACTCGCCCGATTACAATGCTGTGTGTACTTTTCCCCTAGGCCACTCCAGTTGTTGTTATCGAATATCAGACTTGCAAAAATTTTGATGGTTTCTCAACCATCCCTTAACTCCAAAATCCGATATTTCGCGAACGGATTGACGATCTCGAGAAATTCCTGTTGCACCTGGAAGCAGAAACTCGCCCGATTACAATGGTGTGTGCACTTTTCCCCTAGGTCATTCCAGTTATTGGTTTCGAGTATCAGACTTGCGAAAATTTTGATGGATTCTCAACCATTCCTTAACTTCATACACCCATTTCTCGCGAACGGATTGCCGAACTCGAGAAATTCCTGTTGCATCTGAAAGTAGAAACTCGCCCGATTACAAATGTATGTGTGTTTTTCACCTAGGCCTTTGTAGTTATTGGTTTCGTGTATCAGACTTGCGAAAATTTTGATGGTTTCTCAAGCATTCCTTAACTTCAAACTCCCATATCTCGCGAACGGATTGACGAACTCGATTATTCCCTGTTGCACCTGAAAGTAGAAAGTCGACCGATTACAGTGGTGTGTGTGTACTTTTCCCCTAGGCCATTCCAGTTATTCGTTTCTAGCATCAGAATTGCGAAAATTTTGATGGTTTCTCAACCATTCCTTAAGTTCAAACTCCCATATGTCGCGAACGGAATGACGAACTCGAGAAATTCCTGTTGCATCTGAAAGTGGAAACTCGCCCGATTGCAACGGTATGTGTATTTTCCCCTAGGCCATTGTAGTTATTGGTTTCAAGCGTCAGAATTGCGATAATTTTGATGGTTTCTCAACCATTCCTTAGCTTCAAACTCCCATATCTCGCGAACGGAATGACGAACTCGAGAAATTCCTGTTGCATCTGAAAGCAGAAACTCGCCCGAGTACAATGGTGTGTGTACTTTTCCCCTAGGGCATCACAGTTATTCGTTTCGAGCATCAGAATTGCGAAAATTGCGATGGTTTCTCAACCATTCCTCCACTTCAAACTCCCATATCTCGCGAACGGATTGACGAACTCGAGAAATTCCTGTTGCATCTGAAAGTAGAAACTCGTCCGATTACAACGGTGTCTGTACTTTTCCCCTAGGCCATTCCAGTTATTGGTATCGAGTATCAGACCAGCGAAAATTTTGATGGTTTCTCAATCATTCCTTAATTTCAAACTCCCATATCTCGCGAACGGATTGACGAACTCGAGAAATTTCTGTTGCATCTGAAAGTAGAAACCCGCCCGATTACAATGGTGTATGTACTTTTCCCCTAGGCCATTCCAGTTATTGGTTTCGAATATCAGACGAGTGAAAATTTTGATGGTTTCACAACCATTCCTTAACTTCAAACTCCCATATCTCGCGAAAGGATTGACGAACTCGAGAAATTCCAGTGGCACCTGAAAGTAGAAACTCGCACGATTGCAATGGTATGTGTACTTTTCCCCTAGGCCATTCCAGTTATTGGTTTCTAGTATCAGACCAGCGAAAATTTTGATGGTTTCTCAACCATTCCTTAACATCAAACTCCCATATCTCGCGAACGGATTGACGAACTCGAGAAATTCCAGTTGCACCTGAAAGTAGAAACTCACACGATTACAATGGTATGTGTACTTTTCCCCTAGGCCATTCCCGTTATTGGTTTCGAGTATCAGACCAGCGAAAATTTTGATGGTTTCTCAACCATTCCTTAATTTCAAACACCCATATCTCGCGAACGGATTGACGAACTTGAGAAATTTCTGTTGCATTTGAAAGCAGAAACTCGCCCGAGTACAATGGTGCGTGTATCTTTCCCCTAGGCCATTCCAGTTATTGGTTTCGACTATCAGAACAGCGAAAATTTTGATGGTGTCGCAACCGTTACTTAACTTCAAACTCCCATATCTCGTGAACGGATTGACGAACCCGAGAAATTTCTGTTGCATCTGAAAGTACAAACCCGCCCGATTACAATGGTGTATGTACTTTTCCCCTAGGCCATTCCAGTTATTGGTTTCGAATATCAGACCAGTGAAAATTTTGATGGTTTCACAACCATTCCTTAACTTCAAACTCCCATATCTCGCGAACGGATTGACGAACTCGAGAAATTCCAGTTGCACCTGAAAGTAGAAACTCGCCCGATTACAATTGTGTGTGTACCTTTCCCCTAGGCTATTCCAGTTATTGGTTTCGAGTATCAGACCAGCGAATATTTTGATGGTTTCTCAACCTTTCCTTAACATCAAACTCCCATATCTCGCGAACGGATTGACGAACTCGAGAAATTCCTGTTGCATCTGAAAGTGGAAACTCGCCCGATTACAAAGGTATGTGTATTTTTCCCGTAGGCCTTTGTACTTATTGGTTTCGAGTATCAGACTTGCGAAAATTTTGATGGTTTCTCAACCATTCCGTATCTTCAAACTCCCATATCTCGCGAACGGGTTGACGAACTCGAGAAATTCCTGTTGCATCTGAAAGTGGAAACTCGCCCGATTACAACGGTATGTGTATTTTTCCCCTAGGCCTTTGTAGTTATTGGTTTCGAGTATCAGACTTTCGAAAATTTTGATGGTTCCTCAAGCATTCCTTAAGTTCAAAGTCCCATATATCGCGAACGGGTTGACGAACTCGAGAAATTTCTGTTGCATCTGAAAGCAGAAACTCGCCCGATTGCAACGGTATGTGTATTTTTGCCCTAGATCATAGTAGTTATTGGTTTCGAGTATCAGACTTGCGAAAGTTTTGATGGTTTCTCAAGCATTCCTTAACTTCAAACTCCCATATCTCGCGAACGGATTGACGAACTCGATTATTTCCTGTTGCATCTGAAAGTAGAAAGTCGACCGATTACAATGGTGTGTGTACTTTTCCCCTAGGCCATTCCAGTTATTGGTTTCGAGTATCAGACCAGCGAATATTTTGGTGGTTCCTCAACCATTCCTTAACTTCAAACTCCCATATATCGCGAACGGATTGACGAATTCGAGAAATTCCTGTTGTATCTGAAACTGGAAACTCGCCCGATTACAATGCTGTGTGTACTTTTCCCCTGGGCCACTCCAGTTGTTGTTATCGAATATCAGACTTGCGAAAATTTTGATGGTTTCTCAACCATCTCTTAACTCCAAACTCCGATATTTCGCGAACAGATTGACGAACTCGAGAAATTCCTGTTGCATCTGAAAGTAGAAACTCGCCCGATTACAATGGTGTGTATACTTTTCCCCTAGGCCATTCCAGTTATTGGTTTCGAGTATCAGACCACCGAAAATTTTGATGGTTTCTCAACCATTCCTTAACATCAAACTCCCATATCTCGCGAACGGATTGACGAACTCGAGAAATTCCTGTTGCGTCTGAAAGTGGAAACTCGCCCGATTACAAAGGTATGTGTATTTTTCCCGTAGGCCTTTGTAGTTATTGGTTTCGAGTATCAGACTTCCGAAAATTTTGATGGTTTCTCAAGCATTCCTTAACTTCAAACTCCCATATCTCGCAAACGGATTGACGAACTCGGTTATTTCCTGTTGCATCTGAAAGTAGAAAGTCGACCGATTACAATGGTGTTTGTACTTTTCCCCTAGGCCATTCCAGTTATTCGTTTCTAGCATCAGAATTGCGAAAATTGCGATGGTTTCTCTACCATTCCTTAACTTCAAACTCCCATATCTCGCGAACGGATTGACGAAGTCGAGAAATTCCTGTTGCATCTGAAAGTGGAAACTTGCCCGATTACAAATGTATGTGTATTTTTCCCCTAGGCCTTTGTAGTTATTGGTTTCGAGTATCAGACTTGCGAAAATTTTGGTGGTTTCTCAACCATTCCTTAATTTCAAACTCCCATATCTCACGAACGGATTGACGAACTCGAGAAATTCCTGTTGCATCTGAAGGCAGAAACTCGCCCGATTACAATGGTGTGTGTACTTTTCCCCTAGGCCATTTCAGTTATTGGTTTCGAGTATCAAACTTGCGAAAATTTTGATGGTTCCTCAACCATTCCTTAACTTGAAACTCCCATATCTCGCGAACGGATTGACGAACTCGAGAAATTCCTGTTGCATCTGAAAGTAGAAACTCGCCCGATTACAATGGTATGTGTACTTGCCCCCTAGGCCATTCCTGTTATTGGTTTCGAGTATCAGACCAGCGAATATTTTGATGGTTCCTCAATCATTCCTTAACTTCAAACTCCCATATCTGGCGAACGGATTGACGAACTCGAGAAATTTCTGTTGCATCTGAAAGCAGAAACTCGCCCGAGTACAATGCTGTGTGTACTTTCCCCCTAGGCCACTCCAGTTATTGTTATCGAATATCAGACTTGCGAAAGTTTTGATGGTTTCTCAACCATCTCTTAACTCCCAACTCCGACATTTCGCGAACGGATTGACGAATCCGAATAATTTCTGTTGCATCTGAAAGTAGAAACTCTCCCAATTACAACGGTATGTGCATTTTTGCCCGAGGCCATAGGAGTTATTGATTTCGAGTATCAGACTGTCGAAAATTTTTATGGTTCCTCAAGCATTCCTTAACTTCAAACTCACATATCTCGCGAACGGATTGACGAACTCGAGAAATTTCTGTTGCATCTGAAAGCAGAAACTCGCCCGAGTACAATGGTGTGTGTACTTTTCCCCTAGGGCATCACAGTTATTCGTTTCGATCATCAGAATTGCGAAAATTGCGATGGTTTCTCAACCATTCCTCCACTTCAAACTCCCATATCTCGCGAACGGATTGACGAACTCGAGAAATTCCTGTTGCATCTGAAAGTAGAAACTCGCCCGATTACAACGGTGTCTGTACTTTTCCCCTAGGCCATTCCAGTTATTGGTTTCGAGTATCAGACCAGCGAAAATTTTGATGGTTTCTCAATCATTCCTTAATTTCAAACTCCCATATCTCGCGAACGGATTGACGAACTCGAGAAATTTCTGTTGCGTCTGAAAGTACAAACCCGCCCGATTACAATGGTGTATGTACTTTTCCCCTAGGCCATTCCAGTAATTGGTTTCGAATATCAGACCAGTGAAAATTTTGATGGTTTCACAACCATTCCTTAACTTCAAACTCCCATATCTCGCGAAAGGATTGACGAACTCGAGAAATTCCAGTTGCACCTGAAAGTAGAAACTCGCACGATTGCAATGGTATGTGTACTTTTCCCCTAGGCCATTCCAGTTATTGGTTTCTAGTATCAGACCAGCGAAAATTTTGATGGTTTCTCAACCATTCCTTAACATCAAACTCCCATATCTCGCGAACGGATTGACGAACTCGAGAATTTCCAGTTGCACCTGAAAGTAGAAACTCACACGATTACAATGGTATGTGTACTTTTCCCCTAGGCCATTCCCGTTATTGGTTTCGAGTATCAGACCAGCGAAAATTTTGATGGTTTCTCAACCATTCCTTAATTTCAAACACCCATATCTCGCGAACGGATTGACGAACTTGAGAAATTTCTGTTGCATTTGAAAGCAGAAACTCGCCCGAGTACAATGGTGCGTGTATCTTTCCCCTAGGCCATTCCAGTTATTGGTTTCGACTATCAGACCAGCGAAAATTTTGATGGTGTCGCAACCGTTACTTAACTTCAAACACCCATATCTCGCGAACGGATTGACGAACTCGAGAAATTCCAGTTGCACCTGAAAGTAGAAACTCGCCCGATTACAATGGTGTGTGTACCTTTCCCCTAGGCTATTCCAGTTATTGGTTTCGAGTATCAGACCAGCGAAAATTTTGATGGTTTCTCAACCATTCCGTATCTTCAAACTCCCATATCTCGCGAACGGGTTGACGAACTCGAGAAATTCCTGTTGCATCTGAAAGTGGAAACTCGCCCGATTACAACGGTATGTGTATTTTTCCCCTAGGCCTTTGTAGTTATTGGTTTCGAGTATCAGACTTTCGAAAATTTTGATGGTTCCTCAAGCATTCCTTAAGTTCAAAGTCCCATATATCGCGAACGGGTTGACGAACTCGAGAAATTTCTGTTGCATCTGAAAGCAGAAACTCGCCCGATTGCAACGGTATGTGTATTTTTGCCCTAGATCATAGTAGTTATTGGTTTCGAGTATCAGACTTGCGAAAGTTTTGATGGTTTCTCAAGCATTCCTTAACTTCAAACTCCCATATCTCGCGAACGGATTGACGAACTCGATTATTTCCTGTTGCATCTGAAAGTAGAAAGTCGACCGATTACAATGGTGTGTGTACTTTTCCCCTAGGCCATTCCAGTTATTGGTTTCGAGTATCAGACCAGCGAATATTTTGGTGGTTCCTCAACCATTCCTTAACTTCAAACTCCCATATATCGCGAACGGATTGACGAATTCGAGAAATTCCTGTTGTATCTGAAACTGGAAACTCGCCCGATTACAATGCTGTGTGTACTTTTCCCCTTCGCCACTCCAGTTGTTGTTATCGAATATCAGACTTGCGAAAATTTTGATGGTTTCTCAACCATCTCTTAACTCCAAACTCCGATATTTCGCGAACGGATTGACGAACTCGAGAAATTCCTGTTGCATCTGAAAGTAGAAACTCGCCCGATTACAATGGTGTGTATACTTTTCCCCTAGGCCATTCCAGTTATTGGTTTCGAGTATCAGACCACCGAAAATTTTGATGGTTTCTCAACCATTCCTTAACATCAAACTCCCATATCTCGCGAACGGATTGACGAACTCGAGAAATTCCTGTTGCGTCTGAAAGTGGAAACTCGCCCGATTACAAAGGTATGTGTATTTTTCCCGTAGGCCTTTGTAGTTATTGGTTTCGAGTATCAGACTTCCGAAAATTTTGATGGTTTCTCAAGCATTCCTTAACTTCAAACTCCCATATCTCGCAAACGGATTGACGAACTCGGTTATTTCCTGTTGCATCTGAAAGTAGATAGTCGACCGATTACAATGGTGTTTGTACTTTTCCCCTAGGCCATTCCAGTTATTCGTTTCTAGCATCAGAATTGCGAAAATTTTGATGGTTTCTCAACCATTCCTTAACTTCAAACTCCCATATCTCGCGAACGGATTGACGAACTCGAGAAATTCCTGTTGCATCTGAAAGTAGAAACTCGCCCGATTACAATGGTGTGTGTACTTTTCCCCTAGGCCATTCCAGTTATTGGTTTCATTAACGTCTTTACGCTCTCACACGCCTTACAAAAATCTTGTTTTCTACTTGTTCTCACATCTTAAATAATTATTCTAAGTTCGCAGCCAATTAGCTCGGCGTTACTCGCGGTAAGTGATACTTCGTCGCGAGTAATACCGATTACCAGGTCTCACCACGTGGAGGTTGCTGCGAGCGGAGACCCGGAGAGAGATAGATGGAATCAAAGTTCCATCGATCTACCTCGACACGCGATACAAACGAAGATACTAAACCAAAGGGATGGAAAGAATCAATTTTCCTTCGATCTCCTTGTTTAGTTCTGCCAAGCAATTACATTATGGAAAAATTAGGCAAAATTGGGAAAGACGCGACACGAACCGTGCAGTTGGTCCTACTAGGTCTATCCCGTTTCCCCTCCATGGTTCCGATTCCAGAGAAAACGAACGAGGCCTACCACTCCCCTAGAGGTGTGCCCCGTTTCTCCATCTTTACGACGAGAGGGTCTTATTTGGGAGACTTTCGCATGGACCGGCAAAAATGCCTGCTCCTGTGGTCGCAACATGCCCCCTCTGGAAGCGGACACACCGGAAGAGACGGCGATAGACCGTTCGGACTACTTACACGGCCGGCCACTTGCTTGTACAAGAAGCAGTGGTGACCGGACCGAGGGACGAGGAAGCGAGCAAAATTAAGCTAAAGATTGGATAATTGCTTGGCAGATCACAGCCTTAAAACTGACTTATTCTAACTGCAGAGATGGACGGAATCAATGTTCCTTTGATCTCCTCGTTTAATTCTGCCAAGCAATTACATTATGGAAAAATTAGGCGAAATTGGGAAATACGCGACAAGAACCGTGGAGTTGCTCCTACTAGGTCGGTCCCGTTTCCCCTCAGTGGGCCCGATTAAAGAGGAAATGCACGACGCCGTCCACTCATATAGAGTGCCCCGTTTCTCCCAACTCCGCGTCAGGAACCACGCAAAGCGTGGACCTGACTCACGGAGGATGACAAGGAGAGGGTCTTGTGGCACAAGGACTTCCGCAGGGACCGGTGCGAACACCTGCCCCTGTGTTCGCAGCATATTCTCTCTCAAAGCGGACGCACCAGAAGAGACAGCGATCGAGCGTTCGGTCCACCTCCACGGCCGGTCACTTGCTTATGCAACAAGCAGAGGTGGCCGGACTGAGATACGAGCAAGCGAGCAAAAAGAAGTTAAAGATTGGATAATTGCTTGGCAGATCACAGGTACTCGTACATGGTAACCTTAAAACTAACTTAGTCTATACTTAGAATTAACAGTCCTGCGGAGGATGCAATACATCAGTCCTCTTCGTTCTTCGTTCTTCGTTTTCCGATACATCTAAGAGAATGTATCTAAGAGAAACCTAAGAGAAACCTAAAGTCATGGCATAATAGAAAATAGAAATGAATTTGTTTAGTGGCAAAAAATAAACATGTCAAAACAAGTAGAAATTAAAATCAGAGTACAAATGAAATGAATTAGACAAAGAAACAGTTAGAAAAAAAAAGAAAGGATTGAGAGAGTGGTCGCCAGTACTGACCACCGCTTACCGGCGGCCGGTACCGGTTACCATGGTGAGGGGTCCCCCTTCCATAAACCTAAAACGAAGAGATGCGTCCACCTCGGAGGCTTCGGGAACAATGAAATTTTAAACAACCGGGGGCTCCTTATATACCCTCCCCAAGGTGACTTACCGTTTCTTCCATTGTCTTTGTTCGATCTAATCGAAATCTTCGAAGGCGAACGGTTTCGGTGAATGTTTGTTCATTTCCGCGATTGTTACTAACATTTATGCATGTTTCCAATATTGATCGAACAATGTGCATCTTATTTATGTATTGCAATTAATTAAGAAACTTATAGAAATTGATTTTGATCGAGACTCGATGTTAAAACGTGTTTCGTAAAGTTTCAAAGCATGGAAAGTAACAATTGTTCATTAAATACATTAATTTAACATTTGTTTAATTCTTATAATTTACACAATACGCGTAGAAGTGGTATTTTTTACATAAAAGTGCCGAAATTCAATTAATCGCTTTTTTAGATAGAAAAATCATCGCGATGAAGACTTGTGAATCGATAATCGATACCTGTAGCCTTGAAAATGTCAGTTGGATCTCAGCGAAAAATTCCTTCGCGGACAAAGAATATTTCAACGAAATGATATTTTAAGCCATTATTTATACTAGGAAATAGTTAATAATTGTTCAAACTACGGTCCTACGACGGTTATTAATAATTATGATAAATAAACATCAAGATATTGCAAAATCTGCGAAGGCGAACGGTTTCTGTGAATGTTTCTTCCTATATGCGATTGTTATTAACTTTTTCGCGTGCTCCCAATATTAATCGAACAATGTACATCTTATCTATGCATTACAAATGATTAAGTAACTTATAGAAATTGATTTTGATCGAGATTCGAAGTGAAAACGTGTTTCGAAAAGATTTAATGCATAGAAAGTAGTAATTGTCTATTTGGTACATTAATTTAACATTTATTTAATTCTTATAATTTACACAATATGTGCAGAAGTTGCATTTTTTACTTAAAAGTGTCACAATTCAATTAATCGCTTTTCTAAATAGAAAAATTATCGTGATGAACACTTGTGAATCGATCATCGATACCTGTAACATTGAGAATATCAGTTGGATCTCAACGAAAAATTCCTTCGTGAACAAAGAATATTTTAACGAAATGATATTTTAAGCCATTATTTATACTAGGACATTGTTAATAATTGTTTAAACTATGGTCCAACGACGGTTGTTAATGATTATAATAAATAAACATCAAGATATTGCAAAATCTATGAAGGAGAACGGTTTTGGTAAATTGTTTTTCATTTCCGTGATTGTTATTAACATTTACGCACGTTCCGAATATTAACATTACAATGTGCATCTTGTTTGTGCATTATAAGTCATTAATTACTTTACAAATATTAATTTCGATCGAAAATCGAGAAACATATGAATACCACGTTTTACTTCAATTCTCGATGAAATTTAATTTCTATAGGCAAATCAATAATTTACAATGCATAACTAAGATGCATTCTCTCACATAAATGTTCGAAACATGCATAAATGTTAATAACAATCGCGTGGATGAACAACAATTCACTGAAACCGTTCCCCTTCGCAGATTTCGCAATATCTTGATGTTCATTCATCAGAATTATTAACAACCGTCGTAGCACCATGGTATAAAAAATTATTAACAATGTCCTGGTATAAATAATGGATTAAAACATTATTTTTCATAGAAGTATTTTTCATTCGCGAAATCGTGGCACTTCCTCGCATATCATATACTCCTGACAACAAGAGTCCCAACATTGAACATTTTCTACAATTTATGTCTGAATTTCATCCTTTGGTATGAGGAAAACACTGTCGCCAAGGAAGTATGCATTTCGATTTCTCAAGTACTAATCAAATGTTACATCGATATATCTAATAGACAATTATTACTTTCCATATTTTAAAACTTTAAGAAACACCTCTTTACTTCGGAGCTCGATCAAAATTAATTTCTATAAGTTTCTTAATCATTTGTGATGCATAAATAATATGCACATTGTTCAATTAATATTGGGAGCACATATAAATGTTACTAACAATTGCGGAAATGGACAAACATTCACCGAAACCGTTCGCCTTCGCAAATTTAGCAATATCTTGACGTTTATTTATCATAATTATTAACAAGCGTCGTGGGACCGTAGATTAAACAATTATTAACATTGTTTTAGCATAAATAATGGCTTGAAAGTCATCACTTTCTGGAAATATTTGTTAGATTGAACAAAGACAATCGAAGTAACCGTGCGATAAAATAAATGAATATTTCTCTACATATCGAAATTATAGTCTGTATATATGCAAATATATATATTGAACCCTCCGTGACACACATATGTCACACGGCAATGAAGTGGGTTGCCATCTACTAGAGAATAGGTAAACTACACTTAAAGTGTGAAAACACCTGGCGGAGAAACGCTCAAGTTTGTTGAGGAATTGTTCTTATTTCCACCAATAGATAGCGCCACGAGCATAAATTTACCGACATTAAAGATATGTAATCCCATTTGTATAATATTCCCTACCGTGCGATAAAATAAATAAATATTTCTCTACATATCGAAATTATTGTTTGTGATGCATGCAAATATGATCTGAAATTCCAAACATTTGCAACGTGGTAATTATATGGGTTGCCGTCTCTTGGAGAACATATTTGTTAACTTTCGCGATTGTTACTAACATTTATGCATGTTCCCAATATTAATCGAACAATATGTATCCTATTTATGCATGGTAAATGATTATACTTATAGAAATTGATTTTGATCGAGATTCAAAGTAAAAACTTGTTTCGTAAAGTTTGAAAGCAAGGAAAGTAATAATTGTCTATTTAGTGCAATAGTTTAGCATTTATTTAATTCTCATAATTTACACAATACGCGTAGAATTTGTATTTCTTACTCAAACGTGCTGAATTTCGATTAATCGCTTTTCTATGTAGAAAAATCATCATGATAAACAGTTGTGAGTCGATAATCGATATGTGTAGCCATGATTTCGAGGTATCAAAGATTTTTTTAAATGTATAAAGGAAGGCTAGAATGCAGAGAAATTTCATTACGCTGATTTCGTTTAACTTTACATTTATTCGAAAGATGATACATACGAAACTTTGTACAAAAATATTTATTTATTTTATTGCACGGTAGGGAATACCATACAAATGGAAATACTTATCTGTAATGTCGGTAAATTATGCATGTGGCGCTATCTATTGGTGGAAATAACAAGAATTCCTCAACAAACTTGAGCGTTTCTCCGCCAGGTGTTTTCACACCTTAAGTGTAGTTTACCTATTCTCTAGTAGATGGCAACCCACTTCATTGCCGTGTGTCATATGTGTATCACTGAGCATTCGGAATATACATGCATATATACAAACTATTTTTTCGATTTGTAGAGAAATATTCATTTATTTTATCGCACGGTTACTTCGATTGTCTTTGTTCGATCTAACAAATATTTCCAGAAAGTAATGACTTTCAAGCCATTATTTATACTAGAACATTGTTAATAATTGTCTAAAGTATGGTCCTATGACGGTTGTTAATAAATATGATAAATAAACATCGAGATATTGCAAAATCTGCGAAGACGAACGGTTTCGGTGAATGTTTGTTCATTTCCGCGATTGTTACTAACATTTATGCATGTTCTCAATATTAATTGAACAATGTGCATCTTATTTATGCATTAAAAATGATTAAGTAACTTAAAGAAATTGTTTTTGATCGAGATTTATAGTAAAACGTGTTTCGGAAAGTTTTAAAGCATGGAAAGTAACAATTGTTTATTAGATACATTAATTTAACATTTGTTTAATTTTTATAATTTACACAATACGCGTAGAAGTTTCATTTTTTACTCCAAAGCGGCGAAATTCAATTAATCGCTTTTCTGAATAGAACAATCTTCGCGATGATCGATACGTGTAGCCTTGAGAATGTCGGTTGCATCTCAATGTAAAATTCCTTCCTGAACAAAGAATATTTCAACGAAATGATATTTTAAACCATTATTTATACTAGGAAATTGTTAATAATGGTTTAATCTACAATCCTACGATGATTGTTAATAAATATGATAAATGAACGTCAGGATATTGCGAAATCTGCGAAGGCGAACGGTTTCGGTGAATGTTTGTTCATTTCCGCGATTGTTACTAACATTTATACATATTCCGAACATTTATCTTACAATATGCATCTTATTTATGCATTAAATATGATTGATTCGCCTACAGCAATTAATTTTGACCGAGATTCTAGGTATAAACGTGTTCCTTAATGTTTCAAAGCATGGAAAGTAACAATTGTTTATTAGATACATTAATTTAACATTTGTTTCGTTCTTATAATTTTCGGATTATGCGTGGAAGCTGTATTCTTGATGTAAAAGCGTCGAAATTCAATTAATCGCTTTTCTAGATAGAAAAACCATCGTGATAGACGTTTGTGAATCGATAAACATTTCCAGCCTTGACAATGTCGGTTTGATCTCAATAAGAACAATTCCATCGCGAACACAGAATATTTCAACGAAATGATATTTTAAGCCATTATTTATACTAGGAAATTGTTCATAATTATTTAATCTACGGTCCTACGACGGTTGTTAATAATTATGATAAACAAACATCAAGATATTGCGAAATCTGGGAAGACGAATTGCTTTAGCGAATGTTTATGTCTCTAGGCGATTGTTAGAAACATTTTTCCACGTTACGAACTTTTATGTTACAGTATGTGAATTAAATTTTATCGGAAAATTTAACGAAGAGTTTGGTATACATATATTTCTCCATTTTTTATGAAAATTAACATCTGTAAACTAATTAATGGTTTGCACTGTAAAAGTTGGGAATGTGAATGTTACAAAATGCATTTTCTTTTGCATTGTAAATGAATAATTTGCTTATAAAGATTAATTTAGGTTGCAAATCGAGAAATATATGAATATCAATATTTTGCTTTCATTTTCGAAATCAATTAATTTCTGAAAACTAACTAATGATTTATGATACCTAAATAAGATGCATATTGTTCGATCAATATTGGGAACATGCATAAATGTTAATAACAATCGCGGAAATGAACAAACATTAACCGAAACCGTCCGCCTTCGAAGATTTCGCAATATCTCGATGTTTATTTAACATATTTATTATCAACCGTCGTAGGACTGTAGATTAAACAATTATTAACAATGTTCTAGTATAAATAATGGCTTAAAATATCATTTCGTTGAAATATTCTTTGTTCGCGAAGGAATTTTTCGCTGAGATCCAACTGACATTTTCAAGGCTACAGGTATCGATTATCGATTCACAAGTCTTCATCGCGATGATTTTTCTATCTCACAAGTCTTCATCGCGATGATTTTTCTATCTAAAAAAGCGATTAATTGAATTTCGGCACTTTTATGTAAAAAACACAACTTCTACGCGTGTTGTGTAAATTATAAGAATTAAACAAATGTTAACTTAATGCATTTAATGAACAATTGTTACTTTCCATGCTTAAAAACTTTACGAAACACGTTTTAACATCGAGTCTCGATCAAAATCAATTTCTATAAGTTTCTTAATTAATTGCAATACATAAAAAAGATGCACATTGTTCGATCAATATTGGGAACATGTATAAATGTTAGTAACAATCGCGGAAATGAACAAACATTCACCGAAACCGTTCGCCTTCGAAAATTTCGATTAGATCGAACAAAGACAATGGAAGAACCGGTAAGTGACTTTACGGAGGGTATATAAGGAGCCCCCGGTTGTTTAAAATTTCATTCTTCCTGGAGCCTCGGAGGTGGATGGATCTCTTCGTTTTAGGTTTATGGAAGGGGGACCCCCACCTTGGTAACCGGTACTGGCCGCCGGTAGGCGGTGGTCAGTACTGGCGACCATTCTCTCAATCCTTTCTTTGGTTTTTAATTGTTTCTTTCTGTAATTTATTTTATTTGTTCTCTGATTTTACTTTGTACTTGTTTTTCCATGTTTATTTTTTTGTCAATCTTGCCTTTATTTCCTTTGTTACTGAATGACTGTATTTAATCACTAACCAACTTCATTTCTATTTTCTATCATTTTTTTATCATGCCTTGACTTTAGGTTTCTCTTAGGTAGGCACACCGGAGAACGAAGAACGAAGAACGAAGAACGAAGAACGAAGAACGAAGAACGAAGAACGAAGAACGAAGAACGAAGAACGAAGAGGACACTATCGTCGCAACCCCCGTGGGATCTTTAGTTAAGCTTGGAATAAGTTAATTTTAAGGCCATCGTGTACAAATATCTGTTATCTGTCAAGCAATTATCCAATCTTTAGCTTATTTCTGCTCGCTTCCTCGTTCTTCAGCCCGGTCATCACTGCTTGTTGCATAAGCAAGTGACCGGCCGTGTAGGTGGTCCGAACGGTCGATCGCCGTCTCTTCTGGTGCGTCCGCTTCCAGAGAGAACATGCTGCGACCACAGGGGCAGGTGTTCGCATCGGTCCCTGTGGAAGCCCTGTGCCATAAGACCCTCTCTTCGTCATCCTCCGTGAGTCAGGTCCACGCTTTGCGTGGTTCCTGACGCGGAGTTGGGAGAAACGGGGCACTCTATATGAGTGGACGGCGTCGTGCATTTCCTCTTTAATCGGGCCCACTGAGGGGAAACGGGACCGACCTAGTAGGACCAACTGCACGGTTCGTGTCGCGTCTTTTCCAATTTTGCCTAATTTTTCCATAATGTAATTGCTTGGCAGAACTAAACGAGGAGATCGAAGGAATATTGATTCCTTCCATCTCTTTGGTTTAGTATCTTCGTTTGTATCGGGTGTCGAGGGAGATCGATGGAACTTTGATTCCATCTATCTCTCTCCGGGTCTCCGCTTGCAGCAACCTCCACGTGGTGAGACCTGGTAATCGGTATTACTCGCGACGAACAGTAATTATTCGTCGTGGGTAGTACCGAGCTAATCGGCTGCGAGTTTAGAATAGTAATTTTTACATTACAGTAAAGTACTTTACGGTACAGTACTTTCAACAAGTTCAATTGATGTATTGAAATAAAATCAATTTCACTGACAGCAGAAACTTTATTTTTGTCCATTATTTGTTTCCATTTCTTTAACCCGATCCTGTCAAACTGCTAAAACTACTTAAAACTATATGTCCTCAACTATCATGTTCTCCTGATACAAAGAAAATCGGGATCCATGATTCAGAAATTCGTTCGAAAGTACAACAAAATTTCGATTCGCGGAAATTCTTGGAATTTGACGTCAATTCTAAGAATCCGCGAAATCGTGCCACTTCCTCGCATATCGTACACTGACACCAAGAGTCCCAAAATCAAACATTTTCTAAAATTTTTTCCTGAACTTCAACCTTTGGTATCAGGAAAATACCACAGATTTCGATTCTTCAAGTATTAGTCAAATGTTAAATTGATATATCTCATAGACCATTATTACTTTCCATGTTTTAAAACTTTAAGAAACATCTCTTTACTTTGAAGTACGATCAAAATTATTATAATCATTTAATCTAAACGGAGAAACGGAGAAACGGAGAAACGGAGAAACGGAGAAAAGGAGAAACGGAAAAACGGAGAAACGGAGAAACGGAGAAACGGAGAAACGGAGAAACGGAGAAACGGAGAAACGGAGAAACGGAGAAACGGAGAAACGGAGAAACGGAGAAACGGAGAAACGGAGAAACGGAGAAACGGAGAAACGGAGAAACGGAGAAACGGAGAAACGGAGAAACGGAGAAACGGAGAAACGGAGAAACGGAGAAACGGAGAAACGGAGAAACGGAGAAACGGAGAAACGGAGAAACGGAGAAACGGAGAAACGGAGAAACGGAGAAACGGAGAAACGGAGAAACGGAGAAACGGAGAAACGGAGAAACGGAGAAACGGAGAAACGGAGAAACGGAGAAACGGAGAAACGGAGAAACGGAGAAACGGAGAAACGGAGAAACGGAGAAACGGAGAAACGGAGAAACGGAGAAACGGAGAAACGGAGAAACGGAGAAACGGAGAAACGGAGAAACGGAGAAACGGAGAAACGGAGAAACGGAGAAACGGAGAAACGGAGAAACGGAGAAACGGAGAAACGGAGAAACGGAGAAACGGAGAAACGGAGAAACGGAGAAACGGAGAAACGGAGAAACGGAGAAACGGAGAAACGGAGAAACGGAGAAACGGAGAAACGGAGAAACGGAGAAACGGAGAAACGGAGAAACGGAGAAACGGAGAAACGGAGAAACGGAGAAACGAAGAAACGAAGGAAGAAACGGAGAAACGAAGAAAGAAACGGAGAAACGAAGAAAGAAACGGAGAAACGATGAAAGAAACGAAGAAACGAAGAAAGAAACGAAGAAACGAACAAAGAAACGGAGAAACTAACAAAGAAACGGAGAAACGAACAAAGAAACTGAGAAACGAACAAAGAAACGGAGACACGGAGAAATAAATGGAGAAACGAAGAAATAAACGGAGAAACGAAGAAAGAAATGGAGGAACGAACAAAGAAACGGTGAAACGGAGAAACGGAGAAACGGAGAAACTGAGAAACCGAGAAACGGAGAAACGAAGAAACGAAGGAAGAAACGAAGAAACGAAGAAAGAAACGGAGAAACGAAGAAAGAAACGGAGAAGCGAAGAAAGAAACGGAGAAACGAAGAAAGAAACGGAGAAACGGAGAAATAAACGGAGAAACGAAGAAAGAAACGGAGAAACGAAGAAAGAAACGGAGAAACGAAGAAGGAAACGTAGAAAGAAACGGAGAAACGAAGAAAGAAACGGAGAAACGATGAAAGAAACGAAGAAACGAAGAAAGAAACGAAGAAACGAACAAAGAAACGGAGAAACTAACAAAGAAACGGAGAAACGAACAAAGAAACGGAGACACGGAGAAATAAATGGAGAAACGAAGAAATAAACGGAGAAACGAAGAAAGAAACGGAGAAACGAAGAAAGAAACGGAGAATCGGAGAAACGGAGAAACGGAGAAACCGAGAAACGGAGAAACGGAGAAACGGAGAAACCGAGAAACGGAGAAACGGAGAGATGGAGAAACGGAAAAACTGAGAAACGGAAGAACGGATCAGTTCCTATTTCTTTAAATTTAATTGGGGAGGTATTTTTATTCATTAATTTAATTATTTTGTTGAAAATGTTAGTAATTTTATTTTTATTTGTGTGTTTTCTAAATTTTTTACATTCAATATATATATATTTATTTATATTTTTCATGGGAAAGGTAATTATTTTTACAAGTATATAAATAACTATTCAGTATTTAATTGTATAATAGTTTTAATACATTGAATCCCTTTAAATTTTATATTTTTCGAAGGAAATTAAAATGATAGAATTTAATAATGGGATATCAAATGGATTTAGTATTTTAATTGATATAGGGGGTCAATTTATACCTAGTTCAATTCTTGGGGAAATTGAGTTATGAATATATGTCCAAAAAAAAGAAATAAAGAAAACTAGTTCAGAAATAATAAATAATAATATACTTATTTTTAATATAGAATGAATTGATTGAGAGTGAAATCCTTGAAATGTTCTTTCTCGAATGGTATCACGTCATCATAATGATAAGCAAGTAATTAATATAAATGGATTTGTTACTAATAGGGTAAAAAGTTTTGAATTTGTGAATAAAATTAATCTTATAAATAAATTTATAATATTTATAGAAGTAATTAAAGGTCATGGTCTTGGGGTAACTATGTGGTAAGGATGCGTGAATATTTTCATAATTTGATTCATTAAAATATAGGGTTAATAAAATAATAAATACGTATATTTGAATTAAGGAGACTGAAATTTCTAAAATAAATAATATGTTTGAATTAAAATTGTAAAAGGTATCCAAATTAGAAATTTTCTAACAGTTGAGCCTAATAAAGATAGTAGAAGATACCCTGCTAGTATATTAGCTGTTAATCGAATAGTTAATGTTCAGGGTCGAATAATGTTTCTAATTGTTTCAATTAATACTATAAAATTTATTAATATGAAGGGGGTATTTCTTGGTACTAGATGAATAAATATTTTTTTAGCATTGATAGTCCACCCAAAAATTATAAATCTAATTCATATAAATAATGATATAGATAAATTAATTGATACATGTCTTGAAGGGGTAAAAATGTATGGGAATAATCCTAAAAAATTAGAAAATAGGATTATAAATATAAGTCTGTTAAAGATTAGTAAATTTTTAGTAAAGTTTTTTTTTGTCAAGATTTTAAATTCTGAGTGTAAAAATTTTAAATATATGTTTCAAAATGTTTGATATCGTGAATTTAGAACTCAAAATTTTATTGGGATAAAAATGAATGGCAGTGTAAGTCTAAATCAATTTAATGATAAATTATTTCTTGTCGATGGGTCAAAAATAGAAAATAAGTTTGATATCATTTATCATATATTTGTTCAATTATTCAGGTAAAATTTTTTTATTGTCAATAATTTTATTTTATTAATGTTGATAAAATAAATATTTGAAATTATAATAATTAATAAGATTAGAATAGTTAAATATAAAGATGATCAGTGAAGGGGTATTATTTGAGGGATGAAATGTATATATATTTTCATAAGAAGGTAAGTTTTTAATTTGATTAAAAATCAAATTATATTTATTTTATTCTATGACAAAAATATTATTTTGTAATAATTTTAAAATGACAATTTAATGTTATAGATTTAACTAATTTTTATTAGGTTTATTTAATCAATAGAAGTAATTTATTACTATAATTTGATTTAGAATATCAATTCTTTTGTCAGACATCTAATGATTTGATTTAATTAAATATTATATGAGTAGGTTAAAATTTAATTTTGGTTGTTAATTCAATTAATAAAGTTTGAATAATTAGTTCTTTCCACAACAATTGGCATAAATCTGTGATTAGCTCCGCAGATTTCAGAACATTGTCCGAAAAATACTCCAGGTCGATTAGTAATTAAATTTATTTGGTTAATTCGCCCTGGTACTGAGTCTATTTTTAAGCCGAAAGACGGAACAGTTCAAGAGTGAATTACGTCGTTTGATGTTGTTAATATTCGAATTAGTGTATTAGATGGAATAATTATTCGATTATCTACGTCTAGGAGACGAAAAATGTAAATATTATTTAAATCTTTATCTATATAGGAGTCAAAATTTAAATTATTAAATTCTGGGTATTCATAGGATCAATATTATTGGTGCCCAATTGATTTGATTGTTAAGTATACGGGTATTCATAGTTCATCAATAAAATATAGGGTTTTTAAAGAAGGAAGTGCAATTACTCCTAAAATTATTATTGGGAGTAAAGTTCATACAATTTCAATATGATGATTTTTAAGTAAAAATCGATTGATAAATTTATTAGTAAAAATATCTAATATAATTATTAGAGTTAATGAAGAGATTATAATTATTATAATTATTGTGAAGTTGTGAAAAAGATTTAAATTATCGGCATATGGCGAATTGGGGTCTTGGAAATTAATTATTTTTCAATGGGACATTTTCAATGAAAATATTAAATTTTATAAATGAATCTTAAATTCATGCACTAATCTGCCATATTAAGATTTGTTTTTAATAATTAGAGGAATAGAGAGGAATGAGTGGTCTTTTGGGGAAAAGTTTTGGGGTCATTCTAGTGATGATTGATTAAATTTAAATATAGCTAGACGTTTAGTTATAAATCTCTCCAATATAATAAACAAGAATAAAATTATTCTTTTGAATGAAATTATTGAGCCAATAGATGATAATAAATTTTCACAGTAGTAGGAATCCGGGTAATCTGAATAACGTCGAGGTATTCCTATCATTCCTAAAAAATGCTGATGGAAAAAAGTTATATTTACCCCAATAAATATTATATAAAATTGAGTTTTAAGATAAAATTGATTTAGGGTAAATCCTGTGAATAAAGGGAATCAATGAATTAATGAAGCAATAATAGAAAATACTGCTCCTATTGACAGTACATAGTGGAAATGAGAGACAACATAGTATGTATCATGTAGTATAATATCAATAGATGAGTTTGATAATATAATTTCTGTTAATCCTCCTATTGTAAATAATAAAATATAGCCAAATTATCAAATAATAGAAGAATTAATAATAAGTTTTGACTCGTAGTACGTAGCTAGTCATCTAAATACTTTGATTCCTGTGGGAATTGCAATGATTATAGTTGCCGAAGTGAAATAAGCTCGTGTGTCTACATCTAAGTCTACTGTGAATATGTGATGTGTTCACACAATAAATCCTAGAAATCCAATTCCGAGTATTGCATAAACTATCCCTAGGTTCCCAAAAGTTTCCTTTTTCCCTCTTTCATTGAAAATGATATGGGAGATTAATCCAAACCCGGGTAAAATTAAAATATAGACTTCAGGATGCTCAAAAAATCAAAATAAATGTTGAAATAAATTTGGGTCCCCTCCCCCAGTAGGATCAAAGAAGGAAGTATTTAAATTTCGGTCTGTTAATAACATAGTAATAGCTCCGGCTAATACAGGTAGTGAGAGAGGAAGCAAAATTGTAGTAATTAATACTGACCAAGCAAATAAGGATATTTGATCGAATTTTAAAGCATTATTTTTTATTTTAAGAATTGTAACTTTGGCGGCGCTAAATTAAAGTATGTTATAGGAAGGAGAGAACGGAAATATAAGGAAGTGGGGATAAGCGTTTCATCCCGGGCCTGCTAGTGGACTCGTCAGTAAGGCATCCTAGCAGGCCCTGCCTTATACGCCGGGACATTGGGAGATCGGTAAGAGGTCGTATATATAGCGATCGGAGCAGGTACGGGAACTTGCGGGAAACGGTTGGTGGTGAGGTTCCCTCTGGTGGCAAGCGTGGGTAGTGCCGCCACATAACCCCCTTGCCAGTGGTAAACGATACTTTGAAGTTCCGTTCTGATGTCCCAGTGGCGTAGGTATTTGTTCCGTTGGTCGGTGGCACAACAGGCACAGGAGGAGGTTGTCCAGAGCGGTGGAAGAGAAGAATGCTTCTTTTTCGTAGTAAGGCCCAGCTGCTGTCGATTGCGGAATACGCGTGGCGAGCATCGTTTGCTCAAGCCGCGTTTTCGCTTGTTGTCCGACGTTGATGCGTGCGCGTACCAGTATTTATGAAACGCATCGGTGTGGTCGGTGAATAATGTCGACAAGCTGCCTGCTGTCCTCCTGGGGTTGATCCTGATGGTTAGCCGGGAGTATAGCGTTCGTGTCGTCGCTGGCAGGTCGAGGAGTCAACCCTCGGAGAGGGGGATTTACGAAAAATCGGCCTTTACGTTGCGTTCCTTCCATCGTCTTGTGCTGCACCTGTACTGCTGCTGTGCTGTTGTCCAGAAGGTTGCGTGTTGCTAGACGGGGTCACCACTTTGGCGGCGCTAAATTAAAGTATGTTAGAGGAAGGAGAGAACGGAAATATAAGGAAGTGGGGATAAGCGTTTCATCCCGGGCCTGCTTAAGTTCCTAGCCTATTTAATTCTATTCGAATTAGTATCCTTAAAGAAGACTCAATTATACCAGATCATATAGCTGATATGAAATATAATATCCCAATATTTTTGTGATTTGTTGAATACACATATTAATTATGCTAAAAATTAATATAACCAGTAGATCATAAATATAAATATAAATATTAAAAAAGTTATAAATAGAAAGTAGTTTAGAAAATTAAGGTTAATTTAGTTATATATTTTTTATTTAATTGAAGAGAAAAAATATAAGAAGGATATATTTAAATAATTTCATGATGTTATTAATCTTATAAAAAGATATACAATTATTAAAAGTATAAATTTTATTCTTGAATTTATTAATGTTTCTAGGACGATTCATTTCAGTATAAAGAGTGCTATAGGTAGGAAATTTGTATACATAATAATTATTGAGTATGAAATAATTTTTCTTTTATTAGAGGTTAATATATTAAATAAAGAAGAAGAAATAATCTTTATTATTTTAAATATAAAAATTAAAATTGAAGAAATTATTGAATATAAAATGAAATATGTTAAAAATGTATTTTTGTTAATTATTAATAAAATAACTATAATAGATGTTTGTATAACAGATGAATATCCTATAATTATTTTGATTGATTTTTTATTTAAGCAAATGATAGGGGCAATAATTATATTAATTAAGCAAATAAAATAAATTTCATTATTAAATTTTAATACGAGTTCTATAATAATTATCGGGATTAATTTTACTAAGTTATTATAAAGAATAGATTAATTCAATGTAATGAATAAATTAAAGAAATGAATCGACCATTTAAAGAGTACATCCCAATTTTTTAAATAAATGAATAAAAAATAATTAATATAAATAAATAATTAGATTTATTTCCGATTCTGTGTAAATTATTATATACAGTAAATATGATAAAGAAAATTCTTCTGGAGGCTAAAGAGATTAAAAAATATATTAAATATGTATTTAGAGTATTAGTGTATAATTTAACTATAGCTCAAATGATTTATAATAGAAATTATAACTATTATAATCATTTAATCGAAACGGAGAAACGGAGAAACGGAGAAACGGAGAAACGGAGAAACGAAGAAACGAAGGAAGAAACGGAGAAACGAAGAGAGAAACGGAGAAACGAAGAAAGAAACGGAGAAACGAAGAAAGAAACGGAGAAACAAAAAAAGAAACGAAGGAACGAAGAAAGAAACACAGAAATGAAGAAAGAAACGGACAATTGGAGAAATAAATGGAGAAACGAACAAAAAACGGTGAAACGGAGAAACGGAGAAACGGAAAAACCGAGAAACGGCGAAACGGAGAAACCGAGAAACCGAGAAACGGAGATACCGAGAGACGGAGAAACGGAGAAACCGAAAAACGGAGAAACGGATAAACCGAGAAACCGAGAAACGGAGAAACGTTTCTCCGTTTCTTTGTTCGTTTCTCCGTTTCTTTGTTCGTTTCTCCGCTTCTTTCTTCGTTTCTCAGTTCCTATGTTCGTTTCACCGTTTCATTGTCCGTTTCTCTGTTTCTTTCTCCGTTCTCCATTTATTTCTCCGATTCTCCGTTTCTTTCTCCGTATCTCCGTTTCTGTCTTCGTTTCTCCGTTTCTTTCTTCGTTTCTCCGTTTCTTTGTTCGTTTCTCTGTTTCTTTCTTCGTTTCTCCATTTATTTCTCCGATTCTCCGTTTCTTTCTTCGTTTCTCCATTTAATTCTGCGTTTCTTCCTTCGTTTCTCCGTTTCTTTCTTCGTTTCTCCGTTTATTTCTTCGTTTCTGCATTTATTTCTCCCTTTCTTTCTTCGTTTCTCCGTTTCTTTATTCGATTCACCGTTTCTTTCTTCGTCTCTCCGTTTATTTCTTAGTTTCTCCATTTATTTCTCCGTTTCTCCGTTTCTTTCTTCGATTCTCCGTTTCCTTGTTCGTTTCTCCGTTTCTTTGTTCGTTTCTCCGTATCTTTCTTCGTTTCTCCATTTATTTCTCCGTTTCTCCGTTTCTTTGTTCGTTTCTCCGTTTATTTCTTCGTTTCTCCATTTATTTCTCCGTTTCTCCGTCTATTTCTTCGTTTCTCCATTTAATTCTCCGATTCTCCGTTTCTTTGTTCGTTTCTCCGTTTCTTTGTGCGTTTCTCCGTTACTATGTCCGTTTCTCCGTTTCTTTCTTCGTTTCTCCGTTTCTTTCTTCATTTCTCTGTTTCTTTCTTCGTTTCTCAGTTTCTTTGTTCGTTTCTCCATTTATTTCTTCGTTTCTCCGCTTCTTACTTCGTTTCTCCGTTTCTTTCTTCGTTTCACCGTTTATTTCTTCGTTTCTCCATTTATTTCGCCGTTTCTCCGTTTCTTTCTTCGTTTCTCCGTTTCTTTGTTTGTTTCTCCGTTTCTTTGTTCGTTTCTCCGTTTCTTTCTTCGTTTCTCCGTTTCTTTGTTCGTTTCTCTGTTTCTTTCTTCGTTTCTCCATTTATTTCTCCGTTTCTCCGTCTATTTCTTCGTTTCTCCATTTAATTCTCCGATTCTCCGTTTCTTTCTTCGTTTCTCCGCTTCTTTGTGCGTTTCTCCGTTACCTTGTCCGTTTCTCCGTTTCTTTCTTCGTTTCTCCGTTTCTTTCTTCATTTCTCTGTTTCTTTCTTCGTTTCTCAGTTTCTTTGTTCGTTTCTCCATTTATTTCTTCGTTTCTCCGCTTCTTACTTCGTTTCCCCGTTTCTTTCTTCGATTCTCCGTTTCTTTCTTCGTATCTCCGTTTCTTTGTTCGTTTCCCCGTTTATTTCATCGTTCTCCATTTATTTCTCCGTTTCTCCGTTTATTTCTTCGTTTCTCCATTTATTTCTCCGATTCTCCGTTTCTTTGTCCGTTTCTCCGTTTCTTTGCTCGATTCTCCGTTACTTTGTCCGTTTCTCCGTTTCCTTGTTCCTTTCTCCGTTTCTTTCTTCGTATCTCCGTTTCTGTCTTCGTTTCTCCGTTTCTTTCTTCGTTTCTCCGTTTCTTTGTTAGTTTCTCTGTTTCTTTGTTCGTTTCTCCGTTTCTTTGTTCGTTTCTCCGTTTATTTCTTCGTTTCTCCATTTATTTCTCCGATTCTCCGTTTCTTTCTTGGTTTCTCCGTTTCTTTGTTCGTTTTTCCGTTTCTTTCTTCGTTTCTCTGTTTCTTTCTTCGTTTCTCCGTTTTTTTCTTCGTTTCTCCGTTTCTTTCTTCGTTTCTCCGTTTATTTCTTCGTTTCTCCATTTATTTCTCCGTTGCTCCGTTTCTTTCTTCGTTTCTCGATTTCTTTGTTCGTTTCTCCGTTTCTTTCTTCGTTTCTCCGTTTCTTTCTTCGTTTCTCCCTTTATTTCTTCGTTTCTCCATTTATTTCTCCGTTTCTCCGTTTCTTTCTTCGTTTCTCTGTTTCTTCGTTCGTTTCTCCGTTTCTTTGTTCGTTTCTCCGCTTCTTTGTTCGTCTCTCCGTTTCTTTCTTCGTTTCTCCGTTTATTTCTTGGTTTCTCCATTTATTTCTCCGTTTCTCCGCTTATTTCTTCGTTTCTCCATTTATTTCTCCGACTCTCCTTTTCTTTGTTCGTTTCTCCGTTTCTTTGTTCGTTTCTCCGTTACTTTGTCCGTTTCTCCGTTTCTTTGTTCGTTTCTCCGTTTCTTTGTTCGTTTCTCCGTTTGTTTCTCCGTTTCTTTGTCCGTTTCTTTGTTCGTTTCTCCGTTTCTTTCTTCGTTTCTCCGTTTCTTTGTTCGTTTCTCCGTATCTTTCTTCGTTTCTCCGTTTCTTTCTTCGTTTCTCCGTTTCTTTGTTCGCTTCTCCGTTACTTTGTCCGTTTCTCCGTTTCTTTCTTCGTTTCTCCGTTTCTTTCTTCGTTTCTCCGTTTCTTTCTTCGTTTCTCCGTTTCTTTCATCGTTTCTCCGATTCTTTCTTCGTTTCTCCATTTCTTTGCCCATTTCTCCGTTTCGCTCTTCGTTTCTCCGTTTCTTTCTTCGTTTCTCCGTTTCTTTGTTCATTTCTCCGTTTCTTTGTTCGTTTCTCCGTTTCTTTGTTCGTTTCTCCGTTTCTTTGTTCGTTTCTCCGTTTAATTCTTCGTTTCTCCATTTATTTCTCCGCTTCTCCGTTTCTTTCTTGGTTTCTCCGTTTCTTTGTTCGTTTTTCCGCTTCTTTCTTCGTTTCTCTGTTTCTTTCTTCGTTTCTCCGTTTTTTTCTTCGTTTCTCCGTTTCTTTCTTCGTTTCTCCGTTTATTTCTTCGTTTCTCCATTTATTTCTCCGTTGCTCCGTTTCTTTCTTCGTTTCTCGATTTCTTTGTTCGTTTCTCCGTTTCTTTCTTCGTTTCTCCGTTTCTTTCTTCGTTTCTCCGTTTATTTCTTCGTTTCTCCATTTATTTCTCCGTTTCTCCGTTTCTTTCTTCGTTTCTCTGTTTCTTCGTTCGTTTCTCCGTTTCTTTGTTCGTTTCTCCGTTTCTTTGTTCGTCTCTCCGTTTCTTTCTTCGTTTCTCCGTTTATTTCTTGGTTTCTCCATTTATTTCTCCGTTTCTCCGCTTATTTCTTCGTTTCTCCATTTATTTCTCTGATTCTCCTTTTCTTTGTTCGTTTCTCCGTTTCTTTGTTCGTTTCTCCGTTACTTGGTCCGTTTCTCCGTTTCTTTGTTCGTTTCTCCGTTTCTTTGTTCGTTTCTCCGTTTGTTTCTCCGTTTCTTTGTCCGTTTCTTTGTTCGTTTCTCCGTTTCTTTCTTCGTTTCTCCGTTTCTTTGTTCGTTTCTCCATTTGTTTCTCCGTTTCTCCGCTTATTTCTTCGTTTCTCCATTTATTTCTCCGATTCTCCTTTTCTTTGTTCGTTTCTCCGTTTCTTTGTTCGTTTCTCCGTTACTTTGTCCGTTTCTCCGTTTCTTTGTTCGTTTCTCCGTTTCTTTGTTCGTTTCTCCGTTTGTTTCTCCGTTTCTTTGTCCGTTTCTTTGTTCGTTTCTCCGTTTCTTTCTTCGTTTCTCCGTTTCTTTGTTCGTTTCTGCGTATCTTTCTTCGTTTCTCCGTTTCGTTCTTCGTTTCTCCGTTTCTTTGTTCGTTTCTCCATTTATTTCTCCGTTTCTTTCTTCGTTTCTCCGTTTCTTACTTCGTTTCTCCGTTTCTTTGTTCATTTCTCCGTTTCTTTGTTCGTTTCTCCGTTTCTTTCTTCGTTTCTCCGTTTCTCTGTTCGTTTCTCCGTTTAGTTCTTCGTTTCTCCATTTATTTCTCCGTTTCTCCGTCTCTTTCTTCGTTTCTCCGTTTCTTTCTTCGTTTCTCCGTTTCTTTCTTCGTATCTCCGTTTATTTCTTCGTATCACCATTTATTTCTCCGTTGCTGCGTTTCTTTCTTCGTTTCTCTGATTCTTTGTTCGTTTCTCCGTTTCTTTCTTCGTTTCTCCGTTTCTTTCTTCGTTTCTCCGTTTCTTTCTTCGTTTCTCCGTTTCTTTCATCGTTTCTCCGATTCTTTCTTCGTTTCTCCATTTCTTTGCCCATTTCTCCGTTTCGCTCTTCGTTTCTCCGTTTCTCTGTTCGTTTCTCCGTTTAGTTCTTCGTTTCTCCATTTATTTCTCCGTTTCTCCGTTTCTTTGTTCGTTTCTCCGTTTCTTTGTTCGTTTCTCCGTTTCTTTCTTCGTTTCTCTATTTCTTTCTTCGTTTCTCCGTTTCTTTCTTCGTTTCTCCGTTTCTTTCTTCGTATCTCCATTTATTTCTCCGTTTCTCCGTTTCTTTCTTCGTTTCTCTGTTTCTTTGTTCGTTTCTCCGTTTCTTTGTTCGTTTCTCCGTTTCTTTCTTCGTTTCTCCGTTTCTTTGTTCGTTTCTGCGTATCTTTCTTCGTTTCTCCGTTTCTTTCTTCGTTTCTCCATTTATTTCTCCGTTTCTCCGTTTCTTTCTTCGTTTCTCTGTTTCTTTGTTCGTTTCTCCGTTTCTTTCTTCGTTTCTCCGTTTCTTTGTTCGTTTCTGCGTATCTTTCTTCGTTTCTCCGTTTCTTTCTTCGTTTCTCCATTTATTTCTCCGTTTCTCCGTTTCTTTGTTCGTTTCTCCGTTTCTTTGTTCGTCTCTCCGTTTCTTTCTTCGTTTCTCCGTTTCTTTCTTCGTTTCTCTGTTTCTTTCTTCGTTTCTCCGTTTCTTTTTCGTTTCTCCGTTTCTTTCTTCGTTTCTCCGTTTATTTCTTCGTTTTTCCATTTATTTCTCCGTTTCTCCGTTTCTTTGTTCGTTTCTCCGTTTCTTTGTTCGTTTCTCCGTTTCTTTGTTCGTTTCTCCGTTACTTTGCCCGTTTCTCCGATTCTTTGTTCGTTTCTCCGTTTCTTTGTTCGTTTGTCCGTTTGTTTCTCCGTTTCTTTGTCCGTTTCTTTCTTCGTTTCTCTGTTTCTTCGTCCGTTTCTCCGTTTCTTTGTTCGTTTCTCCGTTTCTTTGTTCGTTTCTCCGTTTCTTTCTTCGTTTCTCCGTTTCTCTGTTCGTTTCTCCGTTTAGTTCTTCGTTTCTCCATTTATTTCTCCGTTTCTCCGTTTCTTTCTTCGTTTCTCCGTTTCTTTGTTCGTTTCTCCGTTTCTTTCTTCGTTTCTCTATTTCTTTCTTCGTTTCTCCGTTTCTTTCTTCGTTTCTCCGTTTCTTTCTTCGTATCTCCATTTATTTCTCCGTTTCTCCGTTTCTTTCTTCGTTTCTCTGTTTCTTTGTTCGTTTCTCCGTTTCTTTGTTCGTTTCTCCGTTTCTTTGTTCGTCTCTCCGTTTCTTTGTTCGTTTCTCCATTTATTTCTCCGTTTCTCCGTTTCTTTCTTCGTTTCTCTGTTTCTTTGTTCGTTTCTCCGTTTCTTTGTTCGTTTCTCCGTTTCTTTGTTCGTCTCTCCGTTTCTTTCTTCGTTTCTCCGTTTATTTCTTGGTTTCTCCATTTATTTCTCCGTTTCTCCGTTTATTTCTTCGTTTCTCCATTTATTTCTCCGATTCTCCGTTTCTTTGTTCGTTTCTCCGTTTCTTTGTTCGCTTCTCCGTTACTTTGTCCGTTTCTCCGTTTCTTTGTTCGTTTCTCCGTTTCTTTCTTCGTTTCTCCGTTTCTCTGTTCGTTTCTCCGTTTAGTTCTTCGTTTCTCCATTTATTTCTCCGTTTCTCCGTTTCTTTCTTCGTTTCTCCGTTTCTCTGTTCGTTTCTCCGTTTAGTTCTTCGTTTCCCCGTTTCTTTCTTCGTTTCTCCGTTTCTCTGTTCGTTTCTCCGTTTATTTCTTCGTTTTTCCGTTTATTTCTCCGTTTCTCCGTTTCTTTGTTCGTTTCTCCATTTCTTTGTTCGTTTCTCCGTTTCTTTGTTCGTTTCTCCGTTACTTTGTCCGTTTCTCCGATTCTTTGTTCGTTTCTCCGCTTCTTTGTTCGTTTGTCCGTTTGTTTCTCCGTTTCTTTGTCCGTTTCTTTCTTCGTTTCTGCGTTTCTTTCTTCGTTTCTCCGTTTCTTTCTTCGTTTCTCCGTTTCTTTCTTCGTTTCTCCGTTTCTTTGTTCGTTTTTCCGTTTCTTTCTTCGTTTCTCTGTTTCTTTCTTCGTTTCTACGTTTTTTTCTTCGTTTCTCCGTTTCTTTCTTCGTTTCTCCGTTTATTTCTTCGTTTCTCCATTTATTTCTCCGTTGCTCCGTTTCTTTCTTCGTTTCTCGATTTCTTTGTTCGTTTCTCCGTTTCTTTCTTCGTTTCTCCGTTTCTTTCTTCGTTTCTCCGTTTATTTCTTCGTTTCTCCATTTATTTCTCCGTTGCTCCGTTTCTTTCTTCGTTTCTCGATTTCTTTGTTCGTTTCTCCGTTTCTTTCTTCGTTTCTCCGTTTCTTTCTTCGTTTCTCCGTTTATTTCTTCGTTTCCCCTTTTATTTCTCCGTTTCTCCGTTTCTTTCTTCGTTTCTCCGTTTCTTTGTTCGTTTCTCCGTTTCTTTCTTCGTTTCTCTGTTTCTTTCTTCGTTTCTCCGTTTCTTTCTTCGTTTCTCCGTTTCTTTCTTCGTATCTCCGTTTATTTCTTCGTATCTCCATTTATTTCTCCGTTGCTGCGTTTCTTTCTTCGTTTCTCCGTTTCTTTGTTCGTTTCTCCGTTTCCTTCTTCGTTTCTCCGTTTCTTTCTTCGTTTCTCCGTTTATTTCTTCGTTTCTCCGTTTCTTTGTTCATTTCTCCGTTTCTTTGTTCGTTTCTCCGTTTCTTTCTTCGTTTCTCCGTTTCTTTGTTCGTTTCTCCGTGTATTTCTTCGTTTCTCCATTTATTTCTCTGCTTCTCCGTTTCTTTCTTCGTTTCTCCGTTTCTTTGTTCGTTTCTCCGTTTCTTTCTTCGTTTCTCCGTTTCTTTGTTCGTTTCTCCGTGTATTTCTTCGTTTCTCCATTTATTTCTCTGCTTCTCCGTTTCTTTCTTCGTTTCTCCGTTTCTTTGTTCGTTTTTCCGTTTCTTTCTTCGTTTCTCTGTTTCTTTCTTCGTTTCTCCGTTTTTTTCTTCGTTTCTCCGTTTCTTTCTTCGTTTCTCCGTGTATTTCTTCGTTTCTCCATTTATTTCTCTGCTTCTCCGTTTCTTTCTTCGTTTCTCCGTTTCTTTGTTCGTTTCTCCGTTTCTTTCTTCGTTTCTCCGTTTCTTTGTTCGTTTCTCCGTTTATTTCTTCGTTTCTCCATTTATTTCTCCGTTGCTCCGTTTCTTTCTTCGTTTCTCGATTTCTTTGTTCGTTTCTCCGTTTCTTTCTTCGTTTCTCCGTTTCTTTCTTCGTTTCTCCGTTTATTTCTTCGTTCCTCCATTTATTTCTCCGTTTCTCCGTTTCTTTCTTCATTTCGCCGTTTCTTTCTTCGTATCTCCGTTTATTTCTTCGTATCTCCATTTATTTCTCCGTTGCTGCGTTTCTTTCTTCGTTTCTCCGTTTCTTTGTTCGTTTCTCCATTTATTTCTCCGTTTCTTTCTTCGTTTCTCCGTTTCTTTCTTCGTTTCTCCGTTTATTTCTTCGTTTCTCCATTTATTTCTCCGTTTCTCCGTTCCTTTTTCGTTTCTCCGTTTCTTTCTTCATTTCTCCGTTTATTTCTTCGTTTATCCATTTATTTCTCCGTTTCTCCGTTTCGTTGTTCGTTTCTCCGTTTCTTTGTTCGTTTCTCCGTTTCTTTGTTCGTTTCACTGTTTCTTTGTTCGATTCTCCGTTCCTTTGTTCGTTTCTCCGTTTGTTTGTTCGTTTCTCCATTTATTTCTCCGTTTCTTTCTCCGTTTCTCCGTTTCTTACTTCGTTTCTCCGTTTCTTTCTTCGTTTCTCCGTTTATTTCTTCGTTTCTCCATTTATTTCTCCGTTTCTCCGTTTCTTTCTTCGTTTCTCCGTTTCTTTGTTCATTTCTCCGTTTCTTTGTTCGTTTCTCCGTTTCTTTCTTCGTTTCTCCGTTTCTTTGTTCGTTTCTCCGTTTATTTCTTCGTTTCTCCATTTATTTCTCCGCTTCTCCGTTTCTTTCTTCGTTTCTCCGTTTCTTTGTTCGTTTTTCCGTTTCTTTCTTCGTTTCTCTGTTTCTTTCTTCGTTTCTCCGTTTTTTTCTTCGTTTCTCCGTTTCTTTCTTCGTTTCTCCGTTTCTTTCTTCGTTTCTACATTTATTTCTCCGTTGCTCCGTTTCTTTCTTCGTTTCTCGATTTCTTTGTTCGTTTCTCCGTTTCTTTCTTCGTTTCTCCGTTTCTTTCTTCGTTTCTCCGTTTATATCTTCGTTTCCCCATTTATTTCTCCGTTTCTCCGTTTCTTTCTTGGTTTCTCTGTTTCTTCGTTCGTTACTCCGTTTCTTTGTTCGTTTCTCCGTTTCTTTCTCCGTTTCTTTGTTCGTTTCTCCGTTTCTTTCTTCGTTTCTCCGTTTCTTTGTTCGTTTCTCCGTTTATTTCTTCGTTTCTCCGTTTCTTTGTTCGTTTCTCCGTTTATTTCTTCGTTTCTCCATTTATTTCTCCGCTTCTCCGTTTCTTTCTTCGTTTCTCCGTTTCTTTGTTCGTTTTTCCGTTTCTTTCTTCGTTTCTCTGTTTCTTTCTTCGTTTCTCCGTTTTTTTCTTCGTTTCTCCGTTTCTTTCTTCGTTTCTCCGTTTCTTTCTTCGTTTCTACATTTATTTCTCCGTTGCTCCGTTTCTTTCTTCGTTTCTCGATTTCTTTGTTCGTTACTCCGTTTCTTTGTTCGTTTCTCCGTTTCTTTCTCCGTTTCTTTGTTCGTTTCTCCGTTTCTTTCTTCGTTTCTCGATTTCTTTGTTCGTTTCTCCGTTTCTTTCTTCGTTTCTCCGTTTCTTTGCTCGTTTCTCCGTTTATTTCTTCGTTTCTCCATTTATTTCTCCGCTTCTCCGTTTCTTTCTTCGTTTCTCCGTTTCTTTGTTCGTTTTTCCGTTTCTTTCTTCGTTTCTCTGTTTCTTTCTTCGTTTCTCCGTTTTTTTCTTCGTTTCTCCGTTTCTTTCTTCGTTTCTCCGTTTCTTTCTTCGTTTCTACATTTATTTCTCCGTTGCTCCGTTTCTTTCTTCGTTTCTCGATTTCTTTGTTCGTTTCTCCGTTTCTTTCTTCGTTTCTCCGTTTATTTCTTCGTTTCTCCTTTTATTTCTCCGTTTCTCCGTTTCTTTCTTCGTTTCTCCGTTTCTTTGTTCGTTTCTCCGTTTCTTTCTTCGTTTCTCTGTTTCTCTCTTCGTTTCTCCGTTTCTTTCTTCGTTTCTCCGTTTCTTTCTTCGTATCTCCGTTTATTTCTTCGTATCTCCATTTATTTCTCCGTTGCTGCGTTTCTTTCTTCGTTTCTCCGTTTCTTTGTTCGTTTCTCCGTTTCCTTCTTCGTTTCTCCGTTTCTTTCTTCGTTTCTCCGTTTATTTCTTCGTTTCTCCATTTATTTCTCCGTTTCTCCGTTTCTTTCTTCGTTTCTCTGTTTCTTTGTTCGTTTCTCCGTTTCTTTGCTCGTTTCTCCGTTTCTTTGTTCGTCTCTCCGTTTCTTTCTTCGTTTCTCCGTTTATTTCTTGGTTTCTCCATTTATTTCTCCGTTTCTCCGTTTATTTCTTCGTTTCTCCATTTATTTCTCCGATTCTCCGTTTCTTTGTTCGTTTCTCCGTTTCTTTGTTCGCTTCTCCGTTACTTTGTCCGTTTCTCCGTTTCTTTCTTCGTTTCTCCGTTTCTTTCTTCGTTTCTCCGTTTCTTTGTTCATTTCTCCGTTTCTTTGTTCGTTTCTCCGTTTCTTTCTTCGTTTCTCCGTTTCTTTGTTCGTTTCTCCGTGTATTTCTTCATTTCTCCATTTATTTCTCTGCTTCTCCGTTTCTTTCTTCGTTTCTCCGTTTCTTTGTTCGTTTCTCCGTTTCTTTCTTCGTTTCTCCGTTTCTTTGTTCGTTTCTCCGTGTATTTCTTCGTTTCTCCATTTATTTCTCTGCTTCTCCGTTTCTTTCTTCGTTTCTCCGTTTCTTTGTTCGTTTTTCCGTTTCTTTCTTCGTTTCTCTGTTTCTTTCTTCGTTTGTCCGTTTTTTTCTTCGTTTCTCCGTTTCTTTCTTCGTTTCTCCGTTTATTTCTTCGTTTCTCCATTTATTTCTCCGTTGCTCCGTTTCTTTCTTCGTTTCTCGATTTCTTTGTTCGTTTCTCCGTTTCTTTCTTCGTTTCTCCGTTTCTTTCTTCGTTTCTCCGTTTATTTCTTCGTTTCTCCATTTATTTCTCCGTTTCTCCGTTTCTTTCTTCATTTCGCCGTTTCTTTCTTCGTATCTCCGTTTATTTCTTCGTATCTCCATTTATTTCTCCGTTGCTGCGTTTCTTTCTTCGTTTCTCCGTTTCTTTGTTCGTTTCTCCATTTATTTCTCCGTTTCTTTCTTCGTTTCTCCGTTTCTTTCTTCGTTTCTCCGTTTATTTCTTCGTTTCTCCATTTATTTCTCCGTTTCTCTGTTTCTTTCTTCGTTTCTCCGTTCCTTTTTCGTTTCTCCGTTTCTTTCTTCATTTCTCCGTTTATTTCTTCGTTTATCCATTTATTTCTCCGTTTCTCCGTTTCTTTGTTCGTTTCTCCGTTTCTTTGTTCGTTTCACTGTTTCTTTGTTCGATTCTCCGTTCCTTTGTTCGTTTCTCCGTTTGTTTGTTCGTTTCTCCATTTATTTCTCCGTTTCTTTCTCCGTTTCTCCGTTTCTTACTTCGTTTCTCCGTTTCTTTCTTCGTTTCTTCGTTTATTTCTTCGTTTCTCCATTTATTTCTCCGTTTCTCCGTTTCTTTCTTCGTTTCTCCGTTTCTTTGTTCATTTCTCCGTTTCTTTGTTCGTTTCTCCGTTTCTTTCTTCGTTTCTCCGTTTCTTTGTTCGTTTCTCCGTTTATTTCTTCGTTTCTCCATTTATTTCTCCGCTTCTCCGTTTCTTTCTTCGTTTCTCCGTTTCTTTGTTCGTTTTTCCGTTTCTTTCTTCGTTTCTCTGTTTCTTTCTTCGTTTCTCCGTTTTTTTCTTCGTTTCTCCGTTTCTTTCTTCGTTTCTCCGTTTCTTTCTTCGTTTCTACATTTATTTCTCCGTTGCTCCGTTTCTTTCTTCGTTTCTCGATTTCTTTGTTCGTTTCTCCGTTTCTTTCTTCGTTTCTCCGTTTCTTTCTTCGTTTCTCCGTTTATATCTTCGTTTCTCCATTTATTTCTCCGTTTCTCCGTTTCTTTCTTGGTTTCTCTGTTTCTTCGTTCGTTACTCCGTTTCTTTGTTCGTTTCTCCGTTTCTTTCTCCGTTTCTTTGTTCGTTTCTCCGTTTCTTTCTTCGTTTCTCCGTTTCTTTGTTCGTTTCTCCGTATCTTTCTTCGTTTCTCCGTTTCTTTCTTCGTTTCTCCGTTTCTTTGTTCGTTTCTCCATTTATTTCTCCGTTTCTTTCTTCGTTTCTCCGTTTCTTACTTCGTTTCTCCGTTTCTTTGTTCATTTCTCCGTTTCTTTGTTCGTTTCTCCGTTTCTTTCTTCGTTTCTCCGTTTCTCTGTTCGTTTCTCCGTTTAGTTCTTCGTTTCTCCATTTATTTCTCCGTTTCTCCGTTTCTTTCTTCGTTTCTCCGTTTCTTTGTTCGTTTCTCCGTTTCTTTCTCCGTTTCTATGTTTCTTTCTTCGTTTCTCCGTTTCTTTCTTCGTTTCTCCGTTTCTTTCTTCGTATCTCCGTTTATTTCTTCGTATCTCCATTTATTTCTCCGTTGCTGCGTTTCTTTCTTCGTTTCTCTGTTTCTTTGTTCGTTTCTCCGTTTCTTTCTTCGTTTCTCCGTTTCTTTATTCGTTTCTCCGTTTCTTACTTCGTTTCTCCGTTTCTTTCTTCGTTTCTCCGTTTATTTCTTCGTTTCTCCATTTATTTCTCCGTTTCTCCGTTTCTTTCTTCGTTTCTCCATTTCTTTCTTCGTTTCTCCGTTTCTTTGTTCGTTTCTCCATTTATTTCTCCGTTTCTTTCTTCGTTTCTCCGTTTCTTACTTCGTTTCTCCGTATCTTTGTTCATTTCTCCGTTTCTTTGTCCGTTTCCCCGTTTCTTTCTTCGTTTCTCCGTTTCTCTGTTCGTTTCTCCGTTTAGTTCTTCGTTTCTCCGTTTCTTTCTTCGTTTCTCTGTTTCTTTCTTCGTTTCTCCGTTTCTTTTTCGTTTCTCCGTTTCTTTCTTCGTTTCTCCGTTTATTTCTTCGTTTTTCCATTTATTTCTCCGTTTCTCCGTTTCTTTGTTCGTTTCTCCGTTTCTTTGTTCGTTTCTCCGTTTCTTTGTTCGTTTCTCCGTTACTTTGTCCGTTTCTCCGATTCTTTGTTCGTTTATCCGTTTCTTTGTTCGTTTGTCCGTTTGTTTCTCCGTTTCTTTGTCCGTTTCTTTCTTCGTTTCTCTGTTTCTTCGTTCGTTTCTCCGTTTCTTTGTTCGTTTCTCCGTTTCTTTGTTCGTTTCTCCGTTTCTTTCTTCGTTTCTCCGTTTCTCTGTTCGTTTCTCCGTTTAGTTCTTCGTTTCTCCATTTATTTCTCCGTTTCTCCGTTTCTTTCTTCGTTTCTCCGTTTCTTTGTTCGTTTCTCCGTTTCTTTCTTCGTTTCTCTATTTCTTTCTTCGTTTCTCCGTTTCTTTCTTCGTTTCTCCGTTTCTTTCTTCGTATCTCCATTTATTTCTCCGTTTCTCCGTTTCTTTCTTCGTTTCTCTGTTTCTTTGTTCGTTTCTCCGTTTCTTTGTTCGTTTCTCCGTTTCTTTGTTCGTCTCTCCGTTTCTTTGTTCGTTTCTCCATTTATTTCTCCGTTTCTCCGTTTCTTTCTTCGTTTCTCTGTTTCTTTGTTCGTTTCTCCGTTTCCTTGTTCGTTTCTCCGTTTCTTTGTTCGTCTCTCCGTTTCTTTCTTCGTTTCTCCGTTTATTTCTTGGTTTCTCCATTTATTTCTCCGTTTCTCCGTTTATTTCTTCGTTTCTGCATTTATTTCTCCGATTCTCCGTTTCTTTGTTCGTTTCTCCGTTTCTTTGTTCGCTTCTCCGTTACTTTGTCCGTTTCTCCGTTTCTTTCTTCGTTTCTGCGTTTCTTTCTTCGTTTCTCCGTTTCTTTCTTCGTTTCTCCGTTTCTTTCTTCGTTTCTCCGATTCTTTCTTCGTTTCTCCATTTCTTTGCCCATTTCTCCGTTTCTCTCTTCGTTTCTCCGTTTCTTTCTTCGTTTCTCCGTTTCCTTCTTCGTTTTTCCGTTTCTTTCTTCGTTTCTCCGTTTATTTCTTCGTTTGTCCATTTATTTCTCCGTTTCTCCGTTTCTTTCTTCGTTTCTCTGTTTCTTTGTTCGTTTCTCCGTTTCTTTGTTCGTTTCTCCGTTTCTTTGTTCGTCTCTCCGTTTCTTTCTTCGTTTCTCCGTTTATTTCTTGGTTTCTCCATTTATTTCTCCGTTTCTCCGTTTATTTCTTCGTTTCTCCATTTATTTCTCCGATTCTCCGTTTCTTTGTTCGTTTCTCCGTTTCTTACTTCGTTTCTCCGTATCTTTGTTCATTTCTCCGTTTCTTTGTTCGTTTCCCCGTTTCTTTGTTCGTTTCTCCGTTTCTCTGTTCGTCTCTCCGTTTCTTTCTTCGTTTCTCCGTTTATTTCTTGGTTTCTCCATTTATTTCTCCGTTTCTCCGTTTATTTCTTCGTTTCTCCATTTATTTCCCCGATTCTCCGTTTCTTTGTTCGTTTCTCCGTTTCTTTGTTCGTCTCTCCGTTTCTTTCTTCGTTTTTCCGTTTATTTCTTGGTTTCTCCATTTATTTCTCCATTTCTCCGTTTATTTCTTCGTTTCTCCATTTATTTCTCCGATTCTCCGTTTCTTTGTTCGTTTCTCCGTTTCTTTGTTCGCTTCTCCGTTACTTTGTCCGTTTCTCCGTTTCTTTCTTCGTTTCTGCGTTTCTTTCTTCGTTTCTCCGTTTCTTTCTTCGTTTCTCCGTTTCTTTCTTCGTTTCTCCGATTCTTTCTTCGTTTCTCCATTTCTTTGCCCATTTCTCCGTTTCTCTCTTCGTTTCTCCGTTTCTTTCTTCGTTTCTCCGTTTCTTTGTTCATTTCTCCGTTTCTTTGTTCGTTTCTCCGTTTCTTTCTTCGTTTCTCCGTTTCTTTGTTCGTTTCTCCGTGTATTCCTTCGTTTCTCCATTTATTTCTCCGCTTCTCCGTTTCTTTCTTCGTTTCTCCGTTTCTTTGTTCGTTTTTCCGTTTCTTTCTTCGTTTCTCTGTTTCTTTCTTCGTTTCTCCGTTTTTTTCTTCGTTTCTCCGTTTCTTTCTTAGTTTCTCCGTTTATTTCTTCGTTTCTCCATTTATTTCTCCGTTGCTCCGTTTCTTTCTTCGTTTCTCGAGTTCTTTGTTCGTTTCTCCGTTTCTTTCTTCGTTTCTCCGTTTCTTTCTTCGTTTCTCCGTTTATTTCTTCGTTTCTCCATTTATTTCTCCGTTTCTCCGTTTCTTTCTTCGTTTCTCCGTTTCTTTGTTCGTTTCTCCGTTTCTTTCTTCGTTTCTCTGTTTCTTTCTTCGTTTCTCCGTTTCTTTCTTCGTTTCTCCGTTTCTTTCTTCGTATCTCCGTTTATTTCTTCGTATCTCCATTTATTTCACCGTTGCTGCGTTTCTTTCTTCGTTTCTCCGTTTCTTTGTTCGTTTCTCCGTTTCCTTCTTCGTTTCTCCGTTTCTTTCTTCGTTTCTCCGTTTATTTCTTCGTTTCTCCATTTATTTCTCCGTTTCTCCGTTTCTTTCTTCGTTTCTCCGTTTCTTTCTTCGTTTCTCCGTTTCTTTCTTCGTTTCTCCGTTTCTTTCTTCGTTTCTCCGATTCTTTCGTCGTTTCTCCATTTCTTTGCCCATTTCTCCGTTTCTCTCTTCGTTTCTCCGTTTCTTTCTTCGTTGCTCCGTTTCTTTCTTCGTTTCTCGATTTCTTTGTTCGTTTCTCCGTTTCTTTCTTCGTTTCTCCGTTTCTTTCTTCGTTTCTCCGTTTATTTCTTCGTTTCTCCATTTATTTCTCCGTTTCTCCGTTTCTTTCTTCATTTCTCCGTTTCTTTGTTCGTTTTTCCGTTTCTTTCTTCGTTTCTCTGTTTCTTTCTTCGTTTCTCCGTTTATTTCTTGGTTTCTCCATTTATTTCTCCGTTTCTCCGCTTATTTCTTCGTTTCTCCATTTATTTCTCCGATTCTCCTTTTCTTTGTTCGTTTATCCGTTTCTTTGTTCGTTTCTCCGTTACTTTGTCCGTTTCTCCGTTTCTTTGTTCGTTTCTCCGTTTCTTTCTTCGTTTCTCCGTTTTTTTCTTCGTTTCTCCGTTTCTTTCTTAGTTTCTCCGTTTATTTCTTCGTTTCTCCATTTATTTCTCCGTTGCTCCGTTTCTTTCTTCGTTTCTCGAGTTCTTTGTTCGTTTCTCCGTTTCTTTCTTCGTTTCTCCGTTTCTTTCTTCGTTTCTCCGTTTATTTCTTCGTTTCTCCATTTATTTCTCCGTTTCTCCGTTTCTTTCTTCGTTTCTCCGTTTCTTTGTTCGTTTCTCCGTTTCTTTCTTCGTTTCTCTGTTTCTTTCTTCGTTTCTCCGTTTCTTTCTTCGTTTCTCCGTTTCTTTCTTCGTATCTCCGTTTATTTCTTCGTATCTCCATTTATTTCACCGTTGCTGCGTTTCTTTCTTCGTTTCTCCGTTTCTTTGTTCGTTTCTCCGTTTCCTTCTTCGTTTCTCCGTTTCTTTCTTCGTTTCTCCGTTTATTTCTTCGTTTCTCCATTTATTTCTCCGTTTCTCCGTTTCTTTCTTCGTTTCTCCGTTTCTTTCTTCGTTTCTCCGTTTCTTTCTTCGTTTCTCCGTTTCTTTCTTCGTTTCTCCGATTCTTTCGTCGTTTCTCCATTTCTTTGCCCATTTCTCCGTTTCTCTCTTCGTTTCTCCGTTTCTTTCTTCGTTGCTCCGTTTCTTTCTTCGTTTCTCGATTTCTTTGTTCGTTTCTCCGTTTCTTTCTTCGTTTCTCCGTTTCTTTCTTCGTTTCTCCGTTTATTTCTTCGTTTCTCCATTTATTTCTCCGTTTCTCCGTTTCTTTCTTCATTTCTCCGTTTCTTTGTTCGTTTTTCCGTTTCTTTCTTCGTTTCTCTGTTTCTTTCTTCGTTTCTCCGTTTATTTCTTGGTTTCTCCATTTATTTCTCCGTTTCTCCGCTTATTTCTTCGTTTCTCCATTTATTTCTCCGATTCTCCTTTTCTTTGTTCGTTTATCCGTTTCTTTGTTCGTTTCTCCGTTACTTTGTCCGTTTCTCCGTTTCTTTGTTCGTTTCTCCGTTTCTTTCTTCGTTTCTCCGTTTATTTCTTCGTTTCTCCATTTATTTCTCCGTTTCTCCGTTTCTTTCTTCGTTTCTCCGTTTCTTTGTTCGTTTCTCCGTTTCTTTCTTCGTTTCTCTGTTTCTTTCTTCGTTTCTCCGTTTCTTTCTTCGTTTCACTGTTTCTTTCTTCGTATCTCCGTTTATTTCTTCGTATCTCCATTTATTTCTCCGTTGCTGCGTTTCTTTCTTCGTTTCTCCGTTTCTTTGTTCGTTTCTCCATTTATTTCTCCGTTTCTTTCTTCGTTTCTCCGTTTCTTTCTTCGTTTCTCCGTTTATTTCTTCGTTTCTCCATTTATTTCTCCGTTTCTCCGTTTCTTTCTTCGTTTCTCTGTTTCTTTCTTCGTTTCTCCGTTCCTTTTTCGTTTCTCCGTTTCTTTCTTCATTTCTCCGTTTATTTCTTCGTTTATCCATTTATTTCTCCGTTTCTCCGTTTCTTTGTTCGTTTCTCCGTTTCTTTGTTCGTTTCTCCGTTTCTTTGTTCGTTTCTCCGTTTCTTTGTTCGTTTCTCCGTTTCTTTGTTCGATTCTCCGTTCCTTTGTTCGTTTCTCCGTTTGTTTGTTCGTTTCTCCATTTATTTCTCCGTTTCTTTCTCCGTTTCTCCGTTTCTTACTTCGTTTCTCCGTTTCTTTCTTCGTTTCTCCGTTTATTTCTTCGTTTCTCCATTTATTTCTCCGTTTCTCCGTTTCTTTCTTCGTTTCTCCGTTTCTTTGTTCATTTCTCCGTTTCTTTGTTCGTTTCTCCGTTTCTTTCTTCGTTTCTCCGTTTCTTTGTTCGTTTCTCCGTTTATTTCTTCGTTTCTCCATTTATTTCTCCGCTTCTCCGTTTCTTTCTTCGTTTCTCCGTTTCTTTGTTCGTTTCTCCGTTACTTTGTCCGTTTCTCCGTTTCTTTGTTCGTTTCTCCGTTTCTTTCTTCGTTTCTCCGTTTATTTCTTCGTTTCTCCATTTATTTCTCCGTTTCTCCGTTTCTTTCTTCGTTTCTCCGTTTCTTTGTTCGTTTCTCCGTTTCTTTCTTCGTTTCTCTGTTTCTTTCTTCGTTTCTCCGTTTTTTTCTTCGTTTCTCCGTTTCTTTCTTCGTTTCTCCGTTTCTTTCTTCGTTTCTACATTTATTTCTCCGTTGCTCCGTTTCTTTCTTCGTTTCTCCGTTTCTTTGTTCGTTTCCCCGTTTCTTTGTTCGTTTCTCCGTTTCTCTGTTCGTCTCTCCGTTTCTTTCTTCGTTTCTCCGTTTATTTCTTGGTTTCTCCATTTATTTCTCCGTTTCTCCGTTTATTTCTTCGTTTCTCCATTTATTTCTCCGATTCTCCGTTTCTTTGTTCGTTTCTCCGTTTCTTTGTTCGTCTCTCCGTTTCTTTCTTCGTTTTTCCGTTTATTTCTTGGTTTCTCCATTTATTTCTCCATTTCTCCGTTTATTTCTTCGTTTCTCCATTTATTTCTCCGATTCTCCGTTTCTTTGTTCGTTTCTCCGTTTCTTTGTTCGCTTCTCCGTTACTTTGTCCGTTTCTCCGTTTCTTTCTTCGTTTCTGCGTTTCTTTCTTCGTTTCTCCGTTTCTTTCTTCGTTTCTCCGTTTCTTTCTTCGTTTCTCCGATTCTTTCTTCGTTTCTCCATTTCTTTGCCCATTTCTCCGTTTCTCTCTTCGTTTCTCCGTTTCTTTCTTCGTTTCTCCGTTTCTTTGTTCATTTCTCCGTTTCTTTGTTCGTTTCTCCGTTTCTTTCTTCGTTTCTCCGTTTCTTTGTTCGTTTCTCCGTGTATTCCTTCGTTTCTCCATTTATTTCTCCGCTTCTCCGTTTCTTTCTTCGTTTCTCCGTTTCTTTGTTCGTTTTTCCGTTTCTTTCTTCGTTTCTCTGTTTCTTTCTTCGTTTCTCCGTTTTTTTCTTCGTTTCTCCGTTTCTTTCTTAGTTTCTCCGTTTATTTCTTCGTTTCTCCATTTATTTCTCCGTTCCTCCGTTTCTTTCTTCGTTTCTCGAGTTCTTTGTTCGTTTCTCCGTTTCTTTCTTCGTTTCTCCGTTTCTTTCTTCGTTTCTCCGTTTATTTCTTCGTTTCTCCATTTATTTCTCCGTTTCTCCGTTTCTTTCTTCGTTTCTCCGTTTCTTTGTTCGTTTCTCCGTTTCTTTCTTCGTTTCTCTGTTTCTTTCTTCGTTTCTCCGTTTCTTTCTTCGTTTCTCCGTTTCTTTCTTCGTATCTCCGTTTATTTCTTCGTATCTCCATTTATTTCACCGTTGCTGCGTTTCTTTCTTCGTTTCTCCGTTTCTTTGTTCGTTTCTCCGTTTCCTTCTTCGTTTCTCCGTTTCTTTCTTCGTTTCTCCGTTTATTTCTTCGTTTCTCCATTTATTTCTCCGTTTCTCCGTTTCTTTCTTCGTTTCTCCGTTTCTTTCTTCGTTTCTCCGTTTCTTTCTTCGTTTCTCCGTTTCTTTCTTCGTTTCTCCGATTCTTTCGTCGTTTCTCCATTTCTTTGCCCATTTCTCCGTTTCTCTCTTCGTTTCTCCGTTTCTTTCTTCGTTGCTCCGTTTCTTTCTTCGTTTCTCGATTTCTTTGTTCGTTTCTCCGTTTCTTTCTTCGTTTCTCCGTTTCTTTCTTCGTTTCTCCGTTTATTTCTTCGTTTCTCCATTTATTTCTCCGTTTCTCCGTTTCTTTCTTCATTTCTCCGTTTCTTTGTTCGTTTTTCCGTTTCTTTCTTCGTTTCTCTGTTTCTTTCTTCGTTTCTCCGTTTATTTCTTGGTTTCTCCATTTATTTCTCCGTTTCTCCGCTTATTTCTTCGTTTCTCCATTTATTTCTCCGATTCTCCTTTTCTTTGTTCGTTTATCCGTTTCTTTGTTCGTTTCTCCGTTACTTTGTCCGTTTCTCCGTTTCTTTGTTCGTTTCTCCGTTTCTTTCTTCGTTTCTCCGTTTATTTCTTCGTTTCTCCATTTATTTCTCCGTTTCTCCGTTTCTTTCTTCGTTTCTCCGTTTCTTTGTTCGTTTCTCCGTTTCTTTCTTCGTTTCTCTGTTTCTTTCTTCGTTTCTCCGTTTCTTTCTTCGTTTCACTGTTTCTTTCTTCGTATCTCCGTTTATTTCTTCGTATCTCCATTTATTTCTCCGTTGCTGCGTTTCTTTCTTCGTTTCTCCGTTTCTTTGTTCGTTTCTCCATTTATTTCTCCGTTTCTTTCTTCGTTTCTCCGTTTCTTTCTTCGTTTCTCCGTTTATTTCTTCGTTTCTCCATTTATTTCTCCGTTTCTCCGTTTCTTTCTTCGTTTCTCTGTTTCTTTCTTCGTTTCTCCGTTCCTTTTTCGTTTCTCCGTTTCTTTCTTCATTTCTCCGTTTATTTCTTCGTTTATCCATTTATTTCTCAGTTTCTCCGTTTCTTTGTTCGTTTCTCCGTTTCTTTGTTCGTTTCTCCGTTTCTTTGTTCGTTTCTCCGTTTCTTTGTTCGATTCTCCGTTCCTTTGTTCGTTTCTCCGTTTGTTTGTTCGTTTCTCCATTTATTTCTCCGTTTCTTTCTCCGTTTCTCCGTTTCTTACTTCGTTTCTCCGTTTCTTTCTTCGTTTCTCCGTTTATTTCTTCGTTTCTCCATTTATTTCTCCGTTTCTCCGTTTCTTTCTTCGTTTCTCCGTTTCTTTGTTCATTTCTCCGTTTCTTTGTTCGTTTCTCCGTTTCTTTCTTCGTTTCTCCGTTTCTTTGTTCGTTTCTCCGTTTATTTCTTCGTTTCTCCATTTATTTCTCCGCTTCTCCGTTTCTTTCTTCGTTTCTCCGTTTCTTTGTTCGTTTCTCCGTTACTTTGTCCGTTTCTCCGTTTCTTTGTTCGTTTCTCCGTTTCTTTCTTCGTTTCTCCGTTTATTTCTTCGTTTCTCCATTTATTTCTCCGTTTCTCCGTTTCTTTCTTCGTTTCTCCGTTTCTTTGTTCGTTTCTCCGTTTCTTTCTTCGTTTCTCGATTTCTTTGTTCGTTTCTCCGTTTCTTTCTTCGTTTCTCCGTTTCTTTATTCGTTTCTCCGTTTCTTACTTCGTTTCTCCGTTTCTTTCTTCGTTTCTCCGTTTATTTCTTCGTTTCTCCATTTATTTCTCCGTTTCTCCGTTTCTTTCTTCGTTTCTCCGTTTCTTTGTTCATTTCTCTGTTTCTCCGTTTCTTTCTTCGTTTCTCCGTTTCTCTGTTCGTTTCTCCGTTTAGTTCTTCGTTTCTCCATTTATTTCTCCGTTTCTCCGTTTCTTTGTTCGTTTCTCCATTTATTTCTCCGATTCTCCGTTTCTTTCTTCGTTTCTCTGTTTCTTTCTTCGTTTCTCCGTTTCTTTCTTCGTTTCTCCGTTTATTTCTTCGTTTCTCCATTTATTTCTCCGTTTCTCCGTTTCTTTCTTCGTTTCTCCGTTTCTTTGTTCGTTTCTCCGTTTCTTTCTTCGTTTCTCTGTTTCTTTCTTCGTTTCTCCGTTTTTTTCTTCGTTTCTCCGTTTCTTTCTTCGTTTCTCCGTTTCTTTCTTCGTTTCTACATTTATTTCTCCGTTGCTCCGTTTCTTTCTTCGTTTCTCGATTTCTTTGTTCGTTTCTCCGTTTCTTTCTTCGTTTCTCCGTTTCTTTCTCCGTTTCTTTGTTCGTTTCTCCGTTTCTTTCTTCGTTTCTCCGTTTCTTTGTTCGTTTCTCCGTATCTTTCTTCGTTTCTCCGTTTCTTTCTTCGTTTCTCCGTTTCTTTGTTCGTTTCTCCATTTATTTCTCCGTTTCTTTCTTCGTTTCTCCGTTTCTTTGTTCATTTCTCCGTTTCTTTGTCCGTTTCTCCGTTTCTTTCTTCGTTTCTCCGTTTCTTTCTTCGTTTCTCCGTTTCTTTCTTCGTTTCTCCGTTTATTTCTTCGTTTCTCCATTTATTTCTCCGTTTCTCCGTTTCTTTCTTCGTTTCTCTGTTTCTTCGTTCGTTTCTCCGTTTCTTTGTTCGTTTCTCCGTTTCTTTGTTCGTCTCTCCGTTTCTTTCTTCGTTTCTCCGTTTATTTCTTGGCTTCTCCATTTATTTCTTGGTTTCTCCGTTTCTTTCTTCGTATCTCCGTTTATTTCTTCGTATCTCCATTTATTTCCCCGTTGCTGCGTTTCTTTCTTCGTTTCTCTGTTTCTTTGTTCGTTTCTCCGTTTCTTTCTTCGTTTCTCCGTTTCTTTATTCGTTTCTCCGTTTCTTACATCGTTTCTCCGTTTCTTTCTTCGTTTCTCCGTTTATTTCTTCGTTTCTCCATTTATTTCTCCGTTTCTCCGTTTCTTTCTTCGTTTCTCCGTTTCTTTGTTCATTTCTCCGTTTCTTTCTTCGTTTCTCCGTTTCTTTCTTCGTTTCTCCGTTTCTTTCTTCGTTTCTCCGTTTCTCTGTTCGTTTCTCCGTTTAGTTCTTCGTTTCTCCGTTTCTTTCTTCGTTTCTCCGTTTCTTTCTTCGTTTCTCTGTTTCTTTCTTCGTATCTCCGTTTATTTCTTCGTATCTCCATTTATTTCTCCGTTGCTGCGTTTCTTTCTTCGTTTCTCCGTTTCTTTGTTCGTTTCTCCGTTTCTTTGTTCGTTTCTCCGTTTCTTTCTTCGTTTCTCTGTTTCTTTCTTCGTTTCTCCGTTTCTTTCTTCGTTTCTCCGTTTCTTTCTTCGTATCTCCGTTTATTTCTTCGTATCTCCATTTATTTCTCCGTTGCTGCGCTTCTTTCTTCGTTTCTCCGTTTCTTTGTTCGTTTCTCCGTTTCTTTCTTCGTTTCTCCGTTTCTTTCTTCGTTTCTCCGTTTATTTCTTCGTTTCTCCATGTATTTCTCCGTTTCTCCGTTTCTTTCTTCGTTTCTCCGTTTCTTTGTTCATTTCTCCGTTTCTTTCTTCGTTTCTCCGTTTCTCTGTTCGTTTCTCCGTTTGGTTCTTCGTTTCACCATTTATTTCTCCGTTTCTCCGTTTCTTTGTTCGTTTCTCCATTTATTTCTCCGATTCTCCGTTTCTTTGTTCGTTTCTCCGTTTCTTTGTTCGCTTTTCCGTTACTTTGTCCGTTTCTCCGTTTCTATCTTCGTTTCTCCGTTTCTTTCTTCATTTCTCCGTTTCTTTCTTCGTTTCTCCGTTTCTTTCTTCGTATCTCCGTTTCTTTGTTCGTTTCTCCGTTTCTTTCTTCGTTTCTCCGTTTCTTTGTTCATTTCTCCGTTTCTTTGTTCGTTTCTCCGTTTCTTTCTTCGTTTCTCCGTTTCCTTCTTCGTTTCTCCGTTTATTTCTTCGTTTCTCCATTTATTTCTCCGCTTCTCCGTTTCTTTCTTCGTTTCTCCGTTTCTTTCTTCGTTTTTTCCGTTTCTTTCTTCGTATCTCCGTTTATTTCTTCGTATCTCCATTTATTTCTCCGTTGCTGCGTTTCTTTCTTCGTTTCTCCGTGTCTTTGTTCGTTTTTCCGTTTCTTTCTTCGTTTCTCCGTTTCTTTCTTCGTTTCTCCGTTTCTTTCTTCGTTTCTCCGATTCTTTCTTCGTTTCTCCATTTCTTTGTCCATTTCTCCGTTTCTCTCTTCGTTTCTCCGTTTCTTTCTTCGTTTCTCCGTTTCTTTGTTCATTTCTCCGTTTCTTTGTTCGTTTCTCCGTTTCTTTGTTCGTTTCTCCGTTTCTTTGTTCGTCTCTCCGTTTCTTTCTTCGTTTCTCCGTTTATTTCTTGGTTTCTCCATTTATTTCTCCGTTTCTCCGCTTATTTCTTCGTTTCTCCATTTATTTCTCCGATTCTCCTTTTCTTTGTTCGTTTCTCCGTTTCTTTGTTCGTTTCTCCGTTACTTTGTCCGTTTCTCCGTTTCTTTGTTCGTTTCTCCGTTTCTTTGTCCGTTTCTCCGTTTCTTTCTCCGTTTCTTTGTTCGTTTCTCCGTTTCTTTCTTCGTTTCTCCGTTTCTCTGTTCGTTTCTCCGTTTAGTTCTTCGTTTCTCCATTTATTTCTCCGTTTCTCCGTTTCTTTCTTCGTTTCTCCGTTTCTTTGTTCGTTTCTCCGTTTCTCTCTTCGTTTCTCCGTTTCTCTGTTCGTTTCTCTGTTTAGTTCTTCGTTTCTCCATTTATTTCTCCGTTTCTCCGTTTCTTTCTTCGTTTCTCCGTTTCTTTGTTCGTTTCTCCGTTTCTTTCTTCGTTTCTCTGTTTGTTTCTTCGTTTCTCCGTTTCTTTCTTCGTTTCTCCGTTTCTTTCTTCGTATCTCCGTTTATTTCTTCGTATCTCCATTTATTTCTCCGTTGCTGCGTTTCTTTCTTCGTTTCTCCGTTTCTTTCTTCGTTTCTCCGTTTCTTTCTTCGTTTCTCCGTTTCTTTCTTCGTTTCTCTGTTTCTTTCTTCGTTTCTCCGTTTCTTTCTTCGTTTCTCTGTTTCTTCGTTCGTTTCTCCGTTTCTTTGTTCGTTTCTCCGTTTCTTTGTTCGCTTCTCCGTTTCTTTCTCCGTTTCTTTCTCCGTTTCTTTGTTCGTTTCTCCGTTTCTTTGTTCGTTTCTCCGTTTCTTTGTTCGTTTCTCCGTTTCTTTGTTCGTCTCTCCGTATCTTTCTTCGTTTCTCCGTTTATTTCTTGGTTTCTCCATTTATTTCTCCATTTCTCCGCTTATTTCTTCGTTTCTCCATTTATTTCTCCGATTCTCCTTTTCTTTCTTCGTTTCTCTGTTTCTTCGTTCGTTTCTCCGTTTCTTTGTTCGTTTCTCCTTTTCTTTGTTCGTCTCTCCGTTTCTTTCTTCGTTTCTCCGTTTATTTCTTGGTTTCTCCATTGATTTCTCCGTTTCTCCGCTTATTTCTTCGTTTCTCCATTTATTTCTCCGATTCTCCTTTTCTTTGTTCGTTTCTCCGTTTCTTTGTTCGTTTCTCCGTTACTTTGTCCGTTTCTCCGTTTCTTTGTTCGTTTCTCTGTTTCTTTGTTCGCTTCTCCGTTTCTTTCTCCGTTTCTTTCTCCGTTTCTTTGTTCGTTTCTCCGTTTCTTTCTTCGTTTCTCCGTTTCTTTCTTCGTTTCTCTGTTTCTTCGTTCGTTTCTCCGTTTCTTTGTTCGTTTCTCCTTTTCTTTGTTCGTCTCTCCGTTTCTTTCTTCGTTTCTCCGTTTATTTCTTGGTTTCTCCATTGATTTCTCCGTTTCTCCGCTTATTTCTTCGTTTCTCCATTTATTTCTCCGATTCTCCGTTTCTTTGTTCGTCTCTCCGTTTCTTTCTTCGTTTCTCCGTTTATTTCTTGGTTTCTCCATTTATTTCTCCGTTTCTCCGCTTATTTCTTCGTTTCTCCATTTATTTCTCCGATTCTCCTTTTCTTTCTTCGTTTCTCTGTTTCTTTGTTCGTTTCTCCGTTTCTTTGTTCGTTTCTCCGTTTCTTTGTTCGTCTCTCCGTTTCTTTCTTCGTTTCTCCGTTTATTTCTTGGTTTCTCCATTTATTTCTCCGTTTCTCCGTTTATTTCTTCGTTTCTCCATTTATTTCTCCGATTCTCCTTTTCTTTGTTCGTTTCTCTATTTCTTTGTTCGCTTCTCCGTTACTTTGTCCGTTTCTCCGTTTCTTTCTTCGTTTCTCCGTTTCTTTCTTCATTTCTCCGTTTCTTTCTTCGTTTCTCCGCTTCTTTCTTCGTTTTTCCGTTTCTTTCTTCGTTTCTCTGTTTCTTTCTTCGTTTCTCCGTTTTTTCTTCGTTTCTCCGTTTCTTTCTTCGTTTCTCCGTTTATTTCTTCGTTTCTCCATTTATTTCTCCGTTTCTCCGTATCTTTCTTCGTTTCTCTGTTTCTTCGTTCGTTTCTCCGTTTCTTTGTTCGTTTCTCCGTTTCTTTGTTCGTCTCTCCGTTTCTTTCTTCGTTTCTCCGTTTATTTCTTGGTTTCTCCATTTATTTCTCCGTTTCTCCGCTTATTTCTTCGTTTCTCCATTTATTTCTCCGATTCTCTTTTTCTTTGTTCGTTTCTCCGTTTCTTTGTTCGTTTCTCCGTTACTTTGTCCGTTTCTCCGTTTCTTTGTTCGTTTCTCCGTTTCTTTGTTCGTTTCTCCGTTTCTTTCTCCGTTTCTTTGTTCGTTTCTCCGTTTCTTTCTTCGTTTCTCCGTTTCTCTGTTCGTTTCTCCGTTTAGTTCTTCGTTTCTCCATTTATTTCTCCGTTTCTCCGTTTCTTTCTTCGTTTCTCCGTTTCTTTGTTCGTTTCTCCGTTTCTTTCTTCGTTTCTCTGTTTCTTTCTTCGTTTCTCCGTTTCTTTCTTCGTTTCTCCGTTTCTTTCTTCGTATCTCCGTTTATTTCTTCGTATCTCCATTTATTTCTCCGTTGCTGCGTTTCTTTCTTCGTTTCTCCGTTTCTTTCTTCGTTTCTCCGTTTCTTTCTTCGTTTCTCCGTTTCTTTCTTCGTTTCTCTGTTTCTTTCTTCGTTTCTCCGTTTCTTTCTTCGTTTCTCCGTTTCTTTCTTCGTATCTCCGTTTATTTCTTCGTATCTCCATTTATTTCTCCGTTGCTGCGTTTCTTTCTTCGTTTCTCCGTTTCTTTGTTCGTTTCTCCGTTTCTTTCTTCGTTTCTCCGTTTCTTTCTTCGTTTCTCCGTTTATTTCTTCGTTTCTCCATTTATTTCTCCGTTTCTCCGTTTCTTCCTTCGTTTCTCTGTTTCTTCGTTCGTTTCTCCGTTTCTTTGTTCGTTTCTCCGTTTCTTTGTTCGTCTCTCCGTTTCTTTGTTCGTTTCTCCGTTTATTTCTTGGTTTCTCCATTTATTTCTCCGTTTCTCCGCTTATTTCTTCGTTTCTCCATTTATTTCTCCGATTCTCCTTTTCTCTGTTCGTTTCTCCGTTTCTTTGTTCGTTTCTCCGTTACTTTGTCCGTTTCTCCGTTTCTTTGTTCGTTTCTCTGTTTCTTTGTTCGCTTCTCCGTTTCTTTCTCCGTTTCTTTCTCCGTTTCTTTGTTCGTTTCTCCGTTTCTTTCTTCGTTTCTCTGTTTCTTCGTTCGTTTCTCCGTTTCTTTGTTCGTTTCTCCTTTTCTTTGTTCGTCTCTCCGTTTCTTTCTTCGTTTCTCCGTTTATTTCTTGGTTTCTCCATTGATTTCTCCGTTTCTCCGCTTATTTCTTCGTTTCTCGATTTATTTCTCCGATTCTCCGTTTCTTTGTTCGTCTCTCCGTTTCTTTGTTCGTTTCTCCGTTTATTTCTTGGTTTCTCCATTTATTTCTCCGTTTCTCCGCTTATTTCTTCGTTTCTCCATTTATTTCTCCGATTCTCCTTTTCTTTGTTCGTTTCTCCGTTTCTTTGTTCGTTTCTCCGTTACTTTGTCCTTTTCTCCGTTTCTTTGTTCGTTTCTCTGTTTCTTTGTTCGCTTCTCCGTTTCTTTCTCCGTTTCTTTCTCCGTTTCTTTGTTCGTTTCTCCGTTTCTTTCTTCGTTTCTCCGTTTCTTTGTTCGTTTCTCCGTTTCTTTGTTCGTCTCTCCGTTTCTTTCTTCGTTTCTCCGTTTATTTCTTGGTTTCTCCATTTATTTCTCCGTTTCTCCGCTTATTTCTTCGTTTCTCCATTTATTTCTCCGATTCTCCTTTTCTTTCTTCGTTTCTCTGTTTCTTTGTTCGATCTCCGTTTCTTTGTTCGTTTTCTCCGTTTTTCTTTGTCGTCTCTCCGTTTCTTTCTTCGTTTTCTCCGTTTATTTCTTGTTTCTCTATTTATTTCTCCGTTTCTCCGTTTATTTCTTCGTTTCTCCATTTATTTCTCCGATTCTCCTTTTCTTTGTTCGTTTCTCTGTTTCTTTGTTCGCTTCTCCGTTACTTTGTCCGTTTCTCCGTTTCTTTCTTCGTTTCTCCGTTTCTTTCTTCATTTCTCCGTTTCTTTCTTCGTTTCTCCGTTTCTTTCTTCGTTTTTCCGTTTCTTTCTTCGTTTCTCTGTTTCTTTCTTCGTTTCTCCGTTTTTTTTTCTTCGTTTCTCCGTTTCTTTCTTCGTTTCTCCGTTTATTTCTTCGTTTCTCCATTTATTTCTCCGTTTCTCCGTTTCTTTCTTCGTTTCTCTGTTTCTTCGTTCGTTTCTCCGTTTCTTTGTTCGTTTCTCCGTTTCTTTGTTCGTCTCTCCGTTTCTTTCTTCGTTTCTCCGTTTATTTCTTGGGTTTCTCCATTTATTTCTCCGTTTCTCCGCTTATTTCTTCGTTTCTCCATTTATTTCTCCGATTCTCTTTTTCTTTGTTCGTTTCTCCGTTTCTTTGTTCGTTTCTCCGTTACTTTGTCCGTTTCTCCGTTTCTTTGTTCGTTTCTCCGTTTCTTTGTTCGTTTCTCCGTTTCTTTCTCCGTTTCTTTGTTCGTTTCTCCGTTTCTTTCTTCGTTTCTCCGTTTCTCTGTTCGTTTCTCCGTTTAGTTCTTCGTTTCTCCATTTATTTCTCCGTTTCTCCGTTTCTTTTCTTCGTTTCTCCGCTTATTTCTTCGTTTCTCCATTTATTTCTCCGATTCTCCTTTTCTTTCTCCGTTTCTCTGTTTCTTTGTTCGTTTCTCCGTTTCTTTGTTCGTTTCTCCGTTTCCTTGTTCGTCTCTCCGTTTTCTTTCTTCGTTTCTTCGTTTATTTCTTGGTTTCTCCATTTATTTCTCCGTTTCTCCGTTTATTTCTTCGTTTCTCCATTTAATTTCTCCCGATTCTCCTTTTCTTTGTTCGTTTCTCTGTTTCTTTGTTCGCTTCTCCGTTACTTTGTCCGTTTTCTCCGTTTCTTTCTTCGTTTCTCCGTTTCTTTCTTCATTTCTCCGTTTCTTTCTTCGTTTCTCCGTTTCTTTCTTCGTTTTTTCCGTTTCTTTCTTCGTTTCTCTGTTTCTTTCTTCGTTTCTCCGTTTTTTTTCTTCGTTTCTCCGTTTCTTTCTTCGTTTCTCCGTTTATTTCTTCGTTTCTCCATTTATTTCTCCGTTTCTCCGTTTCTTTCTTCGTTTCTCTGTTTCTTCGTTTCGTTTCTCCGTTTCTTTGTTCGTTTTCTCCGTTTCTTTGTTCGTCTCTCCGGTTTCTTTCTTAGTTTCTCCGTTTATTTCTTGGTTTCTCCATTTATTTCTCCGTTTCCTCCGCTTATTTCTTCGTTTCTCCATTTATTTCTCCGATTCTCCTTTTCTTTCTTCGTTTCTCTGTTTCTTTGTTCGTTTCTCCGTTTCTTTGTTTGTTTCTCCGTTTCTTTGTTCGTCTCTCCGTTTCTTTCTTCGTTTCTCCGTTTATTTCTTGGTTTCTCCATTTATTTCTCCGTTTCTCCGTTTATTTTCTTCGTTTCTCCATTTATTTCTCCGATTCTCTTTTCTTTGTTCGTTTCTCCGTTTCTTTGTTCGCTTCTCCGTTACTTTGTCCGTTTCTCCGTTTCTTTCTTCGTTTCTCCGTTTCTTTCTTCATTTCTCCGTTTCTTTCTTCGTTTCTCCGTTTCTTTCTTCGTTTCTCCGGTTCTTTCTTCGTTTCTCCATTTCTTTGTCCATTTCTCCGTTTCTCTCTTCGTTTCTCCGTTTCTTTCTTCGTTTCGCCGTTTCTTTGTTCATTTCTCGGTTTCTTTGTTCGTTTCTCCGTTTCTTTGTTCGTTTCTCCGTTTCTTTGTTCGTTTCTCCGTTTATTTCATCGTTTATCCATTTATATCTCCGTTTCTCCGTTTCTTTCTTCGTTTCTCCGTTTCCTTGTTCGTTTCTCCGTTTCTTTCTCCGTTTTCTCCGTTTATTTCTTCGTTTCTCCATTTATTTCTCCGATTCTCCGTTTCTTTGCTCGTTTCTCCGTTTCTTTGTTTGTTTCTCCGTTACTTTGTCGGTTTCTCCGTTTCTTCCTTCGTTTCTCGTTTATTTCTTCGTTTCTCCATTTATTTCTCCGTTTCTCCGTTTCTTTCTTCGTTTCTCCGTTTCTTTGTTCATTTCCCGTTTCTTTGTTCGTTTCTCCGTTTCTTTGTTCGTTTCTCCGTTTCTTTGTTCGTTCTTCTCCGTTTATTTCTCCGTTTCTCCATTTATTTCTCTGTTTCTCCGTTTCTTTCTTCGTTTCTCCTTTTCTTTGTTCGTTTCTCCGTTTCTTTCTTCGTTTCTCTGTTTCTTTCTACGTTTTCTCCGTTTCTTTCTTCGTTTCTCCGTTTCTTTCTTCGTTTCTCCGTTTATTTCTTCGTTTCTCCATTTATTTCTCCGTTTCTCCGATTCTTTCTTCGTTTCTCCGTTTCTTTGTTCATTTCCCCGTTTCTTTGTTCGTTTCTCCGTTTATTTCTTCGTTTCTCCATTTATTTCTCCGTTTCTCCGTTTCTTTGTTCGTTTCTCGGTTTCTTTGTTCCTTTCTCCGTTTCCTTGTTCGTTTCTCCGTTTCTTAGTTCGTTTTCTCCGTTTCTTTCTTCGCTTCACCGTTTATTTCTACGTTTCTCCATTTTATTTCGCCGTTTCTCCGTTTATTTCTTCGTTTCTCCGTTTCTTTGTTTGTTTGTCCGTTTCTTTCTTCGTTTCTCCGTTTCTTTCTTCGTTTCTCCGTTTCTTTGTTCGTTTCTCCGTTTATTTCTTCGTTTCTCCATTTATTTCTCCGTTTCTCCGTTTCTTTCTTGGTTTCTCCGTTTCTTTCTTCGTTTCTCCGTTTCTTTGTTCGTTTCTCCGTTTCCTTGTTCGTTTCTTCGTTTCTTTGTTCGTTTCTCCGTTTATTTCATCGTTTCTCCATTTATATCTCCGTTTCTCCGTTTCTTTCTTCGTTTCTCCGTTTCTTTCTTCGTTTCTCCGTTTATTTCTTCGTTTCTCCATTTATTTCTCCGTTTCTCCGTTTCTTTGTTCGTTTCTCCGTTTCTTTGTTCCTTTCTCCGTTTCTTTGTTCGTTTCTCCGTTTCTTTGTTCGTTTCTCCGTTTCTTTCTTCGTTTCACCGTTTATTTCTACGTTTCTCCATTTATTTCGCCGTTTCTCCGTTTATTTCTTCGTTTCTCCGTTTCTTTGTTTGTTTCTCCGTTTCTTTCTTCGTTTCTCCGTTTGTTTGTTCGTTTCTCCGTTTCTTTGTTCGTTTCTCCGTGTCTTTCTTAGTTTCTCCGTTTCTTTGTTCGTTTCTCCGTTTATTTCATCGTTTATCCATTTATATCTCCGTTTCTCCGTTTCTTTGTTCGTTTCTCCGTTTCTTTGTTCGTTTCTCCGTTTCTTTCTTCGTTTCTCCGTTTCTCGGTCTATTTCTTCGTTTCTCCGTTTCTTTGTTCGTTTCTCCGTTTCTTTCTTCGTTTCTCCGTTTCTTTGTTCGTTTCTCCGTTTCTTTGTCCGTTTCTCCGTTTCTTTGTTCGTTTCTTCGTTTCTCCGTTTCTTTGTTCGTTTCTCCGTTTATTTCATCGTTTCTCCATTTATTTCTCCGTTTCTCCGTTCATTTCTTCGTTTCTCCATTTATTTCTCCGATTCTCCGTTTCTTTGTTCGCTGCTCCGTTTCTTTGTTCGTTTCTCCGTTTCTTTCTTCGTTTCTCCGTTTCTTTGTTCGTTTCTCCGTTTATTTCATCGTTTCTCCATTTATTTCTCCGTTTCTCCGTTCATTTCTTCGTTTCTCCATTTATTTCTCCGATTCTCCGTTTCTTTGTTCGCTGCTCCGTTTCTTTGTTCGTTTCTCCGTTTCTTTGTTCGTTTCTCCGTTACTTTGTCGGTTTCTCCGTTTCTTCCTTCGTTTCTCCGTTTCTCGGTCTATTTCTTCGTTTCTCCATTTATTTCTCCGATTCTCCGTTTCTTTCTTCGTTTCTCAGTTTCTTTCTTCGTTTCTCCGTTTCTTTCTTCGTTTCTCCGTTTCTTTCTTCGTTTCCCCATTTATTTCTCCGTTTCTCCGTTTCTTTGTTCGTTTCTCCGTTTCTTTGTTCGTTTCTCCGTTTCTTTCTTCGTTTCTCTGTTTCTTTCTTCGTTTCTCCGTTTCTTTCTTCGTTTCTCTGTTTCTTTCTTCGTTTCTCCGTTTCTTTCTTCATTTCGCCCTTTCTTTCTTCGTTTCTCCATTTATTTCTCCGTTGCTCCGTTTCTTTGTTCGTTTCTCCGTTTCTTTGTTCGTTTCTTCGTTTCTCCGTTTCTCCGTTTCTTTGTTCGTTTCTCCGTTTCTTTGTTCGTTTCTCCGTTTCTTTCTCCGTTTCACCGTTTCTTTCATGGTTTCTCCGTTTCTTTCTTCGTTTCTCCGTTTCTTTGTCCGTTTCTCCGTTTCTTTGTTCGTTTCTTCGTTTCTCCGTTTCTTTGTTCGTTTCTCCGTTTCTTTGTTCGTTTCTCCGTTTCTTTCTTTGTTTCTCCGTTTCTTTCTTCGTTTCTCCGTTTCTTTGTTCGTTTCTCCGTTTCTTTGTTCGCTTCTCCGTTTCTTTCTTCGTTTCTCCGTTTTTTTGTTCGTTTCTCCGTTTATTTCATCGTTTCTCCATTTATATCTCCGTTTCTCCGTTTATTTCTTCGTTTCTCCATTTATTTCTCCGTTTTTTCCGTTTCTTTCTTCGTTTTTCCGTTTCTTTGTTCGTTTCTCCGTTTCTTTCTTCGTTTCTCCGTTTCTTTGTTCGTTTCTCCGTTTATTTCATCGTTTCTCCATTTATTTCTCCGTTTCTCCGTTCATTTCTTCGTTTCTCCATTTATTTCTCCGATTCTCCGTTTCTTTGTTCGTTTCTCCATTTCTTTGTTCATTTCTCCGTTTCTTTGTTCGTTTCCCCGTTTCGTTCTTCGTTTCTACGTTTCTTTCTTCGTTTCTCCGTTTATTTCTTCGTTTCTCCATTTATTTCTCCGATTCTCCGTTTCTTTCTTCGTTTCTCCGTTTCTTTGTTCGTTTCTCCGTTTCTTTCTTCGTTTCTCCGTTTCTTTCTTCATTTCTCCGTTTCTTTCTTCGTTTCTCCGTTTCTTTCTTCGTTTCTCCGATTCTTTCTTCGTTCCTCCATTTCTTTGTTCATTTCTCCGTTTCTCTCTTCGTTTCTCCGTTTCTTTGTTCGTTTCTACGCTTATTTCTTCGTTTCTCCATTTATTTCTCCGTTTCTCCGTTTATTTCTTCGTTTCTCCATTTATTTCTCCGATTCTCCGTTTCATTGTTCGTTTCTCCGTTTCTTTGTTCGTTTCTCCGTTACTTTGTCGGTTTCTCCGTTTCTTTCTTCGTTTCTCCGTTTATTTCTTCGTTTCTCCACTTATTTCTCCGTTTCTCCGTTTCTTTCTTCGTTTCTCCGTTTCTTTGTTCATTTCTCCGTTTCTTTGTTCGTTTCTCCGTTTCTTTCTTCTTTTCTTTCTTCGTTTCTCCGTTTCTTTGTTCGTTTCTCCGTTTCTCCGTTTCTTTCTTCGTTTCTCTGTTTCTTTGTTCGTTTCTCCGTTTCTTTGTTCGTTTCCCCGTTTCTTTGTTCGTCTCTCCGTTTCTTTATTCGTTTCTCCGTTTATTTCTTCGTTTCTCCATTTATTTCTCCGTTTCTCCGTTTCTTTCTTCGTTTCTCCGTTTCTTTGTTCATTTCTCCGTTTCTTTGTTCGTTTTTCCGTTTCTTTCTTCGTTTCTCCGTTTCTTTGTTCGTTTCTCCATTTATTTCTCCGTTTCTCCGTTTCTTTCTTCGTTTCTCTGCTTCTTTGTTCGTTTCTCCGTTTCTTTGTTCGTTTCTCCGTTTCTTTGTTCGTCTCTCCGTTTCTTCCTTCGTTTCTCCGTTTATTTCTTGGTTTCTCCATTTATTTCTCCGTTTCTCCGCTTATTTCTTCGTTTCTCCATTTATTTCCCCGATTCTCCGTTTCTTTGTTCGTTTCTCCGTTTCTTTCTCCGTTTCTTTGTTCGTTTTTCCGTTTCTTTGTTCGTTTCTCCGTTTCTTTGTTCGTTTCTCCGTTTCTTTGTTCGTTTCTCCGTTTCTTTGTTCGTTTCTCCGTTTCTTTCTTCGTTTCTCCGTTTCTTTCTTCGTTTCTCCGTTTCTTTGTTCGTTTCTCCATTTATTTCTCCGTTTCTTTCTTCGTTTCTCCGTTTCTTACTTCGTTTCTCCGTTTCTTTGTTCATTTCTCCGTTTCTTTGTTCGTTTCTCCGTTTCTTTCTTCGTTTCACCGTTTATTTCTACGTTTCTCCATTTATTTCGCCGTTTCTCCGTTTATTTCTTCGTTTCTCCGTTTCTTTGTTTGTTTCTCCGTTTCTTTCTTCGTTTCTCCGTTTCTTTGTTCGTTCCTCCATTTCTTTGTTCATTTCTCCGTTTCTCTCTTCGTTTCTCCGTTTCTTTGTTCGTTTCTACGCTTATTTCTTCGTTTCTCCATTTATTTCTCCGTTTCTCCGTTTATTTCTTCGTTTCTCCATTTATTTCTCCGATTCTCCGTTTCATTGTTCGTTTCTCCGTTTCTTTGTTCGTTTCACCGTTACTTTGTCGGTTTCTCCGTTTCTTTCTTCGTTTCTCCGTTTATTTCTTCGTTTCTCCACTTATTTCTCCGTTTCTCCGTTTCTTTCTTCGTTTCTCCGTTTCTTTGTTCATTTCTCCGTTTCTTTGTTCGTTTCTCAGTTTCTTTCTTCGTTTCTCCGTTTCTTTGTTCGTTTCTCCGTTTCTCCGTTTCTTTCTTCGTTTCTCTCTTTCTTTGTTCGTTTCTCCGTTTCTTTGTTCGTTTCTCCGTTTCTTTGTTCGTCTCTCCGTTTCTTTCTTCGTTTCTCCGCTTATTTCTTCGTTTCTCCATTTATTTCTCCGTTTCTCCGTTTCTTTCTTCGTTTCTCCGTTTCTTTGTTCATTTCTCCGTTTCTTTGTTCGTTTCTCCGTTTCTTTCTTCGTTTCTCCGTTTCTATGTTCGATTCTCCATTTATTTCTCCGTTTCTCCGTTTCTTTCTTCGTTTCTCTGTTTCTTTGTTCGTTTCTCCGTTTCTTTGTTCGTTTCTCCGTTTCTTTGTTCGTCTCTCCGTTTCTTTCTTCGTTTCTCCGCTTATTTCTTCGTTTCTCCATTTATTTCTCCGTTTCTCCGTTTCTTTCTTCGTTTCTCCGTTTCTTTGTTCATTTCTCCGTTTCTTTGTTCGTTTCTCCGTTTCTTTCTTCGTTTCTCCGTTTCTTTGTTCGATTCTCCATTTATTTCTCCGTTTCTCCGTTTCTTTCTTCGTTTCTCTGTTTCTTTGTTCGTTTCTCCGTTTCTTTGTTCGTTTCTCCGTTTCTTTGTTCGTCTCTCCGTTTCTTCCTTCGTTTCTCCGTTTATTTCTTGGTTTCTCCATTTATTTCTCCTTTTCTCCGCTTATTTCTTCGTTTCTCCATTTATTTCTCCGATTCTCCGTTTCTTTGTTCGTTTCTCCGTTTCTTTGTTCGTTTCTCCGTTTCTTTCTCCGTTTCTCCGTTTCTTTCTTCATTTCTCTGTTTCTTTGTTCGTTTCTCCGTTTCTTTGTTCGTTTCTCCGTTTCTTTGTTCGTCTCTCCGTTTCTTTCTTCGTTTCTCCGTTTATTTCTTGGTTTCTCCATTAATTTCTCCGTTTCTCCGTTTATTTCTTCGTTTCTCCATTTATTTCTCCGATTCTCCGTTTCTTTGTTCGTTTCTCCGTTTCTTTGTTCGCTTCTCCGTTACTTTGTCCGTTTCTCCGTTTATTTCTCCGTTTCTCCATTTATTTCTCTGTTTCTCCGTTTCTTTCTTCGTTACTCCGTTTCTTTGTTCGTTTCTCCGATTCTTTCTTCGTTTCTCTGTTTCTTTCTTCGTTTCTCCGTTTCTTTCTTCGTTTCTCCGTTTCTTTCTTCGTTTCTCCGTTTATTTCTTCGTTTCTCCATTTATTTCTCCGTTGCTCCGTTTCTTTGTTCGTTTCTCCGTTTCTTTGTTCGTTTCTTCGTTTCTCCGTTTCTTTGTTCGTTTCTCCGTTACTTTGTCGGTTTCTCCGTTTCTTTCTTCGTTTCTCCGTTTCTCGGTCTATTTCTTCGTTTCTCCATTTATTTCTCCGATTCTCCGTTTCTTTCTTCGTTTCTCCGTTTCTTTGTTCATTTCTCCGTTTCTTTGTTCGTTTCCCCGTTTCGTACTTCGTTTCTACGTTTCTTTCTTCGTTTCTCCGTTTATTTCATCGTTTCTCCATTTATTTCTCAGTTTCTCCGTTTCTTTCTTCGTTTCTCCGTTTCTTTCTTCGTTTCTCCGTTTCTTTGTTCGTTTCTCCGTTTCTTTCTTCGTTTCTCTGTTTCTTTCTTCGTTTCTCCGTTTCTTTCTTCGTTTCTCCGTTTCATTCTTCGTTTCTCCGTTTGTTTCTACGTTTCTCCATTTATTTCGCCGTTTCTCCGTTTCTTTCTTCGTTTCTCCGTTTCTTTGTTTGTTTCTCCGTTTCTTTCTTCGTTTCTCCGTTTCTTTCTTCGTTTCTCTGTTTCTTTCTTCGTTTCTCCGTTTCTTTCTTCGTTTCTCCGTTTCTTTCTTCGTTTCTCCGTTTCTTTCTTCGTTTCTCCGTTTCTTTCTTCGTTTCTCCGCTTATTTCTTCGTTTCTCCATTTATTTCTCCGATTCTCCGTTTCTTTGTTCGTTTCTCCGTTTCTTTGATCGTTTCTCCGTTTCTTTCTCCGTTTCTCCGTTTCTTTCTTCATTTCTCTGTTTCTTTGTTCGTTTCTCCGTTTCTTTGTTCGTTTCTCCGTTTCTTTGTTCGTCTCTCCGTTTCTTTCTTCGTTTCTCCGTTTATTTCTTGGTTTCTCCATTTATTTCTCCGTTTCTCCGTTTATTTCTTCGTTTCTCCATTTATTTCTCCGATTCTCCGTTTCTTTGTTCGTTTCTCCGTTTCTTTGTTCGCTTCTCCGTTACTTTGTCCGTTTCTCCGTTTATTTCTCCGTTTCTCCATTTATTTCTCTGTTTCTCCGTTTCTTTCTTCGTTACTCCGTTTCTTTGTTCGTTTCTCCGTTTCTTTCTTCGTTTCTCTGTTTCTTTCCTCGTTTCTCCGTTTCTTTCTTCGTTTCTCCGTTTCTTTCTTCGTTTCTCCGTTTATTTCTTCGTTTCTCCATTTATTTCTCCGTTGCTCCATTTATTTCTCCGTTGCTCCGTTTCTTTGTTCGTTTCTCCGTTTCTTTGTTCGTTTCTTCGTTTCTCCGTTTCTTTGTTCATTTCTCCGTTTCTTTGTTCGTTTCTCCGTTTCTTTCTTCGTTTCTCCATTTATATCTCCGTTTCTCCGTTTCTTTCTTTGTTTCTCCGTTTTTTTGTTCGTTTCTCCGTTTATTTCATCGTTTCTCCATTTATATCGCCGTTTCTCCGTTTCTTTCTTCGTTTCTCCGTTTCTTTATTCGTTTCTCCGTTTCTTTGTTCGTTTCTCCGTTTCTTTGATCGTTTCTCCCTTTCTTTGTTCGTTTCTCCGTTTATTTCTTCGTTTCTCCATTTATTTCTCCGTTTCTCCGTTTCTTTCTTCGTTTTTCCGTTTCTTTGTTCGTTTCTCCGTTTCTTTCTTCGTTTCTCCGTTTCTTTGTTCGTTTCTCCGTTTATTTCATCGTTTCTCCATTTATTTCTCCGATTCTCCGTTTCTTTGTTCGCTTCTCCGTTCCTTTGTTCGTTTCTCCGTTTCTTTGTTCGTTTCTCCGTTACTTTGTCGGTTTCTCCGTTTCTTTCTTCGTTTCTCCGTTTCTCGGTCTATTTCTTCGTTTCTCCATTTATTTCTCCGATTCTCCGATTCTTTCCACGTTTCTCAGTTTCTTTCTTCGTTTCTCCGTTTCATTCTTCGTTTCTCCGTTTCTTTCTTCGTTTCTCCGTTTATTTCTTCGTTTCCCCGTTTATTTCTCCGTTTCTCCGTTTCTTTCTTCGTTTCTCCGTTTCTTTGTTCATTTCTCCGTTTCTTTGTTCGTTTCCCCGTTTCGTTCTTCGTTTCTACGTTTCTTTCTTCGTTTCTCCGTTTATTTCTTCGTTTCTCCATTTATTTCTCAGTTTCTCCGTTTCTTTCTTCGTTTCTCCGTTTCTTTCTTCGTTTCTCCGATTCTTTCTTCGTTCCTCCATTTATTTCTCCGTTGCTCCGTTTCTTTGTTCGTTTCTCCGTTTCTTTGTTCGTTTCTTCGTTTCTCCGTTTCTCTCTTCGTTTCTCCGTTTCTTTGTTCGTTTCTCCGCTTATTTCTTCGTTTCTCCATTTATTTCTCCGTTTCTCCGTTTATTTCTTCGTTTCTCCATTTATTTCTCCGATTCTCCGTTTCATTGTTCGTTTCTCCGTTTCTTTGTTCGTTTCTCCGTTACTTTGTCGGTTTCTCCGTTTCTTTCTTCGTTTCTCCGTTTCTCGGTCTATTTCTTCGTTTCTCCATTTATTTCTCCGATTCTCCGTTTCTTTCTTCGTTTCTCCGTTTCTTTGTTCATTTCTCCGTTTCTTTGTTCGTTTCCCCGTTTCGTTCTTCGTTTCTACGTTTCTTTCTTCGTTTCTCCGTTTATTTCTTCGTTTCTCCATTTATTTCTCAGTTTCTCCGTTTCTTTCTTCGTTTCTCCGTTTCTTTGTTCGTTTCTCCGTTTCTTTCTTCGTTTCTCTGTTTCTTTCTTCGTTTCTCCGTTTCTTTCTTCGTTTCTCCGTTTCTTTCTTCGTTTCTCCGTTTGTTTCTACGTTTCTCCATTTATTTCGCCGTTTCTCCGTTTCTTTCTTCGTTTCTCCGTTTCTTTGTTTGTTTCTCCGTTTCTTTCTTCGTTTCTCCGTTTCTTTCTTCGTTTCTCTGTTTCATTCTTCGTTTCTCCGTTTCTTTCTTCGTTTCTCCGTTTCTTTCTTCGTTTCTCCGTTTCTTTCTTCGTTTCTCCGTTTCTTTCTTCGTTTCTCCGATTCTTTCTTCGTTCCTCCATTTCTTTGTTCATTTCTCCGTTTCTCTCTTCGTTTCTCCGTTTCTTTGTTCGTTTCTCCGTTTATTTCTTGGTTTCTCCATTTATTTCTCCGTTTATTTCTTCGTTTCTCCGTTTCTTCGTTCGCTTCTCCGTTACTTTGTCCGTTTCTCCGTTTATTTCTCCGTTTCTCCATTTATTTCTCTGTTTCTCCGTTTCTTTCATCGTTACTCCGTTTCTTTGTTCGTTTCTCCGTTTCTTTCTTCGTTTCTCTGTTTCTTTCTTCGTTTCTCCGTTTCTTTCTTCGTTTCTCCGTTTCTTTGTTCATTTCTCCGTTTCTTTCTTCGTTTCTCCGCTTATTTCTTCGTTTCTCCATTTATTTCTCCGTTTCTCCGTTTATTTCTTCGTTTCTCCATTTATTTCTCCGATTCTCCGTTTCATTGTTCGTTTCTCCGTTTCTTTGTTCGTTTCTCCGTTACTTTGTCGGTTTCTCCGTTTCTTTCTTCGTTTCTCCGTTTCTCGGTCTATTTCTTCGTTTCTCCATTTATTTCTCCGATTCTCCGTTTCTTTCTTCGTTTCTCCGTTTCTTTGTTCATTTCTCCGTTTCTTTGTTCGTTTCCCCGTTTCGTTCTTCGTTTCTACGTTTCTTTCTTCGTTTCTCCGTTTATTTCTTCGTTTCTCCATTTATTTCTCAGTTTCTCCGTTTCTTTCTTCGTTTCTCCGTTTCTTTCTTCGTTTCTCCGTTTCTTTGTTCGTTTCTCCGTTTCTTTCTTCGTTTCTCTGTTTCTTTCTTCGTTTCTCCGTTTCTTTCTTCGTTTCTCCGTTTCTTTCTTCGTTTCTCCGTTTGTTTCTACGTTTCTCCATTTATTTCGCCGTTTCTCCGTTTCTTTCTTCGTTTCTCCGTTTCTTTGTTTGTTTCTCCGTTTCTTTCTTCGTTTCTCCGTTTCTTTCTTCGTTTCTCTGTTTCTTTCTTCGTTTCTCCGTTTCTTTCTTCGTTTCTCCGTTTCTTTCTTCGTTTCTCCGTTTCTTTCTTCGTTTCTCCGTTTCTTTCTTCGTTTCTCCGATTCTTTCTTCGTTCCTCCATTTCTTTGTTCATTTCTCCGTTTCTCTCTTCGTTTCTCCGTTTCTTTGTTCGTTTCTCCGTTTATTTCTTGGTTTCTCCATTTATTTCTCCGTTTATTTCTTCGTTTCTCCGTTTCTTCGTTCGCTTCTCCGTTACTTTGTCCGTTTCTCCGTTTATTTCTCCGTTTCTCCATTTATTTCTCTGTTTCTCCGTTTCTTTCATCGTTACTCCGTTTCTTTGTTCGTTTCTCCGTTTCTTTCTTCGTTTCTCTGTTTCTTTCTTCGTTTCTCCGTTTCTTTCTTCGTTTCTCCGTTTCTTTCTTCGTTTCTCCGTTTATTTCTTCGTTTCTCCATTTATTTCTCCGTTGCTCCGTTTCTTTGTTCGTTTCTCCGTTTCTCTGTTCGTTTCTTCGTTTCTCCGTTTCTTTGTTCGTTTCTCCGTTTCTTTGTTCGTTTCTCCGTTTCTTTCTTCGTTTCTCCGTTTATTTCATCGTTTCTCCATTTATTTCTCCGTTTCTCCGTTTCTTTCTTCGTTTCTCCATTTCTTTCTTCGTTTCTCCGATTCTTTGTTCGTTACTCCGTTTCTTTGTTCGTTTCTCCGTTTCTTTCTTCGTTTCTCCGTTTATTTCTTTGTTTCTCCATTTATTTCTCCGTTTCTCCGTTTCTTTGTTCGTTTCTCCGTTTCTTTGTTCCTTTCTCCGTTTCTTTCTCCGTTTCTTTGTTCGTTTCTCCGTTTCTTTGTTCGTTTCTCCGTTTCTTTCTTCGTTTCACCGTTTATTTCTTCGTTTCACCATTTATTTCACCGTTTCTCCGTTTCTTTCTTCATTTCTCCGTTTCTTTGTTCATTTCTCCGTTTCTTTGTTCGTTTCTCCGTTTCGTTCTTCGTTTCTCCGTTTCTTTCTTCGTTTCTCCGTTTATTTCTCCGTTTCTCCATTTATTTCTCCGTTTCTCCGTTTCTTTCTTCGTTTCTCCGTTTCTTTCTTCGTTTCTCCGTTTCTTTGTTCGTTTCTCCGTTTCTTTCTCCATTTCTCCGTTTGTTTGTTCATTTCTCCGTTTCTTTGTTCGTTTCTCCGTTTCGTTCTTCGTTTCTCCGTTTCTTCCTTCGTTTCTCCGTTTATTTCTCCGTTTCTCCATTTATTTCTCCGTTTCTCCGTTTCTTTCTTCGTTTCTCCGTTTCTTTCTTCGTTTCTCCGTTTCTTTGTTCGTTTCTCCGTTTCTTTGTTCATTTCTCCGTTTCTTTGTTCGTTTCCCCGTTTCGTTCTTCGTTTCTCCGTTTCTTTCTTCGTTTCTCCGTTTCTTTCTTCGTTTCTCCGTTTCTTTCTTCGTTTCTCCGTTTCTTTCTTCGTTTCTCCGTTTCTTTCTTTGTTTCTCCGTTTCTTTCTTCGTTTCTCCTTTTATTTCTCCGTTTCTCCGTTCATTTCTTCGTTTCTCCATTTATTTCTCCGATTCTCCGTTTCTTTGTTCGTTTCTCCGTTTCTTTGTTCGTTTCTCCGTTTCTTTGTTCGTTTCTCCGTTTATTTCTTCGTTTCTCCATTTATTTCTCCGTTTCTCCGTTTCTTTCTTCGTTTTCCCGTTTCTTTGTTCGTTTCTCCGTTTCCTTCTTCGTTTCTCCGTTTCTTTGTTCGTTTCTCCGTTTATTTCATCGTTTCTCCATTTATTTCTCCGATTCTCCGTTTCTTTGTTCGCTTCTCCGTTCCTTTGTTCGTTTCTCCGTTTCTTTGTTCGTTTCTCCGTTACTTTGTCGGTTTCTCCGTTTCTTTCTTCGTTTCTCCGTTTCTCGGTCTATTTCTTCGTTTCACCATTTATTTCTCCGATTCTCCGTTTCTTTCTTGGTTTCTCAGTTTCTTTCTTCGTTTCTCCGTTTCTTTCTTCGTTTCTCCGTTTCTTTCTTCGTTTCTCCGTTTATTTCTTCGTTTCCCCATTTATTTCTCCGTTTCTCCGTTTCTTTCTTCGTTTCTCCGTTTCTTTGTTCATTTCTCCGTTTCTTTGTTCGTTTCCCCGTTTCGTTCTTCGTTTCTACGTTTCTTTCTTCGTTTCTCCGTTTATTTCTTCGTTTCTCCATTTATTTCTCAGTTTCTCCGTTTCTTTCTTCGTTTCTCCGTTTCTTTTTCGTTTCTCCGTTTCTTTCTTCGTTTCTCTGTTTCTTTCATCGTTTCTCCGTTTCTTTCTTCGTTTCTCCGTGTCTTTCTTCGTTTCTCCGTTTCTTTCTTCGTTTCTCCGATTCTTTCTTCGTTCCTCCATTTATTTCTCCGTTGCTCCGTTTCTTTGTTCGTTTCTCCGTTTCTTTGTTCGTTTCTTCGTTTCTCCGTTTCTCTCTTCGTTTCTCCGTTTCTTTGTTCGTTTCTCCGCTTATTTCTTCGTTTCTCCATTTATTTCTCCGTTTCTCCGTTTATTTCTTCGTTTCTCCATTTATTTCTCCGATTCTCCGTTTCATTGTTCGTTTCTCCGTTTCTTTGTTCGTTTCTCCGTTACTTTGTCGGTTTCTCCGTTTCTTTCTTCGTTTCTCCGATTCTCGGTCTATTTCTTCGTTTCTCCATTTATTTCTCCGATTCTCCGTTTCTTTCTTCGTTTCTCCGTTTCTTTGTTCATTTCTCCGTTTCTTTGTTCGTTTCCCCGTTTCGTTCTTCGTTTCTACGTTTCTTTCTTCGTTTCTCCGTTTACTTCTTCGTTTCTCCATTTATTTCTCAGTTTCTCCGTTTCTTTCTTCGTTTCTCCGTTTCTTTCTTCGTTTCTCCGTTTCTTTGTTCGTTTCTCCGTTTCTTTCTTCGTTTCTCTGTTTCTTTCTTCGTTTCTCCGTTTCTTTCTTCGTTTCTCCGTTTCTTTCTTCGTTTCTCCGTTTCTTTCTTCGTTTCTCCGTTTCTTTCTTCGTTTCTCCGATTCTTTCTTCGTTCCTCCATTTCTTTGTTCATTTCTCCGTTTCTCTCTTCGTTTCTCCGTTTCTTTCTTCGTTTCTCCGTTTATTTCATCGTTTCTCCATTTATTTCTCCGTTTCTCCGTTTCTTTCTTCGTTTCTCCATTTCTTTCTTCGTTTCTCCGATTCTTTGTTCGTTACTCCGTTTCTTTGTTCGTTTCTCCGTTTCTTTCTGCGTTTCTCCGTTTCTTTCTTCGTTTCTCCATTTATTTCTCCGTTTCTCCGTTTCTTTGTTCGTTTCTCCGTTTCTTTGTTCCTTTCTCCGTTTCTTTGTTCGTTTCTCCGTTTCTTTGTTCGTTTCTCCGTTTCTTTCTTCGTTTCACCGTTTATTTCTTCGTTTCCCCATTTATTTCACCGTTTCTCCGTTTCTTTCTCCATTTCTCCGTTTCATTCTTCATTTCTCCGTTTCTTTGTTCGTTTCTCCGTTTCGTTCTTCGTTTCTCCGTTTCTTTCTTCGTTTCTCCGTTTATTTCTCCGTTTCTCCATTTATTTCTCCGTTTCTCCGTTTCTTTCTTCGTTTCTCCGTTTCTTTCTTCGTTTCTCCGTTTCTTTGTTCGTTTCTCCGTTTCTTTGTTCATTTCTCCGTTTCTTTGTTCGTTTCCCCGTTTCGTTCTTCGTTTCTCCGTTTCTTTCTTCGTTTCTCCGTTTATTTCTTCGTTTCTCCATTTATTTCTCCGTTTCTCCGTTTCTTTCTTCATTTCTCCATTTCTTTGTTCATTTCTCCGTTTCTCTCTTCGTTTCTCCGTTTCTTTGTTCGTTTCTCCGTTTATTTCTTCGTTTCTCCATTTATTTCTCCGTTTCTCCGTTTATTTCTTAGTTTCTCCATTTATTTCTCCGATTCCCCGTTTCTTTGTTCGTTTCTCTGTTTCTTTGTTCGTTTCTCCGTTACTTTGTCGGTTTCTCCGTTTCTTTCTTCGTTTCTCCGTTTATTTCTTCGTTTCTCAATTTATATCTCCGTTTCTCCGTTTCTTTCTTCGTTTCTCCGTTTCTTTGTTCATTTCTCCGTTTCTTTGTTCGTTTCTCCGTTTCTTTGTTCGTTTCTCCGTTTCTTTGTTCGTTTCTCCGTTTCTTTCTTCGTTTCTCCGTTTATTTCTTCGTTTCTCCATTTATTTCTCCGTTTCTCCGTTTCTTTCTTCGTTTCTCCATTTCTTTCTTCGTTTCTCCGTTTCTTTGTTCGTTACTCCGTTTCTTTGTTCGTTTCTCCGTTTCTTTCTTCGTTTCTCCGTTTATTTCTTCGTTTCTCCATTTATTTCTCCGATTCTCCGTTTCTTTGTTCTTTTCTCCGTTTCTTTGTTCGTTTCTCCGTTTCTTTGTTCGTTTCTCCTTTTTTTTTTCGTTTCTCCGTTTCTTTCTTCGTTTCTCCGTTTCTTTCTTCGTTTCTCCATTTATTTCTCCGTTGCTCCGTTTCTTTGTTCGTTTCTCCGTTTCATTGTTCGTTACTTCGTTTCTCCGTTTCTTTGTTCGTTTCTCCGTTTCTTTGTTCGTTTCTCCGTTTCTTTCTTCGTTTCTCTGTTTCATTCTTCGATTCTCCGTTTCTTTCTTCGTTTCTCCGTTTCTTTCTCCGTTTCTCCGTTTATTTCTTCGTTTCTCCATTTATTTTTCCGTTGCTCCGTTTCTTTGTTCGTTTCTCCGTTTCATTGTTCGTTACTTCGTTTCTCCGTTTCTTTGTTCGTTTCTCCGTTTCTTTGTTCGTTTCTCCGTTTCTTTCTTCGTTTCTCCGTTTATTTCTTCGTTTCTCCATTTATTTCTCCGTTTCTCCGTTTTTTTCTTCGTTTCTCCATTTCTTTCTTCGTTTCTCCGTTTCTTTGTTCGTTACTCCGTTTCTTTGTTCGTTTCTCCGTTTCTTTCTTCGTTTCTCCGTTTCTTTCTTCGTTTCTCCGTTTATTTCTTCGTTTCTCCATTTATTTCTCCGATTCTCCGTTTCTTTGTTCTTTTCTCCGTTTCTTTGTCCGTTTCTCCGTTTCTTTGTTCGTTTCTCCGTTTCTTTTTTCGTTTCTCCCTTTCTTTCTTCGTTTCTCCGTTTCTTTCTTCGTTTCTCCATTTATTTCTCCGTTGCTCCGTTTCTTTGTTCGTTTCTCCGTTTCATTGTTCGTTACTTCGTTTCTCCGTTTCTTTGTTCGTTTCTCCGTTTCTTTGTTCGTTTCTCCGTTTCTTTCTTCGTTTCTCCGTTTATTTCTACGTTTCTCCATTTATTTCGCCGTTTCTCCGTTTCTTTCTTCGTTTCTCCGATTCTTTGTTTGTTTCTCCGTTTCTTTCTTCGTTTCTCCGTTTCTTTGTTCGTTTCTCCGTTTCTTCGTTCGTTTCTCCGTTTCTTTCTTCCTTTCTCCGTTTCTTTGTACGTTTCTCCGTTTATTTCATCGTTTATCCATTTATATCTCCGTTTCTCCGTTTCTTTCTTCGTTTCTCCGTTTCTTTGTTCGTTTCTCCGTTTCTTTGTTCGTTTCTCCGTTTCTTTGTTCGTTTCTCCATTTACTTCTTCGTTTCTCCATTTATTTTTCCGTTGCTCCGTTTCTTTGTTCGTTTCTCCGTTTCATTGTTCGTTACTTCGTTTCTCCGTTTGTTTGTTCGTTTCTCCGTTTCTTTGTTCGTTTCTCCGTTTCTTTCTTCGTTTCTCCGTTTATTTCTTCGTTTCTCCATTTATTTCTCCGTTTCTCCGTTTCTTTCTTTGTTTCTCCATTCCTTTCTTCGTTTCTCCGTTTCTTTGTTCGTTACTCCGTTTCTTTGTTCGTTTCTCCGTTTCTTTCTTCGTTTCTCCGTTTATTTCTTCGTTTCTCCATTTATTTCTCCGTTTCTCCGTTTCTTTGTTCTTTTCTCCGTTTCTTTGTTCGTTTCTCCGCTTCGTTGTTCGTTTCTCCGTTTCTTTCTTCGTTTCTCCGTTTCTTTCTTCGTTTCTCCATTTATTTCTCCGTTGCTCCGTTTCTTTGTTCGTTTCTCCGTTTCATTGTTCGTTACTTCGTTTCTCCGTTTCTTTGTTCGTTTCTCCGTTTCTTTGTTCGTTTCTCCGTTTCTTTCTTCGTTTCTCCGTTTCTTTCTTCGTTTCTCCGTTTCTTTCTTTGTTTCTCCGTTTCTTTCTTCGTCTCTCCTTTTATTTCTCCGTTTCTCCGTTCATTTCTTCGTTTCTCCATTTATTTCTCCGATTCTCCGTTTCTTTGTTCGTTTCTCCGTTTCTTTGTTCGTTTCTCCGTTTCTTTGTTCGTTTCTCCGTTTATTTCTTCGTTTCTCCATTTATTTCTCCGTTTCTCCGTTTCTTTCTTCGTTTTCCCGTTTCTTTGTTCGTTTCTCCGTTTCCTTCTTCGTTTCTCCGTTTCTTTGTTCGTTTCTCCGTTTATTTCATCGTTTCTCCATTTATTTCTCCGATTCTCCGTTTCTTTGTTCGCTTCTCCGTTCCTTTGTTCGTTTCTCCGTTTCTTTGTTCGTTTCTCCGTTACTTTGTCGGTTTCTCCGTTTCTTTCTTCGTTTCTCCGTTTCTCGGTCTATTTCTTCGTTTCACCATTTATTTCTCCGATTCTCCGTTTCTTTCTTGGTTTCTCAGTTTCTTTCTTCGTTTCTCCGTTTCTTTCTTCGTTTCTCCGTTTCTTTCTTCGTTTCTCCGTTTATTTCTTCGTTTCCCCATTTATTTCTCCGTTTCTCCGTTTCTTTCTTCGTTTCTCCGTTTCTTTGTTCATTTCTCCGTTTCTTTGTTCGTTTCCCCGTTTCGTTCTTCGTTTCTACGTTTCTTTCTTCGTTTCTCCGTTTATTTCTTCGTTTCTCCATTTATTTCTCAGTTTCTCCGTTTCTTTCTTCGTTTCTCCGTTTCTTTGTTCGTTTCTCCGTTTCTTTCTTCGTTTCTCTGTTTCTTTCATCGTTTCTCCGTTTCTTTCTTCGTTTCTCCGTGTCTTTCTTCGTTTCTCCGTTTCTTTCTTCGTTTCTCCGATTCTTTCTTCGTTCCTCCATTTATTTCTCCGTTGCTCCGTTTCTTTGTTCGTTTCTCCGTTTCTTTGTTCGTTTCTTCGTTTCTCCGTTTCTCTCTTCGTTTCTCCGTTTCTTTGTTCGTTTCTCCGCTTATTTCTTCGTTTCTCCATTTATTTCTCCGTTTCTCCGTTTATTTCTTCGTTTCTCCATTTATTTCTCCGATTCTCCGTTTCATTGTTCGTTTCTCCGTTTCTTTGTTCGTTTCTCCGTTACTTTGTCGGTTTCTCCGTTTCTTTCTTCGTTTCTCCGATTCTCGGTCTATTTCTTCGTTTCTCCATTTATTTCTCCGATTCTCCGTTTCTTTCTTCGTTTCTCCGTTTCTTTGTTCATTTCTCCGTTTCTTTGTTCGTTTCCCCGTTTCGTTCTTCGTTTCTACGTTTCTTTCTTCGTTTCTCCGTTTACTTCTTCGTTTCTCCATTTATTTCTCAGTTTCTCCGTTTCTTTCTTCGTTTCTCCGTTTCTTTCTTCGTTTCTCCGTTTCTTTGTTCGTTTCTCCGTTTCTTTCTTCGTTTCTCTGTTTCTTTCTTCGTTTCTCCGTTTCTTTCTTCGTTTCTCCGTTTCTTTCTTCGTTTCTCCGTTTCTTTCTTCGTTTCTCCGTTTCTTTCTTCGTTTCTCCGATTCTTTCTTCGTTCCTCCATTTCTTTGTTCATTTCTCCGTTTCTCTCTTCGTTTCTCCGTTTCTTTCTTCGTTTCTCCGTTTATTTCATCGTTTCTCCATTTATTTCTCCGTTTCTCCGTTTCTTTCTTCGTTTCTCCATTTCTTTCTTCGTTTCTCCGATTCTTTGTTCGTTACTCCGTTTCTTTGTTCGTTTCTCCGTTTCTTTCTTCGTTTCTCCGTTTCTTTCTTCGTTTCTCCATTTATTTCTCCGTTTCTCCGTTTCTTTGTTCGTTTCTCCGTTTCTTTGTTCCTTTCTCCGTTTCTTTGTTCGTTTCTCCGTTTCTTTGTTCGTTTCTCCGTTTCTTTCTTCGTTTCACCGTTTATTTCTTCGTTTCCCCATTTATTTCACCGTTTCTCCGTTTCTTTCTCCATTTCTCCGTTTCATTCTTCATTTCTCCGTTTCTTTGTTCGTTTCTCCGTTTCGTTCTTCGTTTCTCCGTTTCTTTCTTCGTTTCTCCGTTTATTTCTCCGTTTCTCCATTTATTTCTCCGTTTCTCCGTTTCTTTCTTCGTTTCTCCGTTTCTTTCTTCGTTTCTCCGTTTCTTTGTTCGTTTCTCCGTTTCTTTGTTCATTTCTCCGTTTCTTTGTTCGTTTCCCCGTTTCGTTCTTCGTTTCTCCGTTTCTTTCTTCGTTTCTCCGTTTATTTCTTCGTTTCTCCATTTATTTCTCCGTTTCTCCGTTTCTTTCTTCATTTCTCCATTTCTTTGTTCATTTCTCCGTTTCTCTCTTCGTTTCTCCGTTTCTTTGTTCGTTTCTCCGTTTATTTCTTCGTTTCTCCATTTATTTCTCCGTTTCTCCGTTTATTTCTTAGTTTCTCCATTTATTTCTCCGATTCCCCGTTTCTTTGTTCGTTTCGCTGTTTCTTTGTTCGTTTCTCCGTTACTTTGTCGGTTTCTCCGTTTCTTTCTTCGTTTCTCCGTTTATTTCTTCGTTTCTCAATTTATATCTCCGTTTCTCCGTTTCTTTCTTCGTTTCTCCGTTTCTTTGTTCATTTCTCCGTTTCTTTGTTCGTTTCTCCGTTTCTTTGTTCGTTTCTCCGTTTCTTTGTTCGTTTCTCCGTTTCTTTCTTCGTTTCTCCGTTTATTTCTTCGTTTCTCCATTTATTTCTCCGTTTCTCCGTTTCTTTCTTCGTTTCTCCATTTCTTTCTTCGTTTCTCCGTTTCTTTGTTCGTTACTCCGTTTCTTTGTTCGTTTCTCCGTTTCTTTCTTCGTTTCTCCGTTTATTTCTTCGTTTCTCCATTTATTTCTCCGATTCTCCGTTTCTTTGTTCTTTTCTCCGTTTCTTTGTTCGTTTCTCCGTTTCTTTGTTCGTTTCTCCTTTTTTTTTTCGTTTCTCCGTTTCTTTCTTCGTTTCTCCGTTTCTTTCTTCGTTTCTCCATTTATTTCTCCGTTGCTCCGTTTCTTTGTTCGTTTCTCCGTTTCATTGTTCGTTACTTCGTTTCTCCGTTTCTTTGTTCGTTTCTCCGTTTCTTTGTTCGTTTCTCCGTTTCTTTCTTCGTTTCTCTGTTTCATTCTTCGATTCTCCGTTTCTTTCTTCGTTTCTCCGTTTCTTTCTCCGTTTCTCCGTTTATTTCTTCGTTTCTCCATTTATTTTTCCGTTGCTCCGTTTCTTTGTTCGTTTCTCCGTTTCATTGTTCGTTACTTCGTTTCTCCGTTTCTTTGTTCGTTTCTCCGTTTCTTTGTTCGTTTCTCCGTTTCTTTCTTCGTTTCTCCGTTTATTTCTTCGTTTCTCCATTTATTTCTCCGTTTCTCCGTTTTTTTCTTCGTTTCTCCATTTCTTTCTTCGTTTCTCCGTTTCTTTGTTCGTTACTCCGTTTCTTTGTTCGTTTCTCCGTTTCTTTCTTCGTTTCTCCGTTTCTTTCTTCGTTTCTCCGTTTATTTCTTCGTTTCTCCATTTATTTCTCCGATTCTCCGTTTCTTTGTTCTTTTCTCCGTTTCTTTGTCCGTTTCTCCGTTTCTTTGTTCGTTTCTCCGTTTCTTTTTTCGTTTCTCCCTTTCTTTCTTCGTTTCTCCGTTTCTTTCTTCGTTTCTCCATTTATTTCTCCGTTGCTCCGTTTCTTTGTTCGTTTCTCCGTTTCATTGTTCGTTACTTCGTTTCTCCGTTTCTTTGTTCGTTTCTCCGTTTCTTTGTTCGTTTCTCCGTTTCTTTCTTCGTTTCTCCGTTTATTTCTACGTTTCTCCATTTATTTCGCCGTTTCTCCGTTTCTTTCTTCGTTTCTCCGATTCTTTGTTTGTTTCTCCGTTTCTTTCTTCGTTTCTCCGTTTCTTTGTTCGTTTCTCCGTTTCTTCGTTCGTTTCTCCGTTTCTTTCTTCCTTTCTCCGTTTCTTTGTACGTTTCTCCGTTTATTTCATCGTTTATCCATTTATATCTCCGTTTCTCCGTTTCTTTCTTCGTTTCTCCGTTTCTTTGTTCGTTTCTCCGTTTCTTTGTTCGTTTCTCCGTTTCTTTGTTCGTTTCTCCATTTACTTCTTCGTTTCTCCATTTATTTTTCCGTTGCTCCGTTTCTTTGTTCGTTTCTCCGTTTCATTGTTCGTTACTTCGTTTCTCCGTTTGTTTGTTCGTTTCTCCGTTTCTTTGTTCGTTTCTCCGTTTCTTTCTTCGTTTCTCCGTTTATTTCTTCGTTTCTCCATTTATTTCTCCGTTTCTCCGTTTCTTTCTTTGTTTCTCCATTCCTTTCTTCGTTTCTCCGTTTCTTTGTTCGTTACTCCGTTTCTTTGTTCGTTTCTCCGTTTCTTTCTTCGTTTCTCCGTTTATTTCTTCGTTTCTCCATTTATTTCTCCGTTTCTCCGTTTCTTTGTTCTTTTCTCCGTTTCTTTGTTCGTTTCTCCGCTTCGTTGTTCGTTTCTCCGTTTCTTTCTTCGTTTCTCCGTTTCTTTCTTCGTTTCTCCATTTATTTCTCCATTGCTCCGTTTCTTTGTTCGTTTCTCCGTTTCATTGTTCGTTACTTCGTTTCTCCGTTTCTTTGTTCGTTTCTCCGTATCTTTGTTCGTTTCTCCGTTTCTTTCTTCGTTTCTCCGTTTATTTCTACGTTTCTCCATTTATTTCGCCGTTTCTCCGTTTCTTTCTTCGTTTCTCCGTTTCTTTGTTTGTTTCTCCGTTTCTTTCTTCGTTTCTCCGTTTCTTTGTTCGTTTCTCCGTTTCTTCGTTCGTTTCTCCGTTTCTTTGTTCGTTTCTCCGTTTCTTTGTTCGTTTCTCCGTTTCTTTGTTCGTTTCTCCGTTTATTTCTTCGTTTCTCCATTTATTTGTCCGTTTCTCCGTTTCTTTGTTCGTTTCTCCGTTTCTTTCTTCATTTCGCCGTTTGTTTGTTCGTTTCTCTGTTTCGTTCTTCGTTTCTCCGTTTCTTTCTTCGTTTCTCCGTTTCTTTCTTTGTTTCTCCGTTTCTTTCTTCGTTTCTCCCTTCATTTCTTCGTTTCTCCATTTATGTCTCCGATTCTCCCTTTCTTTGTTCGTTTCTCCGTTTCTTTGTTCGTTTCGCCGTTTCTTTGTTCGTTTCGCCGTTTCTTTGTTCGTTTCTCCGTTACTTTGTCGGTTTCTCCGTTTCGTTCTTCGTTTCTCCGTTTCTCGGTCTATTTCTTCGTTTCTTCGTTTCTTTGTTCGTTTCTCCGTTTCTTTCTTCGTTTCTCCGTTTCTTTCTTCGTTTCTCCGTTTCTTTCTTCGCTTCTCCGTTTCTTTCTTCGTTTCTCCGTTTATATCTTCGTTTCTCCATTTATTTCTCCGTTTCTCCGTTTCTTTCTTCGTTTCTCCGTTTCTTTGTTCGTTTCTACGTTTCTTTGTTCGTTTCTCCGTTTCTTTGTTCGTTTCTCCGTTTCTTTCTTCGTTTCTCCGTTTATTTCTTCGTTTCTCCATTTATTTCTCCGTTTCTCCGTTTCTTTCTTCGTTTCTCCGTTTCTTTGTTCGTTTCTCCGTTTCTTTCTTCGTTTCTCCGTTTCTTTCTTCGTTTCTCCATTTATTTCGCCGTTTCTCCGTTTCTTTCTTCGTTTCTCCGTTTCTTTCTTCGTTTTTCCATTTCTTTATTCGTTTCTCCGATTCTTTCTTCGTTTCTCCGTTTCTTTGTTCTTTTCTCCGTTACTTTGTCGGTTTCTCCGTTTCTTCCTTCGTTTCTCCGTTTCTCGGTCTATTTCTTCGTTTCTCCATTTATTTCTCCGATACTCCGTTTCTTTCTTCGTTTCTCAGTTTCTTTCTTCGTTTCTCCGTTTCTTTGTTCGTTTCTCCGTATCGTTCTTCGTTTCTCCGTTTCTTTCTTCGTGTCTCCGTTTATTTCTTCGTTTCTCCGTTTCTTTCTTCGTTTCTCCGTTTCTTTCTTCGCTTCTCCGTTTCTTTCTTCGTTTCTCCGTTTATTTCTTCGTTTCTCCATTTATTTCTCCGTTTCTCCGTCTCTTTCTTCGTTTCTCCGTTTCTTTGTTCGTTTCTCCGTTTCTTTGTTCGTTTCTCCGTTTCGTTCTTCGTTTCTCCGTTTCTTTCTTCGTGTCTCCGTTTATTTCTTCGTTTCTCCATTTATTTCTCCGTTTCTCCGTTTCTTTCTTCGTTTCTCCGTTTCTTTCTTCGTTTCTCCGTTTCTTTCTTCACTTCTCCGTTTCTTTCTTCGTTTCTCCGTTTCTTTGTTCGTTTCTCCGTTTCTTTGTTCGTTTCTCCGTTTCTTTCTTCGTTTCTCCGTTTATTTCTTCGTTTCTCCATTTATTTCTCCGTTTCTCCGGTTCTTTCTTCGTTTCTCCATTTATTTCGCCGTCTGTCCATTTCTTTCTTCGTTTCTCCGTTTCTTTCTTCGTTTTTCCATTTCTTTATTCGTTTCTCCGTTTCTTTCTTCGTTTCTCCGTTTCTTTGTTCGTTTCTCCGTTACTTTGTCGGTTTCTCCGTTTCTTCCTTCGTTTCTCCGTTTCTCGGTCTATTTCTTCGTTTCTCCATTTATTTCTCCGATTCTCCGTTTCTTTCTTCGTTTCTCAGTTTCTTTCTTCGTTTCTCCGTTTCTTTCTTCGTTTCTCCGTTTCTTTCTTCGTTTCTCCGTTTCTTTGTTCATTTCTCCGTTTCTTTGTTCGTTTCTCCGTTTCGTTCTTCGTTTCTCCGTTTCTTTCTTCGTGTCTCCGTTTATTTCTTCGTTTCTCCATTTATTTCTCCGTTTCTCCGTTTCTTTCTTCGTTTCTCCGTTTCTTTCTTCGTTTCTCCGTTTCTTTCTTCACTTCTCCGTTTCTTTCTTCGTTTCTCCGTTTCTTTCTTCGTTTCTCCGATTCTTTCTTCGTTCCTCCATTTCTTTGTTCGTTTCTCCGTTTCTTTGTTCGTTTCTCCGTTTCTTTGTTTGTTTCTCCGTTTCTTTCTTCGTTTCTCCGTCTCTTTGTTCGTTTCTCCGTTTCTTTGTTCGTTTCTCCGTTTCTTTCTTCGTTTCTCCATTTATTTCTCCGTTTCTCCGTTTCTTTCTTCGTTTTTCCATTTCTTTGTTCGTTTCTCCGTTTCTTTGTTCGTTTCTCCGTTTATTTCATCGTTTCTCCATTTATTTCTCCGTTTCTCCGTTTATTTCTTCGTTTCTCCATTTATTTCTCCGATTCTCCGTTTCTTTGTTCGTTTCTCCGTTTCTCCGTTTCTTTGTTCGTTTCTCCGTTACTTTGTCGGTTTCTCCGTTTCTTCCTTCGTTTCTCCGTTTCTCGGTCTATTTCTTCGTTTCTCCATTTATTTCTCCGATTCTCCGTTTCTTTCTTCGTTTCTCAGTTTCTTTCTTCGTTTCTCCGTTTCTTTCTTCGTTTCTCCGTTTATTTCTTCGTTTCCCCATTTATTTCACCGTTTCTCCGTTTCTTTCTTCATTTCTCCGTTTCTTTGTTCATTTCTCCGTTTCTATGCTCGTTTCTCCGTTTCGTTCTTCGTTTCTCCGTTTCTTTCTTCGTTTCTCCGTTTATTTCTTCGTTTCTCCATTTATTTCTCCGTTTCTCCGTTTCTTTCTTCGTTTGTCCGTTTCTTTGTTCGTTTCTCTGTTTCTTTCTTCGTTTCTCTGTTTCTTTCTTCGTTTCTCCGTTTCTTTCTTCGTTTCTCCGTCTCTTTGTTCGTTTCTCCGTTTCTTTGTTCGTTTCTCCGTTTCTTTCTTCGTTTCTCCATTTATTTCTCCGTTTCTCCGTTTCTTTCTTCGTTTTTCCATTTCTTTGTTCGTTTCTCCGTTTCTTTGTTCGTTTCTCCGTTTATTTCATCGTTTCTCCATTTATTTCTCCGTTTCTCCGTTTATTTCTTCGTTTCTCCATTTATTTCTCCGATTCTCCGTTTCTTTGTTCGTTTCTCCGTTTCTTTGTTCGTTTCTCCGTTTATTTCTTCGTTTCCCCATTTATTTCACCGTTTCTCCGTTTCTTTCTTCATTTCTCCGTTTCTTTGTTCATTTCTCCGTTTCTTTGTTCGTTTCTCCGTTTCGTTCTTCGTTTCTCCGTTTCTTTCTTCGTTTCTCCGTTTATTTCTTCGTTTCCCCATTTATTTCACCGTTTCTCCGTTTCTTTCTTGATTTCTCCGTTTCCTTCTTCATTTCTCCGTTTCTTTGTTCGTTTCTCCGTTTCGTTCTTCGTTTCTCCGTTTCTTTCTTCGTTTCTCCGTTTATTTCTTCGTTTCTCCATTTATTTCTCCGTTTCTCCGTTTCTTTCTTCGTTTCTCCGTTTCTTTGTTCGTTTCTCTGTTTCTTCCTTCGTTTCTCTGTTTCTTTCTTCGTTTCTCCGTTTCTTTCTTCGCTTCTCCATTTCTTTCTTCATTTCTCCGTTTCTTTCTGCGTTTCTCCGTTTCTTTGTTCGTTTCTCCGTTTCTTTGTTCGTTTCTCCGTTTCTTTGTTCGTTTCTCCGTTACTTTGTCGGTTTCTCCGTTTCTTCCTTCGTTTCTCCATTTATTTCTCCGTTTCTCCATTTATTTCTCCGTTTCTCCGTTTCTTTCTTCGTTACTCCGTTTCTTTGTTCGTTTCTCCGTTTCTTTGTTCGTTTCTTCGTTTCTCCGTTTCTTTGTTCGTTTCTCCGTTTCTTTGTTCGTTTCTCCGTTTCTTTCTTCGTTTCTCCGTTTATTTCTTCGTTTCTCCATTTATTTCTCCGTTTCTCCGTTTCTTTGTTCGTTTCTCCGTTTCTTTGTTCGTTTCTCCGTTTCTTTGTTCGTTTCTCCGTTACTTTGTCGGTTTCTCCGTTTCTTCCTTCGTTTCTCCATTTATTTCATCGTTTCTCCATTTATTTCTCCGTTTCTCCGTTTATTTCTTCGTTTCTCCATTTATTTCTCCGATTCTCCGTTTCTTTGTTCGTTTCTCCGTTTCTTTGTTCGTTTCTCCGTTACTTTGTCGGATTCTCCGTTTCTTCCTTCGTTTCTCCGTTTCTCGTTCTATTTCTTCGTTTCTCCATTTATTTCTCCGATTCTCCGTTTCTTTCTTCGTTTCTCAGTTTCTTTCTTCGTTTCTCCGTTTCTTTCTTCGTTTCTCCGTTTCTTTCTTCGTTTCTCCGTTTATTTCATCGTTTCCCCATTTATTTCACCGTTTCTCCGTTTCTTTCTTCATTTCTCCGATTCTTTGTTCATTTCTCCGTTTTTTTCTTCGTTTCTCCGTTTCTTTCTTCGTTTCTCCGTTTATTTCTTCGTTTCTCCATTTATTTCTCCGTTGCTCCGTTTATTTCTTCGTTTCTCCATTTATTTCTCCGTTTCTCCGTTTCTTTGTTCGTTTCTCCGTTTCTTTGTTCGTTTCTCCGTTTCTTTGTTCGTTTCTCCGTTACTTTGTCGGTTTCTCCGTTTCTTCCTTCGTTTCTCCGTTTCTCGGTCTATTTCTTCGTTACTCCATTTATTTCTCCGATTCTCCGTTTCTTTCTTCGTTTCTCAGTTTCTTTCTTCGTTTCTCCGTTTCGTTCTTCGTTTCTCCGTTTATTTCTTCGTTTCTCCATTTATTTCTCCGTTTCTCCATTTATTTCTCCGTTTCTTTCTTCGTTTCTCCGTTTCTTTGTTCGTTTCTCCATTTATTTTTCCGTTGCTCCGTTTCTTTGTTCGTTTCTCCGTTTCATTGTTCGTTACTTCGTTTCTCCGTTTCTTTGTTCGTTTCTCCGTTTCTTTGTTCGTTTCTCCGTTTCTTTCTTCGTTTCTCCGTTTATTTCTTCGTTTCTCCATTTATTTCTCCGTTTCTCCGTTTCTTTCTTCGTTTCTCCATTTCTTTCTTCGTTTCTCCGTTTCTTTGTTCGTTACTCCGTTTCTTTGTTCGTTTCTCCGTTTCTTTCTTCGTTTCTCCGTTTCTTTCTTCGTTTCTCCGTTTATTTCTTCGTTTCTCCATTTATTTCTCCGTTTCTCCGTTTCTTTCTTCGTTTTTCCATTTCTTTGTTCCTTTCTCCGTTACTTTCTTTGTTTCTCCGTTTCTTTGTTCGTTTCTCCGTTTCTTTGTTCGTTTCTCCGTTTCTTTGTTCGTTTCTCCGTTTCTTTCTTCGTTTCTCCATTTATTTGGCCGTTTCTCCGTTTCATTGTTCGTTACTTCGTTTCTCCGTTTCTTTGTTCGTTTCTCCGTTTCTTTGTTCGTTTCTCCGTTTATTTCTTCATTTCTCCGTTTCTTTCTTCATTTCTCCGTTTCTTTCTTCGTTTCTCTGTTTCATTCTTCGTTTCTCCGATTCTTTCTTCGTTCCTCCATTTCTTTCTTCGTTTCTCCGTTTCTTTGTTCGTTTCTCCATTTATTTTTCCGCTGCTCCGTTTCTTTGTTCGTTTCTCCGTTTCATTGTTCGTTACTTCGTTTCTCCGTTTCTTTGTTCGTTTCTCCGTTACTTTGTCGGTTTCTCCGTTTCTTCCTTCGTTTCTCCATTTATTTCATCGTTTCTCCATTTATTTCTCCGTTTCTCCGTTTATTTCTTCGTTTCTCCATTTATTTCTCCGATTCTCCGTTTCTTTGTTCGTTTCTCCGTTTCTTTGTTCGTTTCTCCGTTACTTTGTCGGATTCTCCGTTTCTTCCTTCGTTTCTCCGTTTCTCGTTCTATTTCTTCGTTTCTCCATTTATTTCTCCGATTCTCCGTTTCTTTCTTCGTTTCTCAGTTTCTTTCTTCGTTTCTCCGTTTCTTTCTTCGTTTCTCCGTTTCTTTCTTCGTTTCTCCGTTTATTTCATCGTTTCCCCATTTATTTCACCGTTTCTCCGTTTCTTTGTTCATTTCTCCGTTTCTTTGTTCATTTCTCCGTTTCTTTGTTCGTTTCTCCATTTCGTTCTTCGTTTCTCCGTTTATTTCTTCGTTTCTCCATTTATTTCTCCGTTTCTCCATTTATTTCTCCGTTTCTCCGTTTCTTTTTTCGTTTCTCCGTTTCTTTGTTCGTTTCTCCGTTTCTTTGTTCGTTTCTTCGTTTCTCTGTTTCTTTGTTCGTTTCTCCGTTTCTTTGTTCGTTTCTCCGTTTCTTTCTTCGTTTCTCCGTTTATTTCTTCGTTTCTCCGTTTATTTCATCGTTTCTCCGTTTATTTCATCGTTTCTCCATTTATTTCTCCGTTTCTCCACTTATTTCTCCTTTTCTCCGTTTCTTTCTTCGTTTCTCCGTTTCTTTGTTCGTTTCTCCGTTTCTTTGTTCGTTTCTCCGTTTCTTTCTTCGTTTCTCCGTTTATTTCTTCGTTTCTCCATTTATTTCTCCGTTTCTCCGTTTCTTTCTTCATTTCTCCGTTTCTTTGTTCATTTCTCCGTTTCTTTGTTCGTTTCTCCGTTTCGTTCTTCGTTTCTCCGTTTCTTTCTTCGTTTCTCCGTTTATTTCTTCGTTTCTCCATTTATTTCTCCGTTTCTCCGTTTCTATCTTCATTTCTCCGTTTCTTTCTTCGTTTTTCCGTTTCTTTCTTCGTTTCTCCGATTCTTTCTTCGTTCCTCCATTTCTTTGTTCGTTTCTCCGTTTCTTTGTCCGTTTCTCCGTTTCTTTGTTCGTTTCTCCGTTACTTTGTCGGTTTCTCCGTTTCTTCCTTCGTTTCTCCGTTTCTCGGTCTATTTCTTCGTTACTCCATTTATTTCTCCGATTCTCCGTTTCTTTCTTCGTTTCTCAGTTTCTTTCTTCGTTTCTCCGTTTCGTTCTTCGTTTCTCCGTTTATTTCTTCGTTTCTCCATTTATTTCTCCGTTTCTCCATTTATTTCTCCGTTTCTTTCTTCGTTTCTCCGTTTCTTTGCTCGTATCTCCATTTATTTTTCCGTTGCTCCGTTTCTTTGTTCGTTTCTCCGTTTCATTGTTCGTTACTTCGTTTCTCCGTTTCTTTGTTCGTTTCTCCGTTTCTTTGTTCGTTTCTCCGTTTCTTTCTTCGTTTCACCGTTTATTTCTTCGTTTCTCCATTTATTTCTCCGTTTCTCCGTTTCTTTCTTCGTTTCTCCATTTCTTTCTTCGTTTCTCCGTTTCTTTGTTCGTTAGTCCGTTTCTTTGTTCGTTTCTCCGTTTCTTTCTTCGTTTCTCCGTTTCTTTCTTCGTTTCTCCGTTTATTTCTTCGTTTCTCCATTTATTTCTCCGTTTCTCCGTTTCTTTCTTCGTTTTTCCATTTCTTTGTTCCTTTCTCCGTTACTTTCTTCGTTTCTCCGTTTCTTTGTTCGTTTCTCCGTTTCTTTGTTCGTTTCTCCGTTTCTTTGTTCGTTTCTCCGTTTCTTTCTTCGTTTCTCCATTTATTTGGCCGTTTCTCCGTTTCATTGTTCGTTACTTCGTTTCTCCGTTTCTTTGTTCGTCTCTCCGTTTCTTTGTTCGTTTCTCCGTTTCTTTCTTCGTTTCTCCGTTTATTTCTTCATTTCTCCGTTTCTTCCTTCGTTTCTCCGTTTCTTTCTTCGTTTCTCCGATTCTTTCTTCGTTCCTCCATTTCTTTGTTCGTTTCTCCGTTTCTTTGTTCGTTTCTCCGTTTCTTTCTTCGTTTCTCCGTTTATTTCTTCATTTCTCCGTTTCTTGCTTCGTTTCTCCGTTTCTTTCTTCGTTTCTCCGATTCTTTCTTCGTTCCTCCATTTCTTTGTTCGTTTCTCCGTTTCTTTGTTCGTTTCTCCGTTTCTTTGTTCGTTTCTCCGTTTCTTTGTTCGTTTCTCCGTTTCTTTCTTCGTTTCTCCGTTTCCTTGTTCGTTTCTCCGTTTCTTTCTTCGTTTCTCTGTTTCTTTCTTCGTTTCTCCGTTTCTTTCTTCGTTTCTCCGTTTCTTTCTTCATTTCTCCGTTTCTTTCTTCGTTTCTCTCTTTCATTCTTCGTTTCTCCGATTCTTTCTTCGTTCCTCCATTTCTTTGTTCGTTTCTCCGTTTCTTTGTTCGTTTCTTCGTTTCTCCGTTTCTTTGTTCGTTTCTCCGTTTCTTTCTTCGTTTCTCCGTTTATTTCTTCGTTTCTCCATTTATTTCTCCGATTCTCCGTTTCTTTGTTCGTTTCTCCGTTTCTTTGTTCGGTTCTCCGTTTCTTTGTTCGTTTCTCCGCTACTTTGTCGGTTTCTCCGTTTCTTCCATCGTTTCTCCGTTTCTCGGTCTATTTCTTCGTTTCTCCATTTATTTCTCCGATTCTCCGTTTCTTTCTTCGTTTCTCTGTTTCTTTCTTCATTTCTCCGTTTCTTTCTTCGTTTCTCCGTTTCTTTCTTCATTTCTCCGTTTCTTTCTTCGTTTCTCCGTTTCTTTCTTCGTTTCTCCGATTCTTTCTTCGTTCCTCCATTTCTTTGTTCGTTTCTCCATTTCTTTGTTCGTTTCTCCGTTTCTTTGTTCGTTTCTCCGTTTCTTTGTTCGTTTCTCCGTTTCTTTCTTCGTTTCTCCGTTTATTTCTTCGTTTCTCCATTTATTTCTCCGTTTCCCCATTTATTTCACCGTTTCTCCGTTTCTTTCTTCATTTCTCCGTTTCTTTGTTCATTTCTCCGTTTCTTTGTTCGTTTCTCCGTTTCGTTCTTCGTTTCTCCGCTTCTTTCTTCGTTTCTCCGTTTATTTCTTCGTTTCTCCATTTATTTCTCCGTTTCTCCGTTTCTTTCTTCGTTTCTCCGTTTCTTTGTTCGTTTCTCTGTTTCTTTCTTCGTTTCTCTGTTTCTTTCTTCGTTTCTCCGTTTCTTTCTTCGTTTCTCCGTTTCTATCTTCTTTTCTCCGTTTCTTTCTTCGTTTCTCCGTTTCTTTCTTCGTTTCTCCGATTCTTTCTTCGTTCCTCCATTTCTTTGTTCGTTTCTCCGTTTCTTTGTTCGTTTCTCCGTTTCTTTGTTCGTTTCTCCGTTTCTTTGTTCGTTTCTCCGTTTCTTTCTTCGTTTCTCCGTTTATTTCTTCCTTTCTCCATTTATTTCTCCGTTTCTCCATTTATTTCTCCGTTTCTCCGTTTCTTTCTTCGTTTCTCCGTTTCTTTGTTCGTTTCTCCGTTTCTTTGTTCGTTTCTTCGTTTCTCGGTTTCTTTGTTCGCTTCTCCGTTTCTTTGTTCGTTTCTCCGTTTCTTTCTTCGTTTCTCCGTTTATTTCTTCGTTTCTCCATTTATTTCTCCGTTTCTCCATTTATTTCTCCGTTTCTCCGTTTCTTTCTTCGTTTCTCTGTTTCTTTCTTCGATTCTCCGTTTCTTTCTTCGTTTCTCCGTTTCTTTCTTCGCTTCTCCGTTTATTTCTTCGTTTCTCCATTTATTTTTCCGTTGCTCCGTTTCTTTGTTCGTTTCTCCGTTTCATTGTTCGTTACTTCGTTTCTCCGTTTCTTTGTTCGTTTCTCCGTTTCTTTGTTCGTTTCTCCGTTTCTTTGTTCGTTTCTCCGTTTCTTTCTTCGTTTCTCCGTTTATTTCTTCGTTTCTCCATTTATTTCTCCGTTTCTCCGTTTCTTTCTTCATTTCTCCGTTTCTTTGTTCATTTCTCCGTTTCTTTGTTCGTTTCTCCGTTTCGTTCTTCGTTTCTCCGTTTCTTTCTTCGTTTCTCCGTTTATTTCTTCGTTTCTCCGTTTATTTCTCCGTTTCTCCGTTTCTTTCTTCGTTTCTCCGTTTCTTTGTTCGTTTCTCCGTTTCTTTGTTCGTTTCTCCGTTTCTTTCTTCGTTTCTCCGTTTATTTCTTCGTTTCTCCATTTATTTCTCCGTTTCTCCATTTATTTCTCCGTTTCTCCGTTTATTTCTTCGTTTCTCCATTTATTTCTCCGTTTCCCCATTTATTTCACCGTTTCTCCGTTTCTTTCTTCATTTCTCCGTTTCTTTGTTCATTTCTCCGTTTCTTTGTTCGTTTCTCCGTTTCGTTCTTCGTTTCTCCGCTTCTTTCTTCGTTTCTCCGTTTATTTCTTCGTTTCTCCATTTATTTCTCCGTTTCTCCGTTTCTTTGTTCGTTTCTCTGTTTCTTTCTTCGTTTCTCTGTTTCTTTCTTCGTTTCTCCGTTTCTTTCTTCGTTTCTCCGTTTCTATCTTCATTTCTCCGTTTCTTTCTTCGTTTCTCCGTTTCTTTCTTCGTTTCTCCGATTCTTTCTTCGTTCCTCCATTTCTTTGTTCGTTTCTCCGTTTCTTTGTTCGTTTCTCCGTTTCTTTGTTCGTTTCTCCGTTTCTTTGTTCGTTTCTCCGTTTCTTTGTTCGTTTCTCCGTTTATTTCCTCGTTCCTCCATTTATTTCTCCGTTTCTCCATTTATTTCTCCGTTTCTCCGTTTCTTTCTTCGTTTCTCCGTTTCTTTGTTCGTTTCTCCGTTTCTTTGTTCGTTTCTTCGTTTCTCCGTTCCTTTGTTCGTTTCTCCGTTTCTTTGTTCGTTTCTCCGTTTCTTTCTTCGTTTCTCCGTTTATTTCTTCGTTTCTCCATTTATTTCTCCGTTTCTCCGTTTCTTTGTTCGTTTCTCCGTTTCTTTGTTCGTTTCTCCGTTTCTTTGTTCGTTTCTCCGTTACTTGTCGGTTTCTCCGTTTCTTCCTTCGTTTCTCCGTTTCTCGGTCTATTTCTTCGTTACTCCATTTATTTCTCCGATTCTCCGTTTCTTTCTTCGTTTCTCAGTTTCTTTCTTCGATTCTCCGTTTCTTCCTTCGTTTCTCCGTTTCTCGGTCTATTTCTTCGTTTCTCCATTTATTTCCCCGATTCTCCGTTTCTTTCTTCGTTTCTCTGTTTCTTTCTTCATTTCTCCGTTTCTTTCTTCGTTTCTCCGTTTCTTTCTTCGTTTCTCCGATTCTTTCTTCGTTCCTCCATTTCTTTGTTCGTTTCTCCGTTTCTTTGTTCGTTTCTCCGTTTCTTTGTTCGTTTCTCCGTTTCTTTGTTCGTTTCTCCGTTTCTTTCTTCGTTTCTCCGTTTATTTCTTCGTTTCTCCATTTATTTCTCCGTTTCCCCATTTATTTCACCGTTTCTCCGTTTCTTTCTTCATTTCTCCGTTTCTTTGTTCATTTCTCCGTTTCTTTGTTCGTTTCTCCGTTTCGTTCTTCGTTTCTCCGCTTCTTTCTTCGTTTCTCCGTTTATTTCTTCGTTTCTCCATTTATTTCTCCGTTTCTCCGTTTCTTTCTTCGTTTCTCCGTTTCTTTGTTCGTTTCTCTGTTTCTTTCTTCGTTTCTCTGTTTCTTTCTTCGTTTCTCCGCTTCTTTCTTCGTTTCTCCGTTTCTATCTTCATTTCTCCGTTTCTTTCTTCGTTTCTCCGTTTCTTTCTTCGTTTCTCCGATTCTTTCTTCGTTCCTCCATTTCTTTGTTCGTTTCTCCGTTTCTTTGTTCGTTTCTCCGTTTCTTTGTTCGTTTCTCCGTGTCTTTGTTCGTTTCTCCGTTTCTTTCTTCGTTTCTCCGTTTATTTCTTCGTTTCTCCATTTATTTCTCCGTTTCTCCATTTATTTCTCCGTTTCTTTGTTCGTTTCTCCGTTTCTTTGTTCGTTTCTCCGTTTCTTTGTTCGTTTCTTCGTTTCTCCGTTTCTTTGTTCGTTTCTCCGTTTCTTTGTTCGTTTCTCCGTTTCTTTGTTCGTTTCTCCGTTTCTTTCTTCGTTTCTCCGTTTATTTCTTCGTTTCTCCATTTATTTCTCCGTTTCTCCGTTTCTTTGTTCGTTTCTCCGTTTCTTTGTTCGTTTCTCCGTTTCTTTGTTCGTTTCTCCGTTTCTTTGTTCGTTTCTCCGTTACTTTGTCGGTTTCTCCGTTTCTTCCTTCGTTTCTCCGTTTCTCGGTCTATTTCTTCGTTACTCCATTTATTTCTCCGATTCTCCGTTTCTTTCTTCGTTTCTCAGTTTCTTTCTTCGATTCTCCGTTTCTTTCTTCGTTTCTCCGTTTCTTTCTTCGTTTCTCCGATTATTTCTTCGTTTCCCCATTTATTTCTCCGTTTCTCCATTTCTTTCTTCGTTTCTCCGTTTCTTTGTTCATTTCTCCGTTTCTTTGTTCGTTTCTCCGTTTCGTTCTTCGTTTCTCCGTTCATTTCTTCGTTTCTCCATTTATTTCTCCGTTTCTCCATTTATTTCTCCGTTTCTCCGTTTCTTTGTTCGTTTCTCCGTTTCTTTGTTCGTTTCTCCGTTTCTTTGTTCGCCTCTTCGTTTCTCTGTTTCTTTGTTCGTTTCTCCGATTCTTTGTTCGTTTCTCCGTTTCTTTCTTCGTTTCTCCGTTTATTTCTTCGTTTCTCCGTTTATTTCATCGTTTCTCCATTTATTTCTCCGTTTCTCCACTTATTTCTCCTTTTCTCCGTTTCTTTCTTCGTTTCTCCATTTATTTCCCCGTTGCTCCGTTTCTTTGTTCGTTTCACCGTTTCATTGTTCGTTACTTCGTTTCTCCGTTTCTTTGTTCGTTTCTCCGTATCTTTGTTCGTTTCTCCGTTTCTTTCTTCGTTTCTCCGTTTGTTTCTACGTTTCTCCATTTATTTCGCCGTTTCTCCGTTTCTTTCTTCGTTTCTCCGTTTCTTTGTTTGTTTCTCCGTTTCTTTCTTCGTTTCTCCGTTTCTTTGTTCGTTTCTCCGTTTCTTTGTTCGTTTCTCCGTTTCTTTCTTCGTTTCTCCGTTTATTTCTTCGTTTCTCCATTTATTTCTCCGTTTCTCCATTTATTTCTCCGTTTCTCCGTTTCTTTCTTCGTTTCTCTGTTTCTTTCTTCGATTCTCCGTTTCTTTCTTCGTTTCTCCGTTTCTTTCTTCGTTTCTCCGTTTATTTCTTCGTTTCTCCATTTATTTCTCCGTTTCTCCGTTTCTTTCTTCATTTCTCCGTTTCTTTGTTCATTTCTCCGATTCTTTGTTCGTTTCTCCGTTTCGTTCTTCGTTTCTCCGTTTCTTTCTTCGATTCTCCGTTTATTTCTTCGTTTCTCCGTTTATTTCTCCGTTTCTCCGTTTCTTTCTTCGTTTCTCCGTTTCTTTGTTTGTTTCTCCGTTTCTTTCTTCGTTTCTCCGTTTCTTTCTTCGTTTCTCCGTTTCTTTGTTCGTTTCTCCGTTTCTTTCTTCGTTTCTCCGTTTATTTCTTCGTTTCTCCATTTATTTCTCCGTTTCTCCATTTATTTCTCCGTTTCTCCGTTTCTTTCTTCGTTTCTCTGTTTCTTTCTTCGATTCTCCGTTTCTTTCTTCGTTTCTCCGTTTCGTTCTTCGTTTCTCCGTTTATTTCTTCGTTTCTCCATTTATTTCTCCGTTTCTCCATTTATTTCTCCGTTTCTTTCTTCGTTTCTCCGTTTCTTTGTTCGTTTCTCCGTTTCTTTGTTCGTTTCTCCGTTTCTTTCTTCGTTTCTCCGTTTATTTCTTCGTTTCTCCATTTATTTCTCCGTTTCTCCGTTTCTTTCTTCGTTTCTCCATTTCTTTCTTCGTTTCTCCGTTTCTTTGTTCGTTACTCCGTTTCTTTGTTCGTTTCTCCGTTTCTTTCTTCGTTTCTCCGTTTCTTTCTTCATTTCTCCGTTTATTTCTTCGTTTCTCCATTTATTTCTCCGTTTCTCCGTTTCTTTCTTCGTTTTTCCATTTCTTTGTTCCTTTCTCCGTTACTTTCTTCGTTTCTCCGTTTCTTTGTTCGTTTCTCCGTTTCTTTGTTCGTTTCTCCGTTTCTTTGTTCGTTTCTCCGTTACTTTGTCGGTTTCTCCGTTTCTTCCTTCGTTTCTCCGTTTCTCGGTCCATTTCTTCGTTACTCCATTTATTTCTCCGATTCTCCGTTTCTTTCTTCGTTTCTCAGTTTCTTTCTTCGATTCTCCGTTTCTTTCTTCGTTTCTCCGTTTCTTTCTTCGTTTCTCCGTTTATTTCTTCGTTTCCCCATTTATTTCTCAGTTTCTCCGTTTCTTTCTTCGTTTCCCCATTTATTTCACCGTTTCTCCGTTTCTTTGTTCATTTCTCCGTTTCTTTGTTCGTTTCTCCGTTTCGTTCTTCGTTTCTCCGTTTATTTCTTCGTTTCTCCATTTATTTCTCCGTTTCTCCATTTATTTCTCCGTTTCTCCGTTTCTTTCTTCGTTTCTCCGTTTCTTTGTTCGTTTCTCCGTTTCTTTGTTCGCCTCTTCGTTTCTCTGTTTCTTTGTTCGTTTGTCCGTTTCTTTGTTCGTTTATCCGTTTCTTTCTTCGTTTCTCCGTTTATTTCATCGTTTCTCCATTTATTTCGCCGTTTCTCCGTCTCTTTCTTCGTTTCTCCGTTTCTTTGTTCGTTTCTCCGTTTCTTTGTTCGTTTCTTCGTTTCTCCGTTTCTTTCTTCTTTTCTCCGATTCTTTCTTCGTTCCTCCATTTCTTTATTCGTTTCTCCGTTTCGTTGTTCGTTTCTCCGTTTCTTTGTTCGTTTCTCCGTTTCTTTGTTCGTTTCTCCGTTTCTTTCTTCGCTTCTCCGTTTATTTCTTCGTTTCTCCATTTATTTCTCCGTTACTCCGTTTCTTTCTTCGTTTCTCCGTTTCTTTGTTCGTTTCTCCGTTTCTTTCTTCGTTTCTCCGTTTCTTTCTTCGTTTCACCGTTTAGTTCTACGTTTCTCCATTTATTCCGCCGTTTCTCCGTTTCTTTCTTCGTTTAACCGTTTCTTTGTTTGTTTCTCCGTTTCTTTCTTCGTTTCTCCGTTTCTTTGTTCGTTTCTCCGTTTATTTCATCGTTTCTCCATTTATATCTCCGTTTCTCCGTTTCTTTCTTCGTTTCTCCGTTTCTTTGTTCGTTTCTCCGTTTCTTTGTTCGTTTCTCCGTTTCTTTCTTCGTTTCTCCGTTTCTTTCTTCGGTTCTCCGTTTCTTTCTTCGTTTCTCCGTTTCTTTGTTCGTTTCTCCGTTTCTTTGTTCGTTTCTCCGTTTCCTTCTTCGCTTCTCCGTTTATTTCTTCGTTTCTCCATTTATTTCTCCGTTTCTCCGTTTCTTTCTTCGTATCTCCGTTTCTTTCTTCGCTTCTCTGTTTCTTTCTTCGTTTCTCCGTTTCTTTCATCGTTTCTCCGTTTCTTGCTTCGTATCTCCGTTTCTTTCTGCGTTTCTCCGTTTCTTTCTTCGTTTCTCGATTATTTCTTCGTTTCTCCATTTATTTCTCCGTTTCTTCGTTTCTTTCTTCGTTTCTCCGTTTCTTCTCTTCGTTTCTCCTTTTCTTTCATCGTATCACCGTTTCTTTCTTCGTTTCTCCGTTTCTTTCATCGTTTCTCCGTTTCTTTCTTCGTTTCTCCGTTTATTTCTTCGTTTCTCCGTTTCTTTGTTCGTTTCTCCGTTTCTTTCTTCGTATCTCCGTTTCTTTCTTTGTTTCTCTGCTTCTTTCTTCGTTTCTCCGTTTCTTTGTTCGGTTCTCCGTTTCTTTGTTCGTTTCTCCGTTTCTTTGTTCGTTTCTCCGTTTCTTTGTTCGTTTCTCCGTTTCTTTCATCGTTTCTCCGTTTCTTGCTTCGTATCTCCGTTTCTTTCTGCGTTTCTCCGTTTCTTTCTTCGTTTCTCGATTATTTCTTCGTTTCTCCATTTATTTCTCCGTTTCTTCGTTTCTTTCTTCGTTTCTCCGTTTCTTCTCTTCGTTTCTCCTTTTCTTTCATCGTATCACCGTTTCTTTCTTCGTTTCTCCGTTTCTTTCATCGTTTCTCCGTTTCTTTCTTCGTTTCTCCGTTTATTTCTTCGTTTCTCCATTTATTTCTCCGTTTCTCCGTCTCTTTCTTCGTTTCTCCGTTTCTTTCTTCGTTTCTCCTTTTCTTTCATCGTATCACCGTTTCTTTCTTCGTTTCTCCGTTTCTTTCATCGTTTCTCCGTTTCTTTCTTTGTTTCTCCGTTTATTTCTTCGTTTCTCCGTTTCTCTGTTCGTTTCTCCGTTTATTTCTTCGTTTCTCCGTTTCTTTCTTCGCTTCTCTGTTTCTTTCTTCGTTTCTCCGTTTCTTTCTTCGTTTCTCCGTTTCTTTCTTCGTATCTCCGTTTCTTTCTTCGTTTCTCCGTTTCTTTCTTCGTTTCTCCGTTTCTTTCTTCGTTTCTCCGTTTCTTTCTTCGTTTCTCCGTTTCTTTCTTCGTTTCTCCGTTTCTTTCTTCGTTTCTCCTTTTCTTTCTTCGTTTCTCCGTTTCTTTCTTCGTTTCTCCGTTTCTTTGTTCGTTTCTCCGTTTCCTTCTTCTTTTCTCGGTATCTTTCTTCGTTTCTCGATTATTTCTTCGTTTCTCCGTTTATTTATTCGTTTCTCCATTTATTTCTCCGTTTCTCCGTTTCTTTCTTCGTTTCTCCGTTTCTTTCTTCGTTTCTCCGTTTCTTTGTTCGTTTCTCCGTTTCTTTCTTCGTATCTCCGTTTCTTTCATCGTTTCTCCGTTTCTTTCTTCGTTTCTCCGTTTATTTCTTCGTTTCTCCATTTATATCTCCGTTTCTCCGTTTCTTTCTTCGTTTCTCCGTTTCTTTCTTCGCTTCTCCGTTTATTTATTCGTTTCTCCATTTATTTTTCCGTTTCTCCGTTTATTTCTTCGTTTCTCCATTTATTTCTCCGATTCTCCGTTTCTTTGTTCGTTTCTCCGTTTCTTTGTTCGTTTCTCCGTCTCGTTCTTCGTTTCTCCGTTTCTTTCCTCGATTCTCCGTTTATTTCTTCGTTTCTCCATTTATTTCTCCGTTTCTCCGTTTCTTTCTTCGTTTCTCCGTTTCTTTGTTCGTTTCTCCGTTTTTTTCTTCGTTTCTCTGTTTCTTTCTTCGTTTCTTTCTTCGTTTCTCCGTTTCTTTCTTCATTTCTCCGTTTCTTTCTTCGTTTCTCCGTTTCTTTCTTCGTTTCTCCGATTCTTTCTTCGTTTCTCCGTCTCTTTGTTCGTTTCTCCGTTTCTTTGTTCGTTTCTCCGTTTCTTTCTTCGTTTCCCCATTTATTTCTCCGTTTCTCCGTTTCTTTCTTCGTTTTTCCATTTCTTTGTTCGTTTCTCCGTTTCTTTCTTCGTTTCTCCGTTTCTTTGTTCGTTTCTCCGTTTATTTCATCGTTTCTCCATTTATTTCTCCGTTTCTCCGTTTATTTCTTCGTTTCTCCATTTATTTCTCCGATTCTCCGTTTCTATGTTCGTTTCTCCGTTTCTATGTTCGTTTCTCCGTTTCTTTCTTCGATTCTCCGTTTCTTTGTTCGTTTCTCCGTTTCTTTGTTCGTTCCTTCGTTTCTCCGTTTCTTTGTTCGTTTGTCCGTTTCTTTGTTCGTTTCCCCGTTTCTTTCTTCGTTTCTCCGTTTATTTCTTCGTTTCTCCGTTTATTTCATCGTTTCTCCATTTATTTCTCCGTTTCTCCGTTTCTTTCTTCGTTTTTCCATTTCTTTGTTCCTTTCTCCGTTTCTTTCTCCGTTTCTCCGTTTCTTTGTTCGTTTCTCCGTTTATTTCATCGTTTCTCCATTTATTTCTCCGTTTCTCCGTTTATTTCTTCGTTTCTCCATTTATTTCACCGATTCTCCTTTTCTTTGTTCGTTTCTCCGTTTCTTTGTTCGTTTCTCCGTTTCTTTGTTCGTTTCTCCGTTTCTTTCTTCGTTTCTCTGTTTCTTTCTTCGTTTCTCCGTTTCTTTCTTCGTTTCTCCGTTTCTTTCTTCATTTCTCCGTGGCTTTCTTCGTTTCTCCGTTTCTTTCTTCTATTCTCCGATTCTTTCTTCGTTCCTCCATTTCTTTATTCGTTTCTCCGTTTCGTTGTTCGTTTCTCCGTTTCTTTGTTCGTTTCTCCGTTTCTTTGTTCGTTTCTCCGTTTCTTTCTTCGCTTCTCCGTTTATTTCTTCGTTTCTCCATTTATTTCTCCGTTTCTCCGTTTCTTTCTTCGTTTCTCCGTTTCTTTGTTCGTTTCTCCGTTTCTTTGTTCGTTTCTCCGTTTCTTTGTTCGTTTCTCCGTTTCTTTCTTCGTTTCACCGTTTAGTTCTACGTTTCTCCATTTATTCCGCCGTTTCTCCGTTTCTTTCTTCGTTTAACCGTTTCTTTGTTTGTTTCTCCGTTTCTTTCTTCGTTTCTCCGTTTCTTTGTTCGTTTCTCCGTTTATTTCATCGTTTCTCCATTTATATCTCCGTTTCTCCGTTTCTTTCTTCGTTTCTCCGTTTCTTTGTTCGTTTCTCCGTTTCTTTGTTCGTTTCTCCGTTTCTTTCTTCGTTTCTCCGTTTCTTTCTTCGGTTCTCCGTTTCTTTCTTCGTTTCTCCGTTTCTTTGTTCGTTTCTCCGTTTCTTTCTTCGTTTCTCCGTTTCCTTCTTCGCTTCTCCGTTTATTTCTCCGTTTCTCCATTTATTTCTCCGTTTCTCCGTTTCTTTCTTCGTATCTCCGTTTCTTTCTTCGTTTCTCCGTTTCTTTCTTCGTTTCTCGATTATTTCTTCGTTTCTCCATTTATTTCTCCGTTTCTTCGTTTCTTTCTTCGTTTCTCCGTTTCTTTCTTCGTTTCTCCTTTTCTTTCATCGTATCACCGTTTCTTTCTTCGTTTCTCCGTTTCTTTCATCGTTTCTCCGTTTCTTTCGTCGTTTCTCCGATTATTTCTTCGTTTCTCCGTTTCTTTGTTCGTTTCTCCGTTTCTTACTTCGTATCTCCGTTTCTTTCTTTGTTTCTCTGCTTCATTCTTCGTTTCTCCGTTTCTTTGTTCGGTTCTCCGTTTCTTTGTTCGTTTCTCCGTTTCTTTGTTCGTTTCTCCGTTTCTTTGTTCGTTTCTCCGTTTCTTTGTTCGTTTCTCCGTTTCTTTCTTCGTATCTCCGTTTCTTTCTTTGTTTCTCTGCTTCATTCTTCGTTTCTCCGTTTCTTTGTTCGGTTCTCCGTTTCTTTGTTCGTTTCTCCGTTTCTTTGTTCGTTTCTCCGTTTCTTTGTTCGTTTCTCCGTTTATTTCTTCGTTTCTCCGTTTATTTCTTCGTTTCTCCATTTATTTCTCCGTTTCTCCGTTTCTTTCTTCGTTTCTCCGTTTCTTTCTTCGTTTCTCCTTTTCTTTCATCGTATCACCGTTTCTTTCTTCGTTTCTCCGTTTCTTTCTTCGTATCTCCGTTTCTTTCTTCGTTTCTCCGTTTCTTTCTTCGTTTCTCCGTTTCTTTGTTCGTTTCTCCGTTTCTTTCTTCGTATCTCCGTTTCTTTCTTCGTTTCTCTGTTTCGTTCTTCGTTTCTCCGTTTCTTTGTTCGTTTCCCTGCTTCTTTGTTCGTTTTTCCGTTTCTTTGTTCGTTTCTCCGTTTCTTTGTTCGATTCTCCGTTTCTTTCTTCGTTTCTCCGTTTCTTTCTTCGTTTCTCCATTTCTTTGTTCGTTTCTCCATTTATTTCCCCGTTTCTCCGTTTCTTTCTTCGTTTCTCCGTTTCTTTGTTCGTTTCTCAGTTTCTTTCTTCGTTTCTCCGTTTCTTTCTTCGTTTCTCCGTTTCTTTCATCGTTTCTCCGTTTCCTTCTTCGTTTCTCCGTTTCTCTCTTCGATTCTCCGTTTCTTTCTTCGTTTCTCCGTTTCTTTCTTCGTTTCTCCGTTTCTTTGTTCGTTTCTCCATTTATTTCCCCGTTTCTCCGTTTCTTTCTTCGTTTCTCCGTTTCTTTCTTCGTTTCTCCGTTTCTTTGTTCGTTTCTCAGTTTCTTTCTTCGTTTCTCCGTTTCTTTCTTCGTTTCTCCGTTTCTTTCATCGTTTCTCCGTTTCCTTCTTCGTTTCTCCGTTTCTCTCTTCGATTCTCCGTTTCTTTCTTCGTTTCTCCGTTTCTTTCTTCGTTTCTCCGTTTCTTTGTTCGTTTCTCCATTTATTTCCCCGTTTCTCCGTTTCTTTCTTCGTTTCTCCGTTTCTTTCTTCGTTTCTCCGTTTCTTTGTTCGTTTCTCCGTTTCTTTCATCGTTTCTCCGTTTATTTCTTCGTTTCTCCATTTATTTCTCCGTTGCTCCGTTTCTTTGTTCGTTTCTTTGTTCGTTTCTCCGTTTCTTTGTTCGTTTCTCCGTTTCTTTGTTCGTTTCTCCGTTTCATTCTTCGTTTCTCCGTTTATTTCTTCGTTTCTCCATTTATTTCTCCGATTCTCCGTTTCTTTCTTCGTTTCTCAGTTTCTTTCTTCGTTTCTCCGTTTCTTTCTTCGTTTCTCCGATTCTTTCTTCGTTTCTCCATTTATTTCTCCGTTTCTTTCTTCGTTTCTCCGTTTCTTACGTCGTTTCTCCGTTTCTTTCTTAGTTTCTCCGTTTCTTTCTTCGTTTCTCCGTTTCTTTCTTCGATTCTCCGTTTCTTTCTTCGTTTCTCCATTTATTTCTCCGCTTCTTTCTTCGTTTCTCCGTTTCTTACTTCGTTTCTCCGTTTCTTTCTTCGTTTCTCCGTTTCTTTCTTCGTATCTCCGTTTCTTTCTTCGTTTCTCCGTTTCTTTCTTCGTTTCTCGATTATTTCATCGTTTCTCCATTTATTTCTCCGTTTCTTCGTTTCTTTCTTCGTTTCTCCGTTTCTTTCTTCGTTTCTCCTTTTCTTTCATCGTATCGCCGTTTCTTTCTTCGTTTCTCCGTTTCTTTCATCGTTTCTCCGTTTCTTTCTTCGTTTCTCCGTTTATTTCTTCGTTTCTCCGTTTCTTTGTTCGTTTCTCCATTTATTTCTCCGTTTCTCCGTTTCTTTCTTCGTATCTCCGTTTCTTTCTTCCCTTCTCTGTTTCTTTCTTCGTTTCTCCGTTTCTTTCTTCGTTTCTCCGTTTCTTTCTTCGTATCTCCGTTTCTTTCTTCGTTTCTCCGTTTCTTTCTTCGTTTCTCGATTATTTCTTCGTTTCTCCATTTATTTCTCCGTTTCTTCGTTTCTTTCTTCGTTTCTCCGTTTCTTTCTTCGTTTCTCCTTTTCTTTCATCGTATCACCGTTCCTTTCTTCGTTTCTCCGTTTCTTTCATCGTTTCTCCGTTTCTTTCTTCGTTTCTCCGTTTATTTCTTCGTTTCTCCGTTTCTTTGTTCGTTTCTCCGTTTCTTTCTTCGTATCTCCGTTTCCTTCTTCGTTTCTCTGTTTCTTTCTTCGTTTCTCCGTTTCTTTGTTCGGTTCTCCGTTTCTTTGTTCGTTTCTCCGTTTCTTTGTTCGTTTCTCCGTTTCTTTGTTCGTTTCTCCGTTTCTTTCTTCGTTTCTCCGTTTATTTCTTCGTTTCTCCATTTATTTCTCCGTTTCTCCGTTTCTTTCTTCGTTTCTCCGTTTCTTTCTTCGTTTCTCCTTTTCTTTCATCGTATCACCGTTTCTTTCTTCGTTTCTCCGTTTCTTTCATCGTCTCTCCGTTTCTTTCTTCGTTTCTCCGTTTATTTCTTCGTTTCTCCATTTCTTTGTTCGTTTCTCCGTTTCTTTCTTCGTATCTCCGTTTCTTTCTTCGTTTCTCTGTTTCTTTCTTCGTTTCTCCGTTTCTTTGTTCGTTTCCCGGCTTCTTTGTTCGTTTCTCCGTTTCTTTGTTCGTTTCTCCGTTTCTTTGTTCGATTCTCCGTTTCTTTCTTCGTTTCTCCGTTTATTTATTCGTTTCTCCATTTATTTCTCCGTTTCTCCGTTTATTTCTTCGTTTCTCTATTTATTTCTCCGTTTCTCCGTTTCTTTTTTCGTTTCTCCGTTTCTTTCTTCGTTTCTCCGTTTCTTTGTTCGTTTCTCCGTTTCTTTCTTCGTATCTCCGTTTCTTTCATCGCTTCTCCGTTTCTTTCTTCGTTTCTCCGTTTATTTCTCCGTTTCTCCATTTATATCTCCGTTTCTCCGTTTCTTTCTTCGTTTCTCCGTTTCTTTCTTCGCTTCTCCGTTTATTTATTCGTTTCTCCATTTATTTTTCCGTTTCTCCGTTTATTTCTTCGTTTCTCCATTTATTTCTCCGATTCTCCGTTTCTTTGTTCGTTTCTCCGTTTCTTTGTTCGCTTCTCCGTTACTTTGTCGGTTTCTCCGTTTCTTTCTTTGTTTCTCCGTTTCTTTGTTCGATTCTCCGTTTCTTTCATAGTTTCTCCGTTTCTTTCTTCGTTTCTCCGTTTCTCTCTTCGATTCTCCGTTTCTTTCTTCGTTTCTCCGTTTCTTTCTTCGTTTCTCCATTTCTTTGTTCGTTTCTCCATTTATTTCCCCGTTTCTCCGTTTCTTTCTTCGTTTCTCCGTTTCTTTGTTCGTTTCTCAGTTTCTTTCTTCGTTTCTCCGTTTCTTTCTTCGTTTCTCCGTTTCTTTCATCGTTTCTCCGTTTCCTTCTTCGTTTCTCAGTTTCTCTCTTCGATTCTCCGTTTCTTTCTTCGTTTCTCCGTTTCTTTCTTCGTTTCTCCGTTTCTTTGTTCGTTTCTCCATTTATTTCCCCGTTTCTCCGTTTCTTTCTTCGTTTCTCCGTTTCTTTCTTCGTTTCTCCGTTTCTTTGTTCGTTTCTCCGTTTCTTTCATCGTTTCTCCGTTTATTTCTTCGTTTCTCCATTTATTTCTCCGTTGCTCCGTTTCTTTGTTCGTTTCTTTGTTCGTTTCTCCGTTTCTTTGTTCGTTTCTCCGTTTCTTTATTCGTTTCTCCGTTTCATTCTTCGTTTCTCCGTTTATTTCTTCGTTTCTCCATTTATTTCTCCGATTCTCCGTTTCTTTCTTCGTTTCTCAGTTTCTTTCTTCGTTTCTCCGTTTCTTTCTTCGTTTCTCCGATTCTTTCTTCGTTTCTCCATTTATTTCTCCGTTTCTTTCTTCGTTTCTCCGTTTCTTTCTTCGTTTCTCCGTTTCTTTCTTCGTTTCTCCGTTTCTTTCTTCGTTTCTCCGTTTCTTTCTTCGATTCTCCGTTTCTTTCTTCGTTTCTCCATTTATTTCTCCGCTTCTTTCTTCGTTTCTCCGTTTCTTACTTCGTTTCTCCGTTTCTTTCTTCGTTTCTCCGTTTCTTTCTTCGTATCTCCGTTTCTTTCTTCGTTTCTCCGTTTCTTTCTTCGTTTCTCGATTATTTCTTCGTTTCTCCATTTATTTCTCCGTTTCTTCGTTTCTTTCTTCGTTTCTCCGTTTCTTTCTTCGTTTCTCCTTTTCTTTCATCGTATCACCGTTTCTTTCTTCGTTTCTCCGTTTCTTTCATCGTTTCTCCGTTTCTTTCTTCGTTTCTCCGTTTATTTCTTCGTTTCTCCGTTTCTTTGTTCGTTTCTCCGTTTCTTTCTTCGTATCTCCGTTTCTTTCTTCGTTTCTCTGTTTCTTTCTTCGTTTCTCCGTTTCTTTGTTCGGTTCTCCGTTTCTTTGTTCGTTTCTCCGTTTCTTTGTTCGTTTCTCCGTTTCTTTGTTCGTTTCTCCGTTTCTTTCTTCGTTTCTCCGTTTATTTCTTCGTTTCTCCATTTATTTCTCCGTTTCTCCGTTTCTTTCTTCGTTTCTCCGTTTCTTTCTTCGTATCTCCGTTTCTTTCTTCGTTTCTCTGTTTCTTTCTTCGTTTCTCCGTTTCTTTGTTCGTTTCCCGGCTTCTTTGTTCGTTTCTCCGTTTCTTTGTTCGTTTCTCCGTTTCTTTGTTCGATTCTCCGTTTCTTTCTTCGTTTCTCCGTTTATTTATTCGTTTCTCCATTTATTTCTCCGTTTCTCCGTTTATTTCTTCGTTTCTCCATTTATTTCTCCGTTCCTCCGTTTCTTTTTTCGTTTCTCCGTTTCTTTCTTCGTTTCTCCGTTTCTTTGTTCGTTTCTCCGTTTCTTTCTTCGTATCTCCGTTTCTTTCATCGCTTCTCCGTTTCTTTCTTCGTTTCTCCGTTTATTTCTCCGTTTCTCCATTTATATCTCCGTTTCTCCGTTTCTTTCTTCGTTTCTCCGTTTCTTTCTTCGCTTCTCCGTTTATTTATTCGTTTCTCCATTTATTTTTCCGTTTCTCCGTTTATTTCTTCGTTTCTCCATTTATTTCTCCGATTCTCCGTTTCTTTCTCCGTTTCTCCGTTTCTTTGTTCGTTTCTCCATTTATTTCCCCGTTTCTCCGTTTCTTTCTTCGTTTCTCCGTTTCTTTGTTCGTTTCTCAGTTTCTTTCTTCGTTTCTCCGTTTCTTTCTTCGTTTCTCCGTTTCTTTCATCGTTTCTCCGCTTCTTTCTTCGTTTCTCCGTTTCTCTCTTCGATTCTCCGTTTCTTTCTTCGTTTCTCCGTTTCTTTCTTCGTTTCTCCGTTTCTTTGTTCGTTTCTCCATATATTTCCCCGTTTCTCCGTTTCTTTCTTCGTTTCTCCGTTTCTTTGTTCGTTTCTCCGTTTCTTTGTTCGTTTCTCCGTTTCTTTCATCGTTTCTCCGTTTATTTCTTCGTTTCTCCATTTATTTCTCCGTTGCTCCGTTTCTTTTTTCGTTTCTTTGTTCGTTTCTCCGTTTCTTTGTTCGTTTCTCCGTTTCTTTGTTCGTTTCTCCGTTTCATTCTTCGTTTCTCCGTTTATTTCTTCGTTTCTCCATTTATTTCTCCGATTCTCCGTTTCTTTCTTCGTTTCTCCGTTTCTTTCTTCGTTTCTCTGTTTCTTTCTTCGTTTCTCGATTATTTCTTCGTTCCTTCATTCATTTCTACGTTTCTCCGTTTCTTTCTTCGTTTCTCCGTTTCTTTGTTCGTTTCTCCGTTTCTTTTCGTTTCTCCGTTTCTTTGTTCGTTTCTCCGTTTCTTTGTTCGTTTCTCCGTTTCTTTGTTCGTTTCTCCGTTTCTTTTTTCGTTTCTACTGTTTCTTTCTTCGTTTCTCCGTTTCTTTCTTCGTTTCTCCGTTTCTTTGTTCGTTTCTCCGTTTCTTTTCGTTTCTCCGTTTCTTTGTTCGTTTCTCCGTTTCTTTGTTCGTTTCTCCGTTTCTTTGTTCGTTTCTCCGTTTCTTTGTTCGTTTCTACTGTTTCTTTCTTCGTTTCTCCGTTTCTTTCTTCGTTTCTCCGTTTCTTTGTTCGTTTCTCCGTTTCTTTCCTTGTTTCTCCGTTTCTCTCTTCGTTTCTCCGTTTCTTCCTTCGTTTCTTCGTTTCTACGTTTCTACGTTTCTCCGTTTCTCCGTTTCTCCGTTTCTCCGTTTCTCTGTTTCGATTACATGATTATAATAGTTATAATTTCTATTATAAATCATTTGAGCTATAGTTAAATTATACACTAATACTCTAAATACATATTTAATATTTTTTTTTTAATGTCTTTAGCCTCCAGAAGAATTTTATTTATACTATTTACTATATATAATAATTTACACAGAATCGGAAATATATCTAATTGTTTATTTATAGTAATTTTTTTTTTTCACTTATCTTAAAAATTGGGATGTACTTTTTAAATGTTCGATTCATTTCTTTAATTTATTCGTTAAATTGAATTTATCGATTCTTTATAATAACTTTAATCAAATTAATCCCTATAATTATTATAGAACTCATATTAAAATTTAATAATGAAATTTATTTTATTTGCCTAATTAATGTAATTATTGCCCCTATCATTTGCTTAAACAAAAAAATCAATCATAAGAATTATAGGATATTCGTCTGTTATACAAACATCTATTATAGTTATTTTATTAATAATTAACAAAAATACATTTTTAACATATTTCATTTTATATTCAATAATTTATTTAATTTTAATTTTTATATTTAAAATAATAAAGATTAACTCTTCTTCCTTATTTAATATGTTATCGTCTAATAGAAGAAAAATTATTTTATACCCAATAATTATTATGTACACAAATTTCCCACCTATAGCACTCTTTATACTGAAATAAATCGTCCTAGAAACATTAATAAATTCAAGAATAAAATTTACCGTGGAAGGTTTAATTTTACATTTATTCGAAAGATGAAACATACAAAAGTTTGTACAAAGTATTTCTTTATTTTATCGCACGGTAGGGAATATCATACAAATGGAAATACTTATCTCTAATGTCAGTAAATTGTACTTGTCGCGCCATCTATTTGTGGAAATTAGAACAATTCCTCGACAAACTTGAGCGTTTCTCCGCCAGGTGCTTTCACCCCTTAAGTGTAGATTACCCTTTCTCCAATAGATGGCAACCCATGTAATTACCACGTTACAGGGATTTGTAATTGCGGGTTCAGAATATATTTGCATACATACAAACTATAATTCCGATATGTAGCGAAATATTCATTTATTTTATCGCACGGTTTCTTCGATTGTATTTGTTCGATCTAACCAAATACTTCAAGATATTGAAGGCTTTATAGCCATTATTTGTACCGGAACATTGTGAAAAATTGTTTAATCTACGGTCCAACGACGGTTGTTGATTATTATGGTAAATAAACGTCAAGATATTACGAAATCTGCGAAGGCGAACGGTTTCGGTGAATGTTTTTTCATTTCCGCCATTGTTACTAACATTTATGTATGTTCCCAATATTAATCGAACAATGTGCATCCTATTGATGCATTACAAATTATTAAGAACTTATAGAAATTAAATTTGATCGAGCTTCGATGTAAAGAGGTGATTCTTAAAGTTTTAAAATCAAAAGTGAAGTAATTTATTACTATAATTTGATTTAAAAAATCAATTCTTTTGTCAGACACCTAATGATTTGATTTAATTAAATATTATATGAGTAGGTTAAAATTTAATATTGGTTGCTAATTCAATTAATAAAGTTTGAATAATTAGTTCTTTCCACAACAATTGGCATAAATCTGTGATTAGCTCCGCAGATTTCAGAACATTGTCCGAAAATACTCCAGGTCGATTAGTAATTAAATTTATTTGGTTAACTCGCCCTGGTACTGAGTCTATTTTTAAGCCTAAAGACGGAACAGATCAAGAGTGAATTACGTCGTTTGATGTTGTTAATATTCGAATTAGTGTATTAGATGGAATAATTATTCGATTATCTACGTCTAGGAGACGAAAAATGTAAATATTATTTAAATCTTTATCTATATAGGAGTCAAAATTTAAATTATTAAATTCTGGGTATTCATAGGATCAATATCATTGGTGCCCAATTGATTTGATTGTTAAGTATACGGGTATTCATAGTTCATCAATAAAATATAGGGTTTTTAAAGAAGGAAGTGCAATTACTCCTGTGGCGGCACTACCCACGCTTGCCACCAGAGGGAAACTCACCATCAACCGTTTCCCGCAAGTTCCCGTACCTGCTCCGATCGCTATATATACGACCTCTTACCGATCTTCCAATGTCCCGGCGTATAAGGCAGGGCCTGCTAGGATGCCTTACTGACGAGTCCACTAGCAGGCCCGGGATGAAACGCTTATCCCCACTTCCTTTTCCTATTTCCGTTCGCTCCTTCCTCACATACTTTAATTTAGTGCCGCCAAAGTGGTGACCCCGTCTAGCAACACGCAACCTTCTGGACAACAGCACAGCAGCAGTAGAGGTGCAGCACAACAAGACGATGGATGGAACGCAACGTGTAAAGGCCGATTTTTCGTAAATCCCCCTCTCCGAGGGTTGACTCCTTTACCTGCCAGCGACGATATGACGCTATACTTCCGGCTAACCATCAGGATCAACCCCAGGAGGACAGCAGGCAGCTTTAGTCGACATTATTCACCGACCACACGGATGCGTTTCATAAGTACCGGTACGCTCACGCATCAACGTCGGACAACAAGCAAAAAAATCGCGGCTTGAGCATACAAGGCTCGCCATGCGTAGTTCGTAATCGACAGCAGCTGGGCCTTACTACGAAAAAGAACCATTCCTCTCGTCCACTACTCTAGACAACCTCCTCCTGTGCCTTGTTGTGCCACCGAACAACGGAACAAAAATACCTACGCCACGGGACATCAGGACGGAACTTCAAAGTATCGTTTACCACTGGCAAGGGGGTTATGTGGCGGCACTACCCACGCTTGCCACCAGAGGGAAACTCACCATCAACCGTTTCCCGCAAGTTCCCGTACCTGCTCCGATCGCTATATATACGACCTCTTACCGATCTTCCAATGTCCCGGCGTATAAGGCAGGGCCTGCTAGGATGCCTTACTGACGAGTCCACTAGCAGGCCCGGGATGAAACGCTTATCCCCACTTCCTTTTCCTATTTCCGTTCGCTCCTTCCTCACATACTTTAATTTAGTGCCGCCAAACTCCTAAAATTATTATTGGGAGTAAAGTTCATACAATTTCAATATGATGATTTTTAAGTAAAAATCGATTGATAAATTTATTAGTAAAAATATCTAATATAATTATTAGAGTTAATGAAGAGATTATAATTATTATAATTATTGTGAAGTTGTGAAAAAGATTTAAATTATCGGCATATGGCGAATTGGGGTCTTGGAAATTAATTATTTTACAATGGGACATTTTTAATAAAAATATTAAATTTTATAAATGAATCTTAAATTCATGCACTAATCTGCCATATTAAGATTTGTTTTTAATAATTAGAGGAATAGAGAGGAATGAGTGGTCTTTTGGGGAAAAGTTTTGGGGTCATTCTAGTGATGATTGATTAAATTTAAATATAGCTAGACGTTTAGTTATAAATCTCTCCAATATAATAAACAAGAATAAAATTATTCTTTTGATTGAAATTATTGAGCCAATAGATGATAATAAATTTTCACAGTAGTAGGAATCCGGGTAATCTGAATAACGTCGAGGTATTCCTATCATTCCTAAAAAATGCTGAAGGAAAAAAGTTATATTTACCCCAATAAATATTATACAAAATTGAGTTTTAAGATAAAATTGATTTAGGGTAAATCCTGTGAATAAAGGGAATCAATGTATTAATGAAGCAATAATAGAAAATACTGCTCCTATTGACAGTACATAGTGGAAATGAGAGACAACATAGTATGTATCATGTAGTATAATATCAATAGATGAGTTTGATAATATATTTCCTGTTAATCCTCCTATTGTAAATAATAAAATATAGCCAAATTATCAAATAATAGAAGAATTAATAATAAGTTTTGACTCGTAGTACGTAGCTAGTCATCTAAATACTTTGATTCCTGTGGGAATTGCAATGATTATAGTTGCCGAAGTGAAATAAGCTCGTGTGTCTACATCTAAGCCTACTGTGAATATGTGATGTGCTCACACAATAAATCCTAGAAATCCAATTCCGAGTATTGCATAAACTATCCCTAGGTTCCCAAAAGTTTCCTTTTTCCCTCTTTCATTGAAAATGATATGGGAGATTAATCCAAACCCGGGTAAAATTAAAATATAGACTTCAGGATGCTCAAAAAATCAAAATAAATGTTGAAATAAAATTGGGTCCCCTCCCCCAGTAGGATCAAAGAAGGAAGTATTTAAATTTCGGTCTGTTAATAACATAGTAATAGCTCCGGCTAATACAGGTAGTGAGAGAGGAAGCAAAATTGTAGTAATTAATACTGACCAAGCAAATAAGGATATTTGATCGAATTTTAAAGCATTATTTTCTTATTTTAAGAATTGTAACAATAAAATTAATTGATCCTATAATTGAAGAGATACCTGCAATATGCAAAGAAAAAATTGTTAAGTCTATAGATGAAGATGGGTTATAAAGATTTGATGACAAAGGAGGGTAGATTGTTCATCCAGTTCCCGAGCCTGGGAATAATAGTGTTGTAAGAATTAAAAGTAATAATGAAGGGGGGATTAGTCGCAATCTTATACTATTTATTCGGGGAAATGCTGTATCAGGGGATCCAATTATTAAGGGAATTATTCAGTTTCCGAATCCTCCGATTATAAATGGTAAAACTATAAAAAAAATTATTACAAAAGCATGTGATGTTACAATTGAGTTATAAATTTGGTCGATATTAATTCAACTTCCTGGCCTATTTAATTCTATTCGAATTAGTATCCTTAAAGAAGAACCAATTATACCAAATCATACAGCTGATATAAAATATAATATCCCAATATTTTTGTGATTTGTTGAATACATATATTAATTATGTTAAAAATTAATATAACCAGTATATCGTAAATATAAATATAAATATTAAAAAAGTTATAAATAGATAATAGTTTAGAAAATTAAGGTTAATTTAGTTATATATTTTTTATTTAATTGAAGGGAACAAATATAAGAAGGATATATTTAAATAATTTCATGATGTAATTAATCTTATAAAAAGATATACAATTATTAAAAGTATAAATTTTATTCTTGAATTTCTTAATGTTTCTAGGACGATTCATTTCAGTATAAAGAGTGCTATAGGTGGGAAATTTGTGTACATAATAATTATTGAGTATAAAATAATTTTTATTTTATTAGAGGTTAATATATTAAATAAAGAAGAAGAATTAATCTTTATTATTTTAAATATAAAAATTAAAATTGAAGAAATTATTGAATATAAAATGAAATATGTTAAAAATGTATTTTTGTTAATTATTAAATAAATAACTATAATAGATGTTTGTATAACAGATGAATATCCTATAATTATTTTGATTGATTTTTTATTTAAGCAAATGATAGGGGCAATAATTATATTAATTAAGCAAATAAAATAAATTTCATTATTAAATTTTAATACGAGTTCTATAATAATTATAGGGATTAATTTTACTAAGTTATTATAAAGAATAGATTAATTCAATGTAATGAATAAATCAAAGAAATGAATCGACCATTTAAAGAGTACATCCCAATTTTTTAAATAAATGAATAAAAAATAATTAATATAAATAAATATAATAATTAGATTTATTTCCGATTCTGTGTAAATTATTATATACAGTAAATACGATAAAGAAAATTCTTCTGGAGGCTAAAGAGATTAAAAAATGTATTAAATATGTATTTAGAGTATTAGTGTATAATTTAACTATAGCTCAAATGATTTATAATAGAAATTATAACTATTATAATCATTTAATCGAAACGGAGAAACGGAGAAACGGAGAAACGGAGAAACGAAGAAAGAAACGGAGAAACGAAGAAAGAAACGGAGAAACAAAAAAAGAAACGAAGGAACGAAGAAAGAAACACAGAAATGAAGAAAGAAACGGACAATTGGAGAAATAAATGGAGAAACGAACAAAAAACGGTGAAACGGAGAAACGGAGAAACGGAAAAACCGAGAAACGGCGAAACGGAGAAACCGAGAAACCGAGAAACGGAGATACCGAGAGACGGAGAAACGGAGAAACCGAAAAACGGAGAAACGGATAAACCGAGAAACCGAGAAACGGAGAAACGTTTCTCCGTTTCTTTGTTCGTTTCTCCGTTTCTTTGTTCGTTTCTCCGCTTCTTTCTTCGTTTCTCAGTTTCTATGTTCGTTTCACCGTTTCATTGTCCGTTTCTCCGTTTATTTCTCCGTTCTCCATTTATTTCTCCGTTTCTCCGTTTCTTTCTTCGTTTCTCCGTTTCTTTGTTCGTTTCTCCGTTGCTTTGTTCGTTTCTCCGTATCTTTCTTCGTTTCTCCATTTATTTCTCCGATTCTCCGTTTCTTCCTTCGTTTCTCCGTTTCTCGGTTTATTTCTTCGTTTCTCCATTTATTTCTGCGTTTCTTCCTTCGTTTCTCCGTTTCTTTCTTCGTTTCTCCGTTTATTTCTTCGTTTCTCCATTTATTTCTCCCTTTCTTTCTTTGTTTCTCCGTTTCTTTATTCGATTCTCCGTTTCTTTCTTCGTCTCTCCGTTTATTTCTTCGTTTCTCCATTTACTTCTCCGTTTCTCCGTTTCTTTCTTCGTTTCTCCGTTTCTTTGTTCGTTTCTCCGATCGTTTCTCCGTTTCTTTCTCCGTTTCTCGGTTTATTTCTTCGTTTCTCTGTTTCTTTCCTCGTTTCTCCGTTTATTTCTTTGTTTCTCCATTTATTTCTCCGTTTCTCCGTTTCTTTCTTCGTTTCTCCGTTTCTTTCTTCGTTTCTCCGTTTCTTTCTTCGTTTCTCCGTTTATTTCTTCGTTTCTCCATTTATTTCTCCGTTTCACCGTTTCTTTCTTCGTTTCTCCGTATCTTTCTTCGTTTCTCCGTTTCTTTGATCGTTTCTCCGTTTCTTTCTCCGTTTCTCGGTTTATTTCTTCGTTTCTCCATTTATTTCTCCGATTCTCCGTTTCTTTCTTCGTTTCTCCGTTTCTCCGTTTCTTTCTTCGTTTCTCCGTTTCTTTCATCGTTTCTTCGTTTCTCCGTTTTTTTCATCGTTTCTCCGTTTATATTTTCGTTTCTCCATTTATTTCTCCGTTTCGTTGTTCGTTTCTCCGTTTCTTTGTTCGTTTCTCCGTTTCTTTGTTCGTTTCTCCGTTTCTTTCTTCGTATCTCCGTTTCCTTGTTCGTTTCTCCGTTTCTCGGTTTATTTCTTCGTTTCTCCAATTAATTCTCCGTTTCTTTCTTTGTTTCTTCGTTTCTTTCTTCGTTACTCCGTTTCTTTCTTCGTTTCTCCGTTTTTCTTCGTTTCTCCGTTTCTTTCTTCGTTTCTCCGTTTCTTTCTTCGTTTCTCCGTTTCTTTCTTCGTTTCTCCGTTTCTTTCATCGTTTCTTCGTTTCTCCGTTTATATTTTCGTTTCTCCATTTATTTCTCCGTTTCGTTGTTCGTTTCTCCGTTTCTTTGTTCGTTTCTCCGTTTCTTTGTTCGTTTCTCCGTTTCTTTCTTCGTATCTCCGTTTCCTTGTTCGTTTCTCCGTTTCTCGGTTTATTTCTTCGTTTCTCCAATTAATTCTCCGTTTCTTTCTTTGTTTCTTCGTTTCTTTCTTCGTTACTCCGTTTCTTTCTTCGTTTCTCCGTTTTTTCTTCGTTTCTCCGTTTCTTTCTTCGTTTCTCCGTTTCTTTCTTCGTTTCTCCGTTTCTTTCTTCGTTTCTCCGTTTCTTTCTTCGTTTCTCCGTTTCTTTGTTCGTTTCTCCGTTTCTCCGTTTCTCCGTTTCTCCGTTTCTCCGTTTCGATTAAATGATTATAATAGTTATAATTTCTATTATAAATCATTTGAGCTATAGTTAAATTATACACTAATACTCTAAATACATATTTAATATTTTTTTTTTTAATGTCTTTAGCCTCCAGAAGAATTTTATTTATACTATTAGGTGGACCGGAAAGTAATGTCGTTTCTGCGCATGTCACTATTTGATTGTCATTTGTCAGCTCATTGTGTACATTAAAGTCGTAGCAAAGACATTCTGAGGTTATAGTGACTTGTTTAGTTGTAAATAATTAAATTTAAAATTTTTCTTTACAATTTTGGGTGAAATGGCCAGCCAAATACCAGAAGAGGTACATATCCGGCATTGCATGCTTTTTGAGTTTCGCAAGGGTAGTAACGCAACAGTTGCTACCAAAAACATTTGCGATGTTTATCCAAATGCATTAGACGTTCGTAAATGCCAAAGGTGGTTTTCCAAGTTCAAATCCGGTAATTTTGATCTTTCCGACTCGTATCGATCAGGAAGACCAACAACGTTAGACAATGACGTGTTAAGTGCGGAAGTGGAAGCAAATCCGTGTCAGACAATCGAGGAATTGTCAAACAGTCTTAACCAACCTTGGTCGACCATCCAAGAACATTTGCAGCAGATTGGGAAAGTAAGCAGAGCAGGTGTTTGGGTCCCGCATAATCTGTCCGAAGAGAACAAGGCTAACCGATCCACCACATGCAACTTATTGCTTCAACGGCACAATACAGAAGCGTTTTTTGATCGCTTGATCACCGGAGATGAAAAGTGGGTTCTTTATGATAATCCAAAACGCAAAAGGCAGTGGCTCTCTCCAAATGAATCGCCACAAAGTACTGCTAAGCCAGGTTTACACCCCAAAAAGGCCCTTTTGTGTGTTTGGTGGAGTATTCGCGGCGTTGTTCATTTTGAAGTGCTGAAACCTGGACAGACTGTGAATGCAGACCTTTACTGTGAACAATTAGATCGTGTAAATAAATCTTTAATTGAAAAGTGGCCAGCGATTGTCAACAGAAAAGGCGTTATTCTGCAAGACGATAATGCAAGACCGCACTGCGCAAGACGAACCTTGGCAAAAATTAATGAATTGGGGTGGGAGGTACTGCCTCACCCACCATACTCGCCCGATGTTGCACCATCGGATTTCCATTTATTCCGATCGCTTCAACACTTTCTAAGTGGCAAAAGATTTGCAAATTTGGATGATATTCAAAATGCCATCTCTGTATATTTTGCTCAAAAACCAATTGATTTTTATCGATCCGGCATTGAAAATTTGCACACTAGATGGCAAAAGGTTGTTGATAATGAGGGTGATTATATCATTGATTAAAAATAAAAACTCGTTAAAAATTTATGTATTTGAATTTAATGTCGGGAAACGACATTACTTTCCGGTCCACCTAATACTATGGTCTAGGGCAAAAATACAAATACAGCTGTAATCGGGCTAGATTCTGCTTTCAGATGCAACAGGAATTTCTCGAGTTCGTCAATCCGTTCGCGAGATATGGGAATATGAAGTTAAGGAATGGTTGAGAAACCATCAAAATTTTCGGAATCTGATTCTCGAAACCAGTAACTACTATGGTCTAGGGCAAAAATACACATACCGTTGTAATCGGGCGAGTTTCTACTTTCAGATGCAACAGGAATTTCTCGATTTCTTCAATCCGTTCGCGAGATATGGGAATTTGAAGTTAAGGAATGGTTCAGAAACCATAAAAATTTTCGCAAGTCAGATACTCGAAATCAATAACTACTACGGCCTAGGGCAAAAATACATATACCGTTGTAATCGGGCGAGTTAATACCTTCAGACGCAACAGGAATTTCTCGATTTCCTCAATCCGTTCGCGAGATATGGGAGTTTGAAGTTAAGGCATGGTTGAGAAACGATTAAAATTTTCGCAAGTTTCATACTCGAAACCAATAACTGGAATGGCCTTGGCGAAAAGTCCACACACCATTGTAATCGGGAGAGTTTCTGCTTTCAGATGCAACAGGAATGTCTCGATTTCTTCAATCCGTTCGCGAGATATGGGATTTTGAAGTTAAGGAATGGTTGAGAAACCATCAAAATTTTCGGAATCTGATTCTCGAAACCAGTAACTACTATGGTCTAGGGCAAAAATACACATACCGTTGTAATCGGGCGAGTTTCTACTTTCAGATGCAACAGGAATGTCTCGATTTCCTCAATCCGTTCGCGAGATATGGGAGTTTGAAATTAAGGAATGGTTGAGAAACCATCAAAATCTTCGCAAGTCCGATACTCGAAACCAATAACTGGAATGGCCTTGGCGAAAAGTACACACACCATTGTAATCGGGCGAGTTTGTACTTTCAGATGCAACAGGAATTTCTCGAGTTCGTCAATCCGTTCGCGAGATATGCGAGTTTGAAATTAAGGAATGGTTGAGAAACCATCAAAATTTTCGCAAGTCAGATACTCGAAATCAATAACTACTATGGCCTAGGGCAAAAATACATATACCGTTGTAATCGGGCGAGTTAATACCTTCAGACGCAACAGGAATTTCTCGATTTCCTCAATCCGTTCGCGAGATATGGGAGTTTGAAGTTAAGGAATGGTTGAGAAACGATCAAAATTTTCGCAAGTCTCATACTCGAAACCAATAACTGGCATGGCCTTGGCGAAAAGTCCACACACCATTGTAATCGGGAGAGTTTCTGCTTTCAGATGCAACAGGAATGTCTCGATTTCTTCAATCCGTTCGCGAGATATGGGATTTTGAAGTTAAGGAATCGTTGAGAAACCATCAAAATTTTCGGAATTTGATTCTCGAAACCAATAACTACTATGGTCTAGGGCAAAAATACACATACCGTTGTAATCGGGCGAGTTTCTGCTTTCAGATGCAACACGAATTTCTAGAGTTCGTCAATCCGTTCGCGAGATATGCGAGTTTGAAATTAAGGAATGGTTGAGAAACCATCAAAATTTTTGCAAGTCTGATACTCGAAACTAATAACTACAATGGCCTAGGGGAAAAATACACATACCGTTGTAATCGCGAGAGTTTCTACTTTCAGATGTAACAGGAATTTCTCGAGTTGGTCAATCTGTTCGCGAGATATGGGAGTTTGAAGTTAAGGAGTGGTTGAGAAACCATCAAAATTTTCGCAAATCTGATACTCGAAACCAATAACTAAAATAGCCTAGGGGAAAAATACACACACAGCATTGTAACCGGGCGAGTTTCTACTTTCAGATGCAACAGGAATGTCTCGATTTCCTCAATCCGTTCGCGAGATATGGGAGTTTGAAGTTAAGGAATGCATGAGAAACCATCAAAATTTGCGGAATCTGATACTCGAAAACAATAACTACTATGGTCTAGGGCAAAGATACACATACAGTTGTAATCGGACGAGTTTCTGCGTTCAGATTGAACAGGAATTACTCGAGTTCGTCAATCCGTTAGCGAGATATGGGAGTTTGAACTTAAGGAATGGTTGAGAAACGATCAAAATTTTCGCAAGTCTGGTACTCGAAACCAATAACTGGAATTGCCTTGGGGAAAAGTACACACACCATTGTAATCGGGCAAGTTTCTACTTTCAGCTGCAACAGGAATTTCTCGAGTTCGTCAATCCGTTCGCGAGATATGGGAGTTTGAAGTTAAGGAATGGTTGAGAAACCATCAAAAGTTTCGGAATCTGATACTCGAAACCAATAACTACTATGGTCTAGGGCAAAAATACACATACCGTTGTAGTCGGGCTAGTTTCTGCTTTCAGATGCAAAAGGAACTTCTCGAGTTCGTCAATCCGTTCGCGAGATATGCGAGTTTGAAGTAAGGGAATGGTTGAGAAGCCATCAAAATTTTCGCAAGTCTGATACTCGAAATCAATAACTGGAACGGCCTAGCGGAAAAGTACACACACCCCTGTAATCGGGCGAGTTTCTACTTTCAGATGCAACAGGAATTTCTCGAGTTCGTCAATCCGTTCGCGAGATATGGGAGTTTGAAGTTAAGGAATGGTTGAGAAACCATCAAAATTTTCGGAATCTGCTTCTCGAAACCAATAACTACTATGGTCTAGGGCAAAGATACACATACAGTTGTAGTCGGGCTAGTTTCTGCTTTCAGATGCAACAGGAACTTCTCGAGTTCGTCAATCCGTTCGCGAGATATGCGAGTTTGAAGTAAGGTAATGGTTGAGAAACCATCAAAATTTTCGGAATCTGATACTCGAAACCAATAACTACTATGGTCTAGGGCAAAAATACACACACCGTTGTAATCGGGCGAGTTTCTGCTTTCAGATGCAAGAGGAATTTCTCGATTTCTTCAATCCGTTCGCGAGATATGGTAATTTGAAGTTAAGGAATGGTTGAGAAATCATAAAAATTTTCGCAAGTCTGATACTTGAAACCAATAACTGGAATGGCCTTGGCGAAAAGTACACACACCATTCTAATCAGGCAAGTTTCTACTTTCAGATGCAATAGGAATTTCTCGAGTTCGTCAATCCGTTCGCGATTTATGTGAGTTTGAAGTTAAGGAATGGTTGAAAAACCATCAAAATTTCCGGAATCTGATACTCGAAACCATTAACTACTATGGTCTAGGGCAAAAATAGACATACCGTTGTAATCGGGGGAGTTTCTGCTTTCAGGTACAACAGGAATTTCTCGAGTTCGTCAATCCGTTCTCGAGATATGCGGGTTTGAAATTAAGGAATGGTTGAGAAACCATCAAAATTTTCGCAAGTCTGATACTCTAAACGAATACCTGGATCCACCTAGGGGAAAAACACACACACCATTGTAATCGGGCAAGTTTCTACTTTCAGATGCAACAGGAATTTCTCGAGTCCGTCAATCCGTTCGCGAGATATGCGAGTTTGAAATTAAGGAATGGTTGAGAAACCATCAAAATTTTCGCAAGTTTGATACTCGAAACCAATAGCTACAATGGCCTAGGGGAAAAATACACGTACCATTGTAATCGGGAGAGTTTCCACTTTCAGACGCAACAGGAATTTCTCGATTTCCTCAGTCCGTTCGAGAAATATGGGAATTTGGAGTTAAGGAATGGTTGTGAAACCATAAAAATTTGCGGAATCTGATACTCGAAACCAATAACTACTATGGTCTAGGGCAAAAATACACATACAGTTGTAATCGGGCGAGATTCTGCTTTCAGATTCAACAGGAATTACTCGAGTTCATCAATCCGTTCGCGAGATATGGGAGTTTGAAATTAAGGAATGGTTGAGAAACCATCAAAATTTATGCAAGTCTGATACTCGAAACTAATAACTACAATGGCCTAGGGGAAAAATACACATACCGTTGTAATCGGGAGAGTTTCTACTTTCAGATGTAACAGGAATTTCTCGAGTTCGTCAATCCGTTCGCGAGATATGGGAGTTTGAAGTTAAGGAATGGTTGAGAAACCATCAAAATTTTCGCAAATCTGATACTCGAAACTAATAACTAGAATGGCCTAGGGGAAAAGTACACACACAGCATTGTAACCGGGCGAGTTTCTACTTCCAGATGCAACCGGAATTTCTCGAGTTCGTCAATCCGCTCGCAAGATATGAGAGTTTGAAGTTAAGGAATGGTTGAGACACCACCAAAATTTTTGCAAGTCTGATACTCGAAACCAATAACCAAAATGGCATAGGGGAAAAATACACGCACCGTTGTAATCGGGAGAGTTTCTACTTTCAGATGCAACAGGAATGTCTCGATTTCCTCAATCCGTTCGCGAGATATAGGAGTTTGAAGTTAAGGAATGGTTGAGAAACCATCAAAATTTGCGGCATCTGATACTCGAAACCAATAACTACTATGGTCTAGGGCAAAAATACACATACCGTTGTAATCGGGCTAGATTCTGCTTTCAGATGCAACAGGAATTTCTCGAGTTCGTCAATCCGTTCGCGGGATATGGGATTTTGAAATTAAGGAATGGTTGAGAAACCATCAAAATCCACGCAAGTCCGATACTCGAAACCAATAACTGGAATGGCCTTGGCGAAAAGTACACACACCATTGTAATCGGGCGAGTTTGTACTTTCAGATGCAACAGGAATTTCTCGAGTTCGTCAATCCGTTCGCGAGATATGGGAGTTTGAAGTTAAGGAATGGTTGAGAAACCATCAAAATTTTCGGAATCTGATACTCGAAACCAATAACTGCCATGGTCTAGGGCAAAAATACACATACCGTTGTAATCGGGCGAGTTCCTGCTTTCAGATGCAACAGGAATTTCTCGAGTTCGTCAATCCGTTCGCGAGATATGGGAATATGAATTTAAGGAATGGTTGAGAAACCATCAAAATTTTCGGAATCTGATTCTCGAAACCTATAACTACTATGGTCTAGGGCAAAAATACACATACCGTTGTAATCGGGCGAGTTTCTTCTTTCAGATGCAACAGGAATTTCTCGATTTCTTCAATCCGTTCGCGAGATATGGGAATTTGAAGATAAGGAATGGTTGAGAAACCATAAAAATTTTCGGAATCTGATTCTCGAAATCAATAACTACTATGGCCTAGGGCAAAAATACATATACCGTTGTAATCGGGCGAGTTTCTGCTTTCAGATGCAAGAGGAATTTCTCGAGTTCGTCAATCCGTTCGCGAGATATGGGAGTTTGAAGTTAAGGAATGGTTGAGAAACCATCAAAATTTATGCAAGTCTGATACTCGAAACTAATAACTACAATGGCCTAGGGGAAAAATACACATACCGCTGTAATCGGGAGAGTTTCTACTTTCAGATGCAACAGGAATTTCTCGATTTCCTCAATCCGTTCGCGAAATATGGGAGTTTGAAGTTAAGGAATGGTTGAGAAACCATCAAAATTTTCGCAAGTCTGATACTCGAAATAAATAACTACTATGGCCTAGGGCTAAAATACACTTACCGTTGTAATCGGGAGAGTTTCTACTTTCAGATGTAACAGGAATTTCTCGAGTTCGTCAATCCGTTCGCAAGATATGCGAGTTTGAAATTAAGGCATGGTTGAGAAACCATCAAAATTACGGAACCTGATACTCGAAACCAATAACTACTATGGCCTAGGGTAAAAATACACATACCGTTGTAATCGGGCGAGTTTCTACTTTCAGATGCAACAGGAATTTCTCGAGTTCGTCAATCCGTTCGCGAGATATGTGAGTTTGAAGTTAAGGTATGGTTGAGAAACCATCAAAATTTTCGGAATCTGATACTCGAAACCAATAATTACTATGGCCTAGGGTAAAAATACACATACCGTTGTAATCGGGCGAGTTTCTACTTTCAGATGCAACAGGAATTTCTCGAGTTCGTCAATCCGTTCGCGAGATATGTGAGTTTGAAGTTAAGGTATGGTTGAGAAACCATCAAAATTTTCGGAATCTGATACTCGAAACCAATAACTACTATGGCCTAGGGTAAAAATACACATACCGTTGTAATCGGGCGAGTTTCTACTTTCAGATGCAACAGGAATTTCTCGAGTTCGTCAATCCGTTCGCGAGATATGTGAGTTTGAAGTTAAGGTATGGTTGAGAAACCATCAAAATTTTCGGAATCTGATACTCGAAACCAATAATTACTACGGTCTAGGGCAAAAATACACATACCGTTGTAATCGGGCGAGTTTCTACATTCAGATGCAACAGGAATTTCTCGAGTTCGTCAATCCGTTCGCGAGATATGTGAGTTTGAAGTTAAGGTATGGTTGAGAAACCATCAAAATTTTCGGAATCTGATACTCGAAACCAATAACTACTATGGTCTAGGGCAAAAATACACATACCGTTGTAATCGGGCGAGTTTCTGCTTTCAGATGCAACAGAAATTTCTCGAGTTCGTCAATCCGTTCGCGGGATATGGGATTTTGAAATTAAGGAATGGTTGAGAAACCGTCAAAATCTTCGCAAGTCCGATACTCGAAATCAATAACTACTATGGCCTAGGGCAAAAATACACATACCGTTGTAATCGGGCGAGTTTCTGCTTTCAGATGCAACAGAAATTTCTCGAGTTCGTCAATCCGTTCGCGGGATATGGGATTTTGAAATTAAGGAATGGTTGAGAAACCGTCAAAATCTTCGCAAGTCCGATACTCGAAACCAATAACTGGAATGGCCTTGGCGAAAAGTACACACACCTTTGTAATCGGGCGAGTTTGTACTTTCAGATGCAACAGGAATTTCTCGAGTTCGTCAATCCGTTCGCGAGATATGCGAGTTTGAAATTAAGGAATGGTTGAGAAACCATCAAAATTTTCGCAAGTCTGATACTCGAAACGACTAACTGGAATGGCCTAGGGGAAAAGCACACCCACTACTGTAATCGGGCGAGTTTCTACTTTCAGACGTAACAGGAATTTCTCGAGTTCGTCAATCCGTTCGCGAGATATGGGAGTTTGAAGTTAAGGAATGGTTGAGATACCATCAAAATTTTCGGAACCTGATACTCGAAACCAATAGCTACTATGGTCTGGGGCAAAAATACACATACCGTTGTAATCGGGCGAGTTTCTGCTTTCAGATTCAACAGGAATTTCTCGAGTTCGTCAATCCGTTGGCGAGATATGGGAGTTTGAAGTTAAGGAATGGTTGAGAAACCAACAAAATTTTCGGAAACTGATACTCGAAACCAATAATTGGAATGGCCTAGGGGAAAAATACACTTACCGTTGTAATCGGGCGAGTTTCTGCTTTCAGATGCAACAGAAATTTCTCGAGTTCGTCAATCCGTTCGCGGGATATGGGATTTTGAAATTAAGGAATGGTTGAGAAACCATCAAAATCTTCGCAAGTCCGATACTCGAAACCAATAACTGGAATGGCCTTGGCGAAAAGTACACACACCATTGTAATCGGGCGAGTTTCTGCTTTCAGATGCAACAGAAATTTCTCGAGTTCGTCAATCCGTTCGCGGGATATGGGATTTTGAAATTAAGGAATGGTTGAGAAACCATCAAAATCTTCGCAAGTCCGATACTCGAAACCAATAACTGGAATGGCCTTGGCGAAAAGTACACACACCATTGTAATCGGGGGAGTTTGTACTTTCAGATGCAACAGGAATTTCTCGAGTTCGTCAATCCGTTCGCGAGATATGCGAGTTTGAAATTAAGGAATGGTTGAGAAACCATCAAAATTTTCGCAAGTCTGATACTCGAAACGACTAACTGGAATGGCCTAGGGGAAAAGCACACACACCATTGTAATCGGGCGAGTTTCTACTTTCAGACGTAACAGGAATTTCTCGAGTTCGTCAATCCGTTCGCGAGATATGGGAGATTGAAGTTAAGAAATGGTTGAGATACCATCAAAATTTTCGGAACCTGATACTCGAAACCAATAGCTACTATGGTCTGGGGCAAAAATACACATACCGTTGTAATCGGGCGAGTTTCTGCTTTCAGATTCAACAGGAATTTCTCGAGTTCGTCAATCCGTTGGCGAGATATGGGAGTTTGAAGTTAAGGAATGGTTGAGAAACCAACAAAATTTTCGGAAACTGATACTCGAAACCAATAATTGGAATGGCCTAGGGGAAAAATACACTTACCATTGTAATCGGGCGAGTTTCTACTTTCAGATGCAACAGGATTTTCTCGATTTCTTCAATCCGTTCGCGAGATATGGGAATCTGAAGTTAAGGAATGGTTGAGAAACCATCAAAATTTTCGCAAGTCTGATACTCGAAACCAATAACTACAATGGTCTAGGGCAAAAATACACACACCGTTGTAATCGGGCGAGTTTCTGCTTTCAGATGCAAGAGGAATTTCTCGATTTCTTCAATCCGTTCGCGAGATATGGTAATTTGAAGTTAAGGAATGGTTGAGAAATCATAAAAATTTTCGCAAGTCTGATACTTGAAACCAATAACTGGAATGGCCTTGGCGAAAAGTACACACACCAGTCTAATCAGGCAAGTTTCTACTTTCAGATGCAATAGGAATTTCTCGAGTTCGTCAATCCGTTCGCGATTTATGTGAGTTTGAAGTTAAGGAATGGTTGAAAAACCATCAAAATTTCCGGAATCTGATACTCGAAACCATTAACTACTATGGTCTAGGGCAAAAATAGACATACCGTTGTAATCGGGGGAGTTTCTGCTTTCAGGTACAACAGGAATTTCTCGAGTTCGTCAATCCGTTCTCGAGATATGCGGGTTTGAAATTAAGGAATGGTTGAGAAACCATCAAAATTTTCGCAAGTCTGATACTCTAAACGAATACCTGGATCCACCTAGGGGAAAAACACACACACCATTGTAATCGGGCAAGTTTCTACTTTCAGATGCAACAGGAATTTCTCGAGTCCGTCAATCCGTTCGCGAGATATGCGAGTTTGAAATTAAGGAATGGTTGAGAAACCATCAAAATTTTCGCAAGTTTGATACTCGAAACCAATAGCTACAATGGCCTAGGGGAAAAATACACGTACCATTGTAATCGGGAGAGTTTCCACTTTCAGACGCAACAGGAATTTCTCGATTTCCTCAGTCCGTTCGAGAAATATGGGAATTTGGAGTTAAGGAATGGTTGTGAAACCATAAAAATTTGCGGAATCTGATACTCGAAACCAATAACTACTATGGTCTAGGGCAAAAATACACATACAGTTGTAATCGGGCGAGATTCTGCTTTCAGATTCAACAGGAATTACTCGACTTCATCAATCCGTTCGCGAGATATGGGAGTTTGAAATTAAGGAATGGTTGAGAAACCATCAAAATTTATGCAAGTCTGATACTCGAAACTAATAACTACAATGGCCTAGGGGAAAAATACACATACCGTTGTAATGGGGAGAGTTTCTACTTTCAGATGTAACAGGAATTTCTCGAGTTCGTCAATCCGTTCGCGAGATATGGGAGTTTGAAGTTAAGGAATGGTTGAGAAACCATCAAAATTTTCGCAAATCTGATACTCGAAACTAATAACTAGAATGGCCTAGGGGAAAAGTACACACACAGCATTGTAACCGGGCGAGTTTCTACTTCCAGATGCAACCGGAATTTCTCGAGTTCGTCAATCCGCTCGCAAGATATGAGAGTTTGAAGTTAAGGAATGGTTGAGACACCACCAAAATTTTTGCAAGTCTGATACTCGAAACCAATAACCAAAATGGCATAGGGGAAAAATACACGCACCGTTGTAATCGGGAGAGTTTCTACTTTCAGATGCAACAGGAATGTCTCGATTTCCTCAATCCGTTCGCGAGATATAGGAGTTTGAAGTTAAGGAATGGTTGAGAAACCATCAAAATTTGCGGCATCTGATACTCGAAACCAATAACTACTATGGTCTAGGGCAAAAATACACATACCGTTGTAATCGGGCTAGATTCTGCTTTCAGATGCAACAGGAATTTCTCGAGTTCGTCAATCCGTTCGCGGGATATGGGATTTTGAAATTAAGGAATGGTTGAGAAACCATCAAAATCCACGCAAGTCCGATACTCGAAACCAATAACTGGAATGGCCTTGGCGAAAAGTACACACACCATTGTAATCGGGCGAGTTTGTACTTTCAGATGCAACAGGAATTTCTCGAGTTCGTCAATCCGTTCGCGAGATATGGGAGTTTGAAGTTAAGGAATGGTTGAGAAACCATCAAAATTTTCGGAATCTGATACTCGAAACCAATAACTGCCATGGTCTAGGGCAAAAATACACATACCGTTGTAATCGGGCGAGTTCCTGCTTTCAGATGCAACAGGAATTTCTCGAGTTCGTCAATCCGTTCGCGAGATATGGGAATATGAAGTTAAGGAATGGTTGAGAAACCATCAAAATTTTCGGAATCTGATTCTCGAAACCTATAACTACTATGGTCTAGGGCAAAAATACACATACCGTTGTAATCGGGCGAGTTTCTTCTTTCAGATGCAACAGGAATTTCTCGATTTCTTCAATCCGTTCGCGAGATATGGGAATTTGAAGATAAGGAATGGTTGAGAAACCATAAAAATTTTCGGAATCTGATTCTCGAAATCAATAACTACTATGGCCTAGGGCAAAAATACATATACCGTTGTAATCGGGCGAGTTTCTGCTTTCAGATGCAAGAGGAATTTCTCGAGTTCGTCAATCCGTTCGCGAGATATGGGAGTTTGAAGTTAAGGAATGGTTGAGAAACCATCAAAATTTATGCAAGTCTGATACTCGAAACTAATAACTACAATGGCCTAGGGGAAAAATACACATACCGCTGTAATCGGGAGAGTTTCTACTTTCAGATGCAACAGGAATTTCTCGATTTCCTCAATCCGTTCGCGAAATATGGGAGTTTGAAGTTAAGGAATGGTTGAGAAACCATCAAAATTTTCGCAAGTCTGATACTCGAAATAAATAACTACTATGGCCTAGGGCTAAAATACACATACCGTTGTAATCGGGAGAGTTTCTACTTTCAGATGTAACAGGAATTTCTCGAGTTCGTCAATCCGTTCGCAAGATATGCGAGTTTGAAATTAAGGAATGGTTGAGAAACCATCAAAATTACGGAACCTGATACTCGAAACCAATAACTACTATGGCCTAGGGTAAAAATACACATACCGTTGTAATCGGGCGAGTTTCTACTTTCAGATGCAACAGGAATTTCTCGAGTTCGTCAATCCGTTCGCGAGATATGTGAGTTTGAAGTTAAGGTATGGTTGAGAAACCATCAAAATTTTCGGAATCTGATACTCGAAACCAATAATTACTACGGTCTAGGGCAAAAATACACATACCGTTGTAATCGGGCGAGTTTCTACATTCAGATGCAACAGGAATTTCTCGAGTTCGTCAATCCGTTCGCGAGATATGTGAGTTTGAAGTTAAGGTATGGTTGAGAAACCATCAAAATCTTCGCAAGTCCGATACTCGAAACCAATAACTGGAATGGCCTTGGCGAAAAGTACACACACCATTGTAATCGGGCGAGTTTCTGCTTTCAGATGCAACAGAAATTTCTCGAGTTCGTCAATCCGTTCGCGGGATATGGGATTTTGAAATTAAGGAATGGTTGAGAAACCATCAAAATCTTCGCAAGTCCGATACTCGAAACCAATAACTGGAATGGCCTTGGCGAAAAGTACACACACCATTGTAATCGGGGGAGTTTGTACTTTCAGATGCAACAGGAATTTCTCGAGTTCGTCAATCCGTTCGCGAGATATGCGAGTTTGAAATTAAGGAATGGTTGAGAAACCATCAAAATTTTCGCAAGTCTGATACTCGAAACGACTAACTGGAATGGCCTAGGGGAAAAGCACACACACCATTGTAATCGGGCGAGTTTCTACTTTCAGACGTAACAGGAATTTCTCGAGTTCGTCAATCCGTTCGCGAGATATGGGAGTTTGAAGTTAAGGAATGGTTGAGATACCATAAAAATTTTCGGAACCTGATACTCGAAACCAATAGCTACTATGGTCTGGGGCAAAAATACACATACCGTTGTAATCGGGCGAGTTTCTGCTTTCAGATTCAACAGGAATTTCTCGAGTTCGTCAATCCGTTGGCGAGATATGGGAGTTTGAAGTTAAGGAATGGTTGAGAAACCAACAAAATTTTCGGAAACTGATACTCGAAACCAATAATTGGAATGGCCTAGGGGAAAAATACACTTACCATTGTAATCGGGCGAGTTTCTACTTTCAGATGCAACAGGATTTTCTCGATTTCTTCAATCCGTTCGCGAGATATGGGAATCTGAAGTTAAGGAATGGTTGAGAAACCATCAAAATTTTCGCAAGTCTGATACTCGAAATCAATAACTTCTATGGCCTAGGGCAAAAATACACATACCGCTGTAATCGGGCGAGTTTCTGCTTTCAGTTGCAACAGGAATTTCTCGAGTTCGTCAGTCCGTTCGCGATATATGGGAGCTTGAAGTTAAGGAATGGTTGAGAAACAATCAAAATTTTCGCAAGTCTGATACACGAAACCAATAATTGGAGTGGCCTAGGGGAAAAGTACACAAACCATTGTAAACGGGCGAGTTTCTGCTTTCAGACGCAACAGGAATTTCTCGAGTACGTCAACCCGTTCGGGAGATATGGGAGTTTGAAGTTAAGGAATGGTTAAGAAACCATAAAAATTTTCGGAATCTGATACTCGAAACCAATAACTACTATGGTCTAGGGCAAAAATACACATACTGTTGTAATCGGGCGAGTTTCTGCTTTCTGATTCAACAGGAATTTCTAGAGTTCCTCAATCCGTTCGCGAGATATGGGAGTTTGAAGTTAAGGAATGGTTGAGAAACCATCAAAATTTTCGCAAGTCTGATACTCGAAACAATTAACTACTATCGCCTAGGGCAAAAATACACATACCGTTGTAATCGGGCGAGTTTCTGCTTTCAGATGCAACAGAAATTTCTCGAGTTCGTCAATACGTTCGCGAGATATGGGAGTTAGAAATTAAGGAATGGTTGAGAAACCATCAAAGTTTTCGCAAGTCTGATACTCGAAACCAATAACTACTAAGGTCTAGAGCAAAAATACACATACCGTTGTAATCGGGCGAGTTTGTACTTTCAGATGTAACAGGAATTTCTCGAGTTCGTCAATCGGTTCGCGAGATATGGGAGTTTGAATTTAAGCAATGGTTGAGAGTCCATTAAAATTTTCGCAAGCCTGATACTCGAAACCAATAACAGGAATGGCCTAGGGGAAAAGTTCACACACCATTGTAATCGGGCGAGTTTCTGCCTTCAGATGCAATAGGAATGTCTCGAGTTCGTCAGTCCGTTCGCGAGATATGGGAGTTTGAAGTTGAGGAATGGTTGAGAAACAATCAAAAATTTCGCAAGTCTGATACACGAAACCAATAACTGGAATGGCCTAGGGGAAAAGTACACACACCATTGTAATCGGGGGAGTTTGTACTTTCAGATGCAACAGGAATTTCTCGAGTTCGTCAATCCGTTCGCGAGATATGCGAGTTTGAAATTAAGGAATGGTTGAGAAACCATCAAAATTTTCGCAAGTCTGATACTCGAAACGACTAACTGGAATGGCCTAGGGGAAAAGCACACACACCATTGTAATCGGGCGAGTTTCTACTTTCAGACGTAACAGGAATTTCTCGAGTTCGTCAATCCGTTCGCGAGATATGGGAGTTTGAAGTTAAGGAATGGTAGAGAAACCAACAAAATTTTCGGAAACTGATACTCGAAACCAATAATTGGAATGGCCTAGGGGAAAAATACACTTACCGTTGTAATCGGGCGAGTTTCTGCTTTCAGATGCAACAGAAATTTCTCGAGTTCGTCAATCCGTTCGCGGGATATGGGATTTTGAAATTAAGGAATGGTTGAGAAACCATCAAAATCTTCGCAAGTCCGATACTCGAAACCAATAACTGGAATGGCCTTGGCGAAAAGTACACACACCATTGTAATCGGGCGAGTTTCTGCTTTCAGATGCAACAGAAATTTCTCGAGTTCGTCAATCCGTTCGCGGGATATGGGATTTTGAAATTAAGGAATGGTTGAGAAACCATCAAAATCTTCGCAAGTCCGATACTCGAAACCAATAACTGGAATGGCCTTGGCGAAAAGTACACACACCATTGTAATCGGGGGAGTTTGTACTTTCAGATGCAACAGGAATTTCTCGAGTTCGTCAATCCGTTCGCGAGATATGCGAGTTTGAAATTAAGGAATGGTTGAGAAACCATCAAAATTTTCGCAAGTCTGATACTCGAAACGACTAACTGGAATGGCCTAGGGGAAAAGCACACACACCATTGTAATCGGGCGAGTTTCTACTTTCAGACGTAACAGGAATTTCTCGAGTTCGTCAATCCGTTCGCGAGATATGGGAGTTTGAAGTTAAGGAATGGTTGAGATACCATAAAAATTTTCGGAACCTGATACTCGAAACCAATAGCTACTATGGTCTGGGGCAAAAATACACATACCGTTGTAATCGGGCGAGTTTCTGCTTTCAGATTCAACAGGAATTTCTCGAGTTCGTCAATCCGTTGGCGAGATATGGGAGTTTGAAGTTAAGGAATGGTTGAGAAACCAACAAAATTTTCGGAAACTGATACTCGAAACCAATAATTGGAATGGCCTAGGGGAAAAATACACTTACCATTGTAATCGGGCGAGTTTCTACTTTCAGATGCAACAGGATTTTCTCGATTTCTTCAATCCGTTCGCGAGATATGGGAATCTGAAGTTAAGGAATGGTTGAGAAACCATCAAAATTTTCGCAAGTCTGATACTCGAAATCAATAACTTCTATGGCCTAGGGCAAAAATACACATACCGCTGTAATCGGGCGAGTTTCTGCTTTCAGTTGCAACAGGAATTTCTCGAGTTCGTCAGTCCGTTCGCGATATATGGGAGCTTGAAGTTAAGGAATGGTTGAGAAACAATCAAAATTTTCGCAAGTCTGATACACGAAACCAATAATTGGAGTGGCCTAGGGGAAAAGTACACAAACCATTGTAAACTGGCGAGTTTCTGCTTTCAGACGCAACAGGAATTTCTCGAGTACGTTAACCCGTTCGGGAGATATGGGAGTTTGAAGTTAAGGAATGGTTAAGAAACCATAAAAATTTTCGGAATCTGATACTCGAAACCAATAACTACTATGGTCTAGGGCAAAAATACACATACTGTTGTAATCGGGCGAGTTTCTGCTTTCTGATTCAACAGGAATTTCTAGAGTTCCTCAATCCGTTCGCGAGATATGGGAGTTTGAAGTTAAGGAATGGTTGAGAAACCATCAAAATTTTCGCAAGTCTGATACTCGAAACAATTAACTACTATCGCCTAGGGCAAAAATACACATACCGTTGTAATCGGGCGAGTTTCTGCTTTCAGATGCAACAGAAATTTCTCGAGTTCGTCAATACGTTCGCGAGATATGGGAGTTAGAAATTAAGGAATGGTTGAGAAACCATCAAAGTTTTCGCAAGTCTGATACTCGAAACCAATAACTACTAAGGTCTAGAGCAAAAATACACATACCGTTGTAATCGGGCGAGTTTGTACTTTCAGATGTAACAGGAATTTCTCGAGTTCGTCAATCGGTTCGCGAGATATGGGAGTTTGAATTTAAGCAATGGTTGAGAGTCCATTAAAATTTTCGCAAGCCTGATACTCGAAACCAATAACAGGAATGGCCTAGGGGAAAAGTTCACACACCATTGTAATCGGGCGAGTTTCTGCCTTCAGATGCAATAGGAATGTCTCGAGTTCGTCAGTCCGTTCGCGAGATATGGGAGTTTGAAGTTGAGGAATGGTTGAGAAACAATCAAAAATTTCGCAAGTCTGATACACGAAACCAATAACTGGAATGGCCTAGGGGAAAAGTACACACACCATTGTAATCGGGCGAGTTTCTACTTTCAGATGCAACAGGAATTTCTCGAGATCGTCAATTCGTTCGCGAGATATGGGAGTTTGAAGTTAAGGAATGGTTGAGAAACCATCAAAATTTGCGGAATCTGATACTCGAAACCAATAACTACTATGGTCTAGGGCAAAAATACACATACCGTTGTATTCGGGCGAGTTTCTGCTTTCAGATTCAACAGGAATTACTCGAGTTCGTCAATCCGTTCCCGAGATATGGGAGTTTGAAGTTAAGGAATGGTTGAGAAACGATCAAAATTTTCGCAAGTCTGATACTCGAAACCAATAACTGGAATGGCCTTGGTGAAAAGTAGACACACCATTGTAATCGGGCAAGTTTCTACTTTCAGATCCAACAGGAATTTCTCGAGTTCGTCAATCCGTTCACGAGAAATGGGGGCTTGAAATTAAGGAATGGTTGAGAAACCATAAAAATTTTCGCAAGTCTGATACTCGAAATCAATAACTACTATGGGCTACCGCAAAAATACGCATACCGTTGTAATCGGGCGAGTTTCTGTTTTCAGATGCAACAGGAATTTCTCGCGTTCGTCAATCCGTGCCCGAGATGTGGGAGCTTGAAGTGGAGGAATGGTTGAGAAACATTCAAAATTTTCGCAAGTCTGATGCACGAAACCAATAATTGGAATGGCCTAGGGGAAAAGTACACACACCGTTGTAATCGGGCGAGCTTCTACATTCAGATGCAACAGGAATTTCTCGATTTCCTCAATCCGTTCACGAGATCTGGGAGTTTGAAGTTAAGGAATGGTTGAGAAACCATCAAAATTTTCGCAAGTCTGATACTCGAAACCAATAACTACTATGGCCTAGGGCAAAAATACACAAACCGTTGTAAACGGGCGAGTTTCTGCATTCAGATGCTACAGGAATTTCTCGAGTTCGGCAATCCGTTCGCGAGATATGGGAGTTTGAAGTTAAGGAATGGTTGAGAAACCATCAAAATTTTCGCAAGTCTGATACTCGAAACCAATAACTGGAATGGCCTTGGTGAAAAGTAGACACACCATTGTAATCGGGCAAGTTTCTACTTTCAGATCCAACAGGAATTTCTCGAGTTCGTCAATTCGTTCGCGAGATATGCGAGTTCGAAGTTTTGGAATGGTTGAGAAACCATCAAAATTTTCGCATGTCTGATACTCGAAACCAATAACTACAATGGCCAAGGGGAAAAATACACATACCGTTGAAATCGGGCGAGTTTCTGCTTTCAGGTGCAACAGGAATTTCTCGAGTTCGTCAATCCGTTCGCGAGATATGGGAGTTTGAAATTAAGGAATGGTTGAGAAACCATCAAAGTTTTCGCAAGTCTGATACTCGAAACCAATAACTGGAATGGCCTAGGTGAAAAGTAGACACACCGTTGTAATCGGGCAAGTTTCTACTTTCAGATCCAACAGGAATTTCTCGAGTTCGTCAATTCGTTCACGAGATATGGGGGCTTGACATTAAGGAATGGTTGAGAAACCATAAAAAGTTTCGCAAGTCTGATACTCGAAACCAATAACTGGAATGGCCTTGGTGAAAAGTAGACACACCATTGTAATCGGGCAAGTTTCTACTTTCAGATCCAACAGGAATTTCTCGAGTTCGTCAATTCGTTCGCGAGATATACGAGTTCGAAGTTTTGGAATGGTTGAGAAACCATCAAAATTTTCGCATGTCTGATACTCGAAACCAATAACTACAATGGCCAAGGGGAAAAATACACATACCGTTGAAATCGGGCGAGTTTCTGCTTTCAGGTGCAACAGGAATTTCTCGAGTTCGTCAATCCGTTCGCGAGATATGGGAGTTTGAAATTAAGGAATGGTTGAGAAACCATCAAAGTTTTCGCAAGTCTGATACTCGAAACCAATAACTGGAATGGCCTAGGTGAAAAGTACACACACCGTTGTAATCGGGCGAGTTTCTACTTTCAGATGCAACAGGAATTTCTCGATTTCCTCAATCCGTTCGCGAGATATGCGAGTTTGAAGTTGAGGAATGGTTGAGAAACCATCAAAATTTACGGAATCTGATACTCGAAACCATTAACTACTATGGTCTAGGGCAAAAATACTTATACCGTAGTAATCGAGCGAGTTTCTGCTTTCAGATGCAATAGGAATTTCTGGAGTTCGTCCATCCGTTCGCGAGATATGCGAGTTTGAAATTAAGGAATGGTTGAGAAACCATCAAAATTTTCGCAAGTCTGATACTCGAAACCCATAACTACAATTGCCAAGGGGAAAAATACACATACCGTTGAAATCGGGCGAGTTTCTGCTTTCAGGTGCAACAGGAATTTCTCGAGTTCGTCAATCCGTTCGCGAGATATGGGAGTTTGAAATTAAGGAATGGTTGAGAAACCATCAAAGTTTTCGCAAGTCTGATACTCGAAACCAATAACTGGAATGGCCTAGGTGAAAAGTAGACACACCGTTGTAATCGGGCAAGTTTCTACTTTCAGATCCAACAGGAATTTCTCGAGTTCGTCAATTCGTTCACGAGATATGGGGGCTTGAAATTAAGGAATGGTTGAGAAACCATAAAAAGTTTCGCAAGTCTGATACTCGAAATCAATAACTACTATGGGCTACCGCAGAAATACACATACCGTTGTAATTGGGCGAGCTTCTGCTTTCAGATGCAACAGGAATTTCTCGCGTTCGTCAATCCGTGCCCGAGATGTGGGAGCTTGAAGTTGAGGAATGGTTGAGAAACAATCAAAATTTTCGCAAGTCTGATACTCGAAACCAATAACTACAATTGCCAAGGGGAAAAATACACATACCGTTGTAATCGGGCGAGTTTCTGCTTTCAGGTGCAACAGGAATTTCTCGAGTTCGTCAATCCGTTCGCGAGATATGGGAGTTCGAAATTAAGGAATGGTTGAGAAACCATCAAAGTTTTCGCAAGTCTGATACTCGAAACCAATAACTGGAATGGCCTAGGGGAAAAGCACACACACCATTGTAATCGGGCGAGTTTCTGCCTTAAGATGCAATCGGAATTTCTCGAGTTCGTCAGTCCGTTCGCGAGATATGGGAGTTTGAAGTTATGGAATGGTTGAGAAACCATCAAAATTTGCGGAATCTGATACTCGAAACCAATAACTACTATGGTCTAGGGCAAAAATACACATACCGTTGTATTCGGGCGAGTTTCTGCTTTCAGATTCCACAGGAATTACTCGAGTTCGTCAATCCGTTCGCGAGATATGGGAGTTTGAAGTTAAGGAATGGTTGAGAAACCATCAAAATTTTCGCAAGTCTGATACTCGAAACCAATAACTGGAATGGCCTCGGTGAAAAGTAGACACACCAATGTAATCGGGCAAGTTTCTACTTTCAGATCCAACAGGAATTTCTCGAGTTCGTCAATTCGTTCGCGAGATATGCGAGTTCGAAGTTGAGGAATGGTAGAGAAACCATCAAAATTTTCGCAAGTCTGATACTCGAAACCAATAACTACAATGGCCAAGGGGAAAGATGCACATACCGTTGTAATCGGGCGAGTTTCTACTTTCAGATGCAACAGGAATTTCTCGATTTCCTCAATCCGTTCGCGAGATATGCGAGTTTGAAGTTGAGGAATGGTTGAGAAACCATAAAAATTTTCGGAATCTGATACTCGAAACCATTAACTACTATGGTCTAGGGCAAAAATACATTTACCGTAGTAATCGAGCGAGTTTCTGATTTCAGATGCAATAGGAATTTCTGGAGCTCGTCCATCCGTTCGCGAGATATGCGAGTTTGAAATTAAGGAATGGTTGAGAAACCATCAAAATTTTCGCAAGTCTGATACTCGAAACCAATAACTACAATTGCAAAGGGGAAAAATACAAATACCGTGGAAATCGGGCGAGTTTCTGCTTTCAGGTGCAACAGGAATTTCTCGAGTTCGTCAATCCGTTCGCGAGATATGGGAGTTTGAAATTAAGGAATGGTTGAGAAACCATCAAAGTTTTCGCAAGTCTGATACTCGAAACCAATAACTGGAATGGCCTAGGTGAAAAGTAGACACACCGTTGTAATCGGGCGAGTTTCTACTTTCAGATCCAACAGGAATTTCTCGAGTTCGTCAATTCGTTCACGAGATATGGGGGCTTGAAATTAAGGAATGGTTGAGAAACCATAAAAATTTTCGCAAGTCTGATACTCGAAATCAATAACTACTATGGGCTACCGCAGAAATACACATACCGTTGTAATTGGGCGAGCTTCTGTTTCAGATGCAACAGGAATTTCTCGCGTTCGTCAATCCGTGCCCGAGATGTGGGAGCTTGAAGTTGAGGAATGGTTGAGAAACAATCAAAATTTTCGCAAGTCTGATACTCGAAACCAATAACTACAATTGCCAAGGGGAAAAATACACATACCGTTGTAATCGGGCGAGTTTCTGCTTTCAGGTGCAACAGGAATTTCTCGAGTTCGTCAATCCGTTCCCGAGATGTGGGAGTTTGTATTTAAGGAATGGTTGAGAGTTCATTAAAATTTTCGCAAGTCTGATACACGAAACCAGTAATTGGAATGGCCTAGGGGTAAAGTACACACACTATTGTAAACGGGCGAGTTTCTGCTTTCAGACGCAACAGCAATTTCTCGAGAACGTCAATCCATTCGCGAGATATGGGAGTTTGAAGTTAAGGAATGTTTGAGAAACCATCAAAATTTTCGCAAGTCTGATACTCGAAACCAATAACTGGAATGGCCTAGGGGAAAAGTGCACATACCGTTGTAATCGGGCGGGTTTCTACTTTCAGATGCAACAGGAATTTCTCGATTCCCTCAATCCGTTCGTGAGATATGGGAGTTTGAAGTTAAGGAATGCTTGAGAAACCATCAACATTTTCGCAAGTCTGATACTCGAAACCAATAACTACTATGGCCTAGGGCAAAAATGCACATACCGTTGAAATCGGGCGAGTTTCTGCTTTCAGATGCAACAGGAATTTCTCGAGTTTGTCAATCCGTTCGCGAGATATGGGAGTTTGAAGTAAAGGAATGTTTGAGAAACCTTCAAAATTTTCGGTGGTCTGATACTCGAAACCAATAACTGGAATGGCCTAGTTCAAAAATACACGTACCGATGTAATCGGGCGTGTTTCTGCTTTCAGATGCAATAGGAAATTCTCGAGTTCGTCAATCCGTTCGCGAGATATGGGAGTTTGAAGTTAAGGAATGGTTGAGATACCATCAAAATTTTCGCAATTCTGACGCTAGAAACCAATAACTACAATGGCCTAGGGGAAAACACACATACCGTTGTAACCGGGCGAGTTTCTGCTTTCAGATGCAACTGGAATTTCTCGAGTTCGTCAATCCGTTCGCGAGATATGGGAGTTTGAAGTTAAGGAATGGTTGAGAAACCATCAAAATTTTCGCATGTCTGATACTCGAAACCAATAACTACATAGGCATAGGGGAAAAATGCACATACCTTTGTAATCGGGCGAGTTTCCACTTTCAGATGCAACAGGAATTTCTCGAGTCGTCAATCCGTTCTCGAGATTTGGGAGTTTGAAGTTAAGGAATGCTTCAGAAACCATCAAGATTTTCGCAAGTCTGATACTCGAAACCAATAACTACAAAGGCCTAGGGGAAAGATGCACATACCTTTGTAATCGGGCGAGTTTCCACTTTCAGATGCAACAGGAATTTCTCGAGTTCGTCATTCCGTTCGCGAGACATGGGAGTTTGAAGTTAAGTAATGGTTGAGAAACCATCAAAATTTTCGCAATTCTGATACTCGAAACCAATAACTGGAATGGCCTAGGGGAAAAGTACACACACCATTGTAATCGTGCGAGTTTCTACTTTCAGATGCAACAGGAATTTCTCGAGTGCGTCATTCCGTTCGCGAGATATGGGAGTTTGAAGTTAAGGAATCGTTGAGAAACCTTCAAAATTTTCGCAGGTCTGATACTCGAAACCAATAACTGGAATGGCCTAGGTCAAAAATACACGTACCGATGTAATCGGGCGTGTTTCTGCTTTCAGATGCAATAGGAAATTCTCGAGTTGGTCAATCCGTTCGCGAGATATGGTAGTTTCAAGTTATGAAATACTTGAGAAACCATCAAGATTTTCGCAAGTCTGATACTCGAAACCAATAACTACAATGGCCTAGGGGAAAAATACACATACCCTTGTAATCGGGCGAGTTTCCACTTTCAGATGCAACAGGAATTTCTCGAGTTCGTCATTCCGTTCGCGAGATATGCGAGTTTGAAGTTAAGGAATGGTTGAGATACCATCAAAATTTTCGAAATTCTGACGCTAGAAACGAATAACTACTACGGCCTCGGGCAAAAACGCACATACCGTTGAAATCGGGCGGGCTTCTGCTTTCAGATGCAACAGGAATTTCTCGAGTTCGTCAATCCGTTCGCGAGATATGGGAGTTTGAAGTTAAGGAATACTTGAGAAACCATCAAAATTTTCGCAAGTCTGATACTAGTAACCAAAAACTACAAAGGCCTAGGGGAAAGATGCACATACCTTTGTAATCGGGCGAGTTTCCACTTTCAGATGCAACAGGAATTTCTCGAGTTCGTCATTCCGTTCGCGAGACATGGGAGTTTGAAGTTAAGGAATGGTTGAGAAACCATCAAAATTTTCGCATGTCTGATACTCGAAACGAATAACTACAAAGGCATAGGGGAAAAATGCACATACCTTTGTAATCGGGCGAGTTTCCACTTTCAGATGCAACAGGAATTTCTCGAGTTCGTAATTCCGTTCGCGAGATATGGGAGTTTGAAGTTAAGGAATGGTTGAGAAACCATCAACATTTTCGCAATTCTGATGCTAGAAACCAATAACTACAATGGCCTAGGGGAAAAATGCACATACCTTTGTAATCGGGCGAGTTTCCACTTTCAGATGCAACAGGAATTTCTCGAGTTCGTCGTTCCGTTCGCGAGACATGGGAGTTTGAAGTTAAGGAATGGTTGAGAAATCATCCAAATTTTCGCAATTCTGATACTCGAAACAAATAACTGGAATGGCCTAGGGGAAAAATACATATACCTTTGTAATCGGGCGAGTTTCCAGTTTCAGATGCAACAGGAATTTCTCGAGCTCGTCATTCCGTTCGCGAGATATGGGTGTTCTAAGTTAAAGAATGGTTGAGAAACCATCAAAATTTTCGCAATTCTGATACTCGAAACGAATAACTGGAATGGCCTAGGGGAAAAGTACACACACCATTGTAATCGTGCGAGTTTCTACTTTCAGATGCAACAGGAATTTCTCGAGTTCGTCAATCCGTTCGCGAGATATGGGAGTTTGAAATTAAGGAATGGTTGAGAAACCATCAAAATTTTCGCATGTCTGGTACTCGAAACCAATAACTACATAGGCATAGGGGAAAAATGCACATACCTTTGTAATCGGGCGAGTTTCCACTTTCAGATGCAACAGGAATTTCTCGAGTCGTCAATCCGTTCTCGAGATATGGGAGTTTGAAGTTAAGGAATGCTTCAGAAACCATCAAAATTTTCGCAAGTCTGATACTCGAAACCAATAACTACCATGGCCTAGGGGAAAAATACACATACCTTTGTAATCGGGCGAGTTTCCACTTTCAGATGCACCAGGAATTTCTCGAATGCGTCATTCCGTTCGCGAGATATGGGGGTTTGAAGTTAAGGAATGGTTGAGAAACCATCACAATTCTCGCAATTCTGATGCTAGAAACGAATAACTGGAAAGGCCTAGGGGAAAAGTACACAAACCATTGTAATCGGGCGAGTTTCTAGTTTCAGATGCAACAGAATTTCTCGAGTCGTCAATCCGTTCGCGAGATATGGGAGTTTGAAGATAAGGAATGCTTGAGAAACCATCAAAATTTTCGCAAGTCTGATACTCGAAACCAATAACTACTACGGCCTAGGGCAAAAATGCACATACCGTTGAAATCGGGCGAGTTTCTGCTTTCAGACGCAACAGGAATTTCTCGAGTTCGTCAATCCGTTCGCGAGATATGGGAGTTTGAAGTTAAGGAATGGTTGAGAAACCATCAAGATTTTCGCAAGTCTGATACTCGAAACCAATAACTACAATGGCCTAGGGGAAAAATACACATACCTTTGTAATCGGGCGAGTTTCCACTTTCAGATGCAACAGGAATTTCTCGAGTTCGTCATTCCGTTCGCGAGATATGGGAGTTTGAAGTTAAGGAATGGTTGAGATACCATCAAAATTTTCGCAATTCTGACGCTAGAAACCAATAACTACAATGGCCTAGGGGAAAACACACATACCGTTGTAACCGGGCGAGTTTCTGCTTTCAGATGCAACAGGAATTTCTCGAGTTCGTCATTTCGTTTGCGAGATATGGGAGTTTGAAGTTAAGGAATGCTTGAGAAACCATCAAAATTTTCGCAAGTCTGATTCTAGAAACCAATAACTACAAAGGCCTAGGGGAAAGATGCACATACCTTTGTAATCGGGCGAGTTTCCACTTTCAGATGCAACAGGAATTTCTCGAGTTCGTCATTCCGTTCGCGAGACATGGGAGTTTGAAGTTAAGTAATGGTTGAGAAACCATCAAAATTTTCGCAATTCTGATACTCGAAACCAATAACTGGAATGGCCTAGGGGAAAAGTACACACACCATTGTAATCGTGCGAGTTTCTACTTTCAGATGCAGCAGGAATTTCTCGAGTTCGTCAATCCGTTCGCGAGATATGGGAGTTTGAAGTTAAGGAATGGTTGAGAAACCATCAAAATTTTCGCATGTCTGATACTCGAAACCAATAACTACATAGGCATAGGGGAAAAATGAACATACCTTTGTAATCGGGCGCGTTACCACTTTCAGATGCAACAGGAATTTCTCGAGTGCGTCATTCCGTTCGCGAGATATGGGAGTTTGAAGTTAAGGAATGGTTGAGAAACCATCAAAATTCTCGAAATTCTGGTGCTAGAAATGAATAACTGGAAAGGCCTAGGGGAAAAGTACACAAATCATTGTAATCGGCCGAGTTTCTACTTTCAGATGCAACAGGAATTTCTCGAGTTCGTCAATCCGTTCGCGAGATATGGTAGTTCGAAGTTAAGGAATGGTTGAGAAACCATCAAGATTTTCGCAAGTGTGATACTCGAAACCAATAACTGGAATGGCCTAGTTCAAAAATACACGTACCGATGTAATCGGGCGTGTTTCTGCTTTCAGATGCAATAGGAAATTCTCGAGTTCGTCAATCCGTTCGCGAGATATGGGAGTTTGAAGTTAAGGAATGGTTGAGAAACCATCAAAATTTTCGCATGTCTGATACTCGAAACCAATAACTACATAGGCATAGGGGAAAAATGCACATACCTTTGTAATCGGGCGAGTTTCCACTTTCAGATGCAACAGGAATTTCTCGAGTCGTCAATCCGTTCTCGAGATATGGGAGTTTGAAGTTAAGGAATGCTTCAGAAACCATCAAAATTTTCGCAAGTCTGATACTCGAAACCAATAACTACCATGGCCTAGGGGAAAAATACACATACCTTTGTAATCGGGCGAGTTTCCACTTTCAGATGCACCAGGAATTTCTCGAATGCGTCATTCCGTTCGCGAGATATGGGGGTTTGAAGTTAAGGAATGGTTGAGAAACCATCAAAATTCTCGCAATTCTGATGCTAGAAACGAATAACTACAATGGCCTAGGGGAAAACACACATACCGTTGTAACCGGGCGAGTTTCTGCTTTCAGATGCAACAGGAATTTCTCGAGTTCGTCAATCCGTTCGCGAGATATGGGAGTTTGAAGTTAAGGAATGCTTGAGAAACCATCAAAATTTTTGCAAGTCTGATACTCGAAACCAATATCTACAAAGGTCTAGGGGAAAAATGCACATACCTTTGTAATCGGGCGAGTTTCCACTTTCAGATGCAACAGGAATTTCTCGAGTTCGTCATTCCGTTCGCGAGACATGGGAGTTTGAAGTTAAGTAATGGTTGAGAAACCATCAAAATTTTCGCAATTCTGATACTCGAAACCAATAACTGGAATGGCCTAGGGGAAAAGTACACACACCATTGTAATCGTGCGAGTTTCTACTTTCAGATGCAGCAGGAATTTCTCGAGTTCGTCAATCCGTTCGCGAGATATGGGAGTTTGAAGTTAAGGAATGGTTGAGAAACCATCAAAATTTTCGCATGTCTGATACTCGAAACCAATAACTACATAGGCATAGGGGAAAAATGAACATACCTTTGTAATCGGGCGCGTTACCACTTTCAGATGCAACAGGAATTTCTCGAGTGCGTCATTCCGTTCGCGAGATATGGGAGTTTGAAGTTAAGGAATGGTTGAGAAACCATCAAAATTCTCGAAATTCTGGTGCTAGAAATGAATAACTGGAAAGGCCTAGGGGAAAAGTACACAAATCATTGTAATCGGCCGAGTTTCTACTTTCAGATGCAACAGGAATTTCTCGAGTTCGTCAATCCGTTCGCGAGATATGGTAGTTCGAAGTTAAGGAATGGTTGAGAAACCATCAAGATTTTCGCAAGTGTGATACTCGAAACCAATAACTGGAATGGCCTAGTTCAAAAATACACGTACCGATGTAATCGGGCGTGTTTCTGCTTTCAGATGCAATAGGAAATTCTCGAGTTCGTCAATCCGTTCGCGAGATATGGGAGTTTGAAGTTAAGGAATGGTTGAGAAACCATCAAAATTTTCGCATGTCTGATACTCGAAACCAATAACTACATAGGCATAGGGGAAAAATGCACATACCTTTGTAATCGGGCGAGTTTCCACTTTCAGATGCAACAGGAATTTCTCGAGTCGTCAATCCGTTCTCGAGATATGGGAGTTTGAAGTTAAGGAATGCTTCAGAAACCATCAAAATTTTCGCAAGTCTGATACTCGAAACCAATAACTACCATGGCCTAGGGGAAAAATACACATACCTTTGTAATCGGGCGAGTTTCCACTTTCAGATGCACCAGGAATTTCTCGAATGCGTCATTCCGTTCGCGAGATATGGGGGTTTGAAGTTAAGGAATGGTTGAGAAACCATCAAAATTCTCGCAATTCTGATGCTAGAAACGAATAACTGGAAAGGCCTAGGGGAAAAGTACACAAACCATTGTAATCGGGCGAGTTTCTACTTTCAGATGCAACAGAATTTCTCAAGTCGTCAATCCGTTCGCGAGATATGGGAGTTTGAAGTTAAGGAATGCTTGAGAAACCATCAAAATTTTCGCAAGTCTGATACTCGAAACCAATAACTACTACGGCCTAGGGCAAAAATGCACATACCGTTGAAATCGGGCGAGTTTCTGCTTTCAGATGCAACAGGAATTTCTCGAGTTCGTCAATCCGTTCGCGAGATATAGGAGTTTGAAGTTAAGGAATGGTTGAGAAACCATCAAAATTTTCGCATGTCTGATACTCGAAACCAATAACTACATAGGCATAGGGGAAAAATGCACATACCTTTGTAATCGGGCGAGTTTCTGCTTTCAGATGCAACAGGAATTTCTCGAGTTCGTCAATCCGTTCGCGAGATATGGAAGTTTGAAGTTAAGGAATGTTTGAGAAACCATCAAAATTTTCGAAAGTCTGATACTCGAAACCAATATCTACAAAGGCCTAGGGGAAAAATGCACATACCTTTGTAATCGGGCGTGTTACCACTTTCAGATGCAACAGGAATTTCTCGAGTGCGTCATTCCGTTCGCGAGATGTGGGAGTTTGAAGTTAAGGAATGGTTGAGAAACCTTCAAAATTTTCGCAGGTCTGATACTCGAAACCAATAACTGGAATGGCCTAGGTCAAAAATACACGTACCGATGTAATCGGCCGTGTTTCTGCTTTCAGATGCAATAGGAAATTCTCGAGTTCGTCAATCCGTTCGCGAGATATGGGAGTTTGAAGTTAAGGAATGCTTGAGAAACCATCAAAATTTTTGCAAGTCTGATACTCGAAACCAATATCTACAAAGGTCTAGGGGAAAAATGCACATACCTTTGTAATCGGGCGCGTTACCACTTTCAGATGCAACAGGAATTTCTCGAGTGCGTCATTCCGTTCGCGAGATATGGGAGTTTGAAGTTAAGGAATGGTTGAGAAACCATCAAAATTCTCGAAATTCTGGTGCTAGAAATGAATAACTGGAAAGGCCTAGGGGAAAAGTACACAAATCATTGTAATCGGCCGAGTTTCTACTTTCAGATGCAACAGGAATTTCTCGAGTTCGTCAATCCGTTCGCGAGATATGGTAGTTCGAAGTTAAGGAATGGTTGAGAAACCATCAAGATTTTCGCAAGTGTGATACTCGAAACCAATAACTGGAATGGCCTAGTTCAAAAATACACGTACCGATGTAATCGGGCGTGTTTCTGCTTTCAGATGCAATAGGAAATTCTCGAGTTCGTCAATCCGTTCGCGAGATATGGTAGTTCGAAGTTAAGGAATGGTTGAGAAACCATCAAGATTTTCGCAAGTCTGATACTCGAAACCAATATCTACAAAGCCCAAGGGGAAAAATAAACATACCGTTGTAATCGGGCGAGTTTCTGCTTTCAGATGCAACAGGAATTTCTCGAGTTCGTCAATCCGTTCGCGAGATATGGGAGTTTGTAGTTAAGGAATGCTTGAGAACCCATCAAAATTTTCGCAAGTCTGATACTAGAAACCAATAACTGCAAAGGCCTAGGGGAAAAATGCACATACCTTTGTAATCGCGCGAGTTTCCACTTTCAGATGCAACAGGAACTTCTCGAGTTCGTCATTCCGTTCGCGAGACATGGGAGTTTGAAGTTAAGGAATGGTTGAGAAACCATCCAAGTTTTCGCAATTCTGATACTCGAATCCAATAATTGGAATGGCCTAGGGTAAAAGTACACACACCTTTGTAATCGGGCGAGTTTCTACTTTCAGATGCAACAGGAATTTCTCGAGTTCGTTATTCCGTTCGCGAGATATGGGAGTTTGAAGTTAAGGAATGGTTGAGAAACCATCAAAATTTTCGCTGGTCTGATACTCGAAACCAATAACTACAAAGGCCTAGGGGAAAAATACACATACCTTCGTAATCGGGCGAGTTTCCAGTTTCAGATGCAACAGGAATTTCTCGAGTTCGTCATTCCGTTCGCGAGATATGGGAGTTTGAAGATAAGGAATGGTTGAGATACCATCAAAATTTTCGCAATTCTGACGCTAGAAACCAATAACTACAATGGCTTAGGGGAAAACACACATACCGTTGTAATCGGGCGAGTTTCTGCTTTCAGATGCAACAGGAATTTCTCGTGTTCCTCAATCCGTTCGCGAGATATGGGAGTTTGAAGTTAAGGAATGCTTGAGAAACCATCAGAATTTTCGCAAGTCTGATACTCGAAACCAATAACTACTATGGCCTAGGGCAAAAATGCACATACCGTTGAAATCGGGCGAGTTTCTGCTTTCAGATGCAACAGGAATTTCTCGAGTTTGTCAATCCGTTCGCGAGATATGGGAGTTTGAAGTTAAGGAATGTTTGAGAAACCTTCAAAATTTTCGGTGGTCTGATACTCGAAACCAATAACTGGAATGGCCTAGTTCAAAAATACACGTACCGATGTAATCGGGCGTGTTTCTGCTTTCAGATGCAATAGGAAATTCTCGAGTTCGTTATTCCGTTCGCGAGATATGGGAGTTTGAAGTTAAGGAATGGTTGAGAAACCATCAAAATTTTCGCTGGTCTGATACTCGAAACCAATAACTACAAAGGCCTAGGGGAAAAATACACATACCTTCGTAATCGGGCGAGTTTCCAGTTTCAGATGCAACAGGAATTTCTCGAGTTCGTCAATCCGTTCGCGAGGTATGGGAGTTTGAAGTTAAGGAATGCTTGAGAAACGATCAAAATTTTCGCAAGTCTGATACTCGAAACCAATAAGTACAAAGGCCTAGGGGAAAAATGCACATACCTTTGTAATCGGGCGAGTTTCCACTTTAAGATGCAACAGGAATTTCTCGAATGCGTCATTCCGTTCGCAAGATATGGGAGTTTGAAGTGAAGGAATGGTTGGGAAACCATCAAAATTCTCGCAATTCTGATACCAGAAACGAATAACTGGAAAGGCCTAGGGGAAAAGTACACAAACCATTGTAATCGGGCGAGTTTCTACTTTCAGATGCAACAGAATTTCTCGAGTCGTCAATCCGTTCGCGAGATATGGGAGTTTGAAGTTTAGGAATGCTTGAGAAACCATCAAAATTTTCGCAAGTCTAATACTCGAATCCAATAACTACTACGGCCTAGGGCAAAAATGCACATACCGTTGAAATCGGGCGAGTTTCTGCTTTCCGATGCAACAGGAATTTCTCGAGTTCGTCAATCCGTTCGCGAGATGTGGGAGTTTGAAGTTAAGGAATGGTTGAGAAACCATCAACATTTTCGCAATTCTGATGCTAGAAACCAATAACTACAATGACCTAGGGGAAAAATGCACATACCTTTGTAATCGGGCGAGTTTCCACTTTCAGATGCAACAGGAATTTCTCGAGTTCGTCGTTCCGTTCGCGAGACATGGGAGTTTGAAGTTAAGGAATGGTTGAGAAATCATCCAAATTTTCGCAATTCTGATGCTAGAAACCAATAACTACAATGACCTAGGGGAAAAATGCACATACCTTTGTAATCGGGCGAGTTTCCACTTTCAGATGCAACAGGAATTTCTCGAGTTCGTCGTTCCGTTCGCGAGACATGGGAGTTTGAAGTTAAGGAATGGTTGAGAAATCATCCAAATTTTCGCAATTCTGATACTCGAAACAAATAACTGGAATGGCCTAGGGGAAAAATACACATACCTTTGTAATCGGGCGAGTTTCCAGTTTCAGATGCAACAGGAATTTCTCGAGCTCGTCATTCCGTTCGCGAGATATGGGTGTTCTAAGTTGAAGAATGGTTGAGAAACCATCAAAATTTTCGCAATTCTGATACTCGAAACGAATAACTGGAGTGGCCTAGGGGAAAAGTACACACACCATTGTAATCGTGCGAGTTTCTACTTTCAGATGCAACAGGAATTTCTCGAGTTCGTCAATCCGTTCGCGAGATATGGGAGTTTGAAGTTAAGGAATGGTTGAGAAACCATCCAAATTTTCGCATGTCTGATACTCGAAACCAATAACTACATAGGCATAGGGGAAAAATGCACATACCTTTGTAATCGGGCGAGTTTCCACTTTCAGATGCACCAGGAATTTCTCGAATGCGTCATTCCGTTCGCGAGATATGGGGGTTTGAAGTTAAGGAATGTTTGAGAAACCTTCAAAATTTTCGGTGGTCTGATACTCGAAACCAATAACTGGAATGGCCTAGTTCAAAAATACACGTACCGATGTAATCGGGCGTGTTTCTGCTTTCAGATGCAATAGGAAATTCTCGAGTTCGTTATTCCGTTCGCGAGATATGGGAGTTTGAAGTTAAGGAATGGTTGAGAAACCATCAAAATTTTCGCTGGTCTGATACTCGAAACCAATAACTACAAAGGCCTAGGGGAAAAATACACATACCTTCGTAATCGGGCGAGTTTCCAGTTTCAGATGCAACAGGAATTTCTCGAGTTCGTCAATCCGTTCGCGAGGTATGGGAGTTTGAAGTTAAGGAATGCTTGAGAAACGATCAAAATTTTCGCAAGTCTGATACTCGAAACCAATAAGTACAAAGGCCTAGGGGAAAAATGCACATACCTTTGTAATCGGGCGAGTTTCCACTTTAAGATGCAACAGGAATTTCTCGAATGCGTCATTCCGTTCGCAAGATATGGGAGTTTGAAGTGAAGGAATGGTTGGGAAACCATCAAAATTCTCGCAATTCTGATACCAGAAACGAATAACTGGAAAGGCCTAGGGGAAAAGTACACAAACCATTGTAATCGGGCGAGTTTCTACTTTCAGATGCAACAGAATTTCTCGAGTCGTCAATCCGTTCGCGAGATATGGGAGTTTGAAGTTTAGGAATGCTTGAGAAACCATCAAAATTTTCGCAAGTCTAATACTCGAATCCAATAACTACTACGGCCTAGGGCAAAAATGCACATACCGTTGAAATCGGGCGAGTTTCTGCTTTCCGATGCAACAGGAATTTCTCGAGTTCGTCAATCCGTTCGCGAGATGTGGGAGTTTGAAGTTAAGGAATGGTTGAGAAACCATCAACATTTTCGCAATTCTGATGCTAGAAACCAATAACTACAATGACCTAGGGGAAAAATGCACATACCTTTGTAATCGGGCGAGTTTCCACTTTCAGATGCAACAGGAATTTCTCGAGTTCGTCGTTCCGTTCGCGAGACATGGGAGTTTGAAGTTAAGGAATGGTTGAGAAATCATCCAAATTTTCGCAATTCTGATGCTAGAAACCAATAACTACAATGACCTAGGGGAAAAATGCACATACCTTTGTAATCGGGCGAGTTTCCACTTTCAGATGCAACAGGAATTTCTCGAGTTCGTCGTTCCGTTCGCGAGACATGGGAGTTTGAAGTTAAGGAATGGTTGAGAAATCATCCAAATTTTCGCAATTCTGATACTCGAAACAAATAACTGGAATGGCCTAGGGGAAAAATACACATACCTTTGTAATCGGGCGAGTTTCCAGTTTCAGATGCAACAGGAATTTCTCGAGCTCGTCATTCCGTTCGCGAGATATGGGTGTTCTAAGTTGAAGAATGGTTGAGAAACCATCAAAATTTTCGCAATTCTGATACTCGAAACGAATAACTGGAGTGGCCTAGGGGAAAAGTACACACACCATTGTAATCGTGCGAGTTTCTACTTTCAGATGCAACAGGAATTTCTCGAGTTCGTCAATCCGTTCGCGAGATATGGGAGTTTGAAGTTAAGGAATGGTTGAGAAACCATCCAAATTTTCGCATGTCTGATACTCGAAACCAATAACTACATAGGCATAGGGGAAAAATGCACATACCTTTGTAATCGGGCGAGTTTCCACTTTCAGATGCACCAGGAATTTCTCGAATGCGTCATTCCGTTCGCGAGATATGGGGGTTTGAAGTTAAGGAATGTTTGAGAAACCTTCAAAATTTTCGCTGGTCTGATACTCGAAACCAATAACTGGAATGGCCTAGGTCAAAAATACACGTACCGATGTAATCGGGCGTGTTTCTGCTTCAAGATGCAATAGGAATTTCTCGAGTTCGTCATTCCGTTCGCGAGACATGGGAGTTTGAAGTTAAGGAATGCTTGAGAAACCATCAAAATTTTCGCAAGGCTGATACTCGAAACCAATAACTACCACGGCCTAGGGCAAAAATGCACATACCGTTGAAATCGGGCGAGTTTCTGCTTTCAGATGCAACAGGAATTTCTCGAGTTCGTCAATCCGTTCGCGAGATATGGGAGTTTGAAGTTAAGGAATGTTTGAGAAACCTTCAAAATTTTCGCTGGTCTGATACTCGAAACCAATAACTGGAATGGCCTAGGTCAAAAATACACGTACCGATGTAATCGGGCGTGTTTCTGCTTTCAGATGCAATAGGAAATTCTCGAGTTCGTCAATCCGTTCGCGAGATATGGTAGTTTCAAGTTATGAAATACTTGAGAAACCATCAAGATTTTCGCAAGTCTGATACTCGAAACCAATAACTACAATGGCCTAGGGGAAAAATACACATACCCTTGTAATCGGGCGAGTTTCCTCTTTCAGATGCAACAGGAATTTCTCGAGTTCGTCATTCCGTTCGCGAGATATGCGAGTTTGAAGTTAAGGAATGGTTGAGATACCATCAAAATTTTCGAAATTCTGACGCTAGAAACGAATAACTACTACGGCCTAGGGCAAAAACGCACATACCGTTGAAATCGGGCGAGTTTCTGCTTTCAGATGCAACAGGAATTTCTCGAGTTCGTCAATCCGTTCGCGAGATATGGGAGTTTGAAGTTAAGGAATGCTTGAGAAACCATCAAAATTTTCGCAAGTCTGATACTAGTAACCAATAACTACAAAGGCCTAGGGCAAAAATGCACATACCGATGTAATCGGGCGTGTTTCTGCTTTCAGATGCAATAGGAATTTCTCGAGTTCGTCATTCCGTTCGCGAGACATGGGAGTTTGAAGTTAAGGAATGGTTGAGAAACCATCAAAATTTTCGCAATTCTGATACTCGAAACCAATAACTGGAATGGCCTAGGGGAAATGTACACACACCATTGTAATCGTGCGAGTTTCTACTTTCAGATGCAACAGAATTTCTCAAGTCGTCAATCCGTTCGCGAGATATGGGAGTTTGAAGTTAAGGAAAGCTTGAGAAACCATCAAAATTTTCGCAATACTGATACTCGAAACCAATAACTACCACGGCCTAGGGCAAAAATGCACATACCGTTGAAATCGGGCGAGTTTCTGCTTTCAGATGCAACAGGAATTTCTCGAGTTCGTCAATCCGTTCGCGAGATATGGGAGTTTGAAGTTAAGGAATGTTTGAGAAACCTTCAAAATTTTCGCCGGTCTGATACTCGAAACCAATAACTGGAATGGCCTGGGTCAAAAATACACGTACCGATGTAATCGGGCGTGTTTCTGCTTTCAGATGCAATAGGAAATTCTCGAGTTCGTCAATCCGTTCGCGAGATATGGTAGTTTCAAGTTATGAAATACTTGAGAAACCATCAAGATTTTCGCAAGTCTGATACACGAAACCAATAACTACAATGGCCTAGGGGAAAAATACACATACCCTTGTAATCGGGCGAGTTTCCACTTTCAGATGCAACAGGAATTTCTCGAGTTCGTCATTCCGTTCGCGAGATATGCGAGTTTGAAGTTAAGGAATGGTTGAGATACCATCAAAATTTTCGAAATTCTGACGCTAGAAACGAATAACTACTACGGCCTAGGGCAAAAACGCACATACCGTTGAAATCGGGCGAGTTTCTGCTTTCATATGCAACAGGAATTTCTCGAGTTCGTCAATCCGTTCGCGAGATATGGGAGTTTGAAGTTAAGGAATGCTTGAGAAACCATCAAAATTTTCGCAAGTCTGATACTAGTAACCAATAACTACAAAGGCCTAGGGGAAAGATGGACATACCTTTGTAATCGGGCGAGTTTCCACTTTCAGATGCAACAGGAATTTCTCGAGTTCGTCATTCCGTTCGCGAGACATGGGAGTTTGAATTTAAGGAATGGTTGAGAAACCATCAAAATTTTCGCAATTCTGATACTCGAAACCAATAACTGGAATGGCCTAGGGGAAATGTACACACACCATTGTAATCGTGCGAGTCTCTACTTTCAGAAGCAACTGGAATTTCTCGAGTTCGTCATTCCGTTCGCGAGATATGGGAGTTTGAAGTTAAGGAATGGTTGAGAAATCATCCAAATTTTCGCAATTCTGATACTCGAAACAAATAACTGGAATGGCCTAGGGGAAAAATACACATACCTTTGTAATCGGGCGAGTTTCCAGTTTCAGATGCAACAGGAATTTCTCGAGCTCGTCATTCCGTTCGCGAGATATGGGTGTTCTAAGTTAAAGAATGGTTGAGAAACCATCAACATTTTCGCAATTCTGATGCTAGAAACCAATAACTACAATGGCCTAGGGGAAAAATGCACATACCTTTGTAATCGGGCGAGTTTCCACTTTCAGATGCAACAGGAATTTCTCGAGTTCGTCGTTCCGTTCGCGAGACATGGGAGTTTGAAGTTAAGGAATGGTTGAGAAATCATCCAAATTTTCGCAATTCTGATACTCGAAACAAATAACTGGAATGGCCTAGGGGAAAAATACACATACCTTTGTAATCGGGCGAGTTTCCAGTTTCAGATGCAACAGGAATTTCTCGAGCTCGTCATTCCGTTCGCGAGATATGGGTGTTCTAAGTTAAAGAATGGTTGAGAAACCATCCAAATTTTCGCAATTCTGATACTCGAAACGAATAACTGGAGTGGCCTAGGGGAAAAGTACACACACCATTGTAATCGTGCGAGTTTCTACTTTCAGATGCAACAGGAATTTCTCGAGTTCGTCAATCCGTTCGCGAGATATGGGAGTTTGAAGTTAAGGAATGGTTGAGAAACCATCAAAATTTTCGCATGTCTGATACTCGAAACCAATAACTACATAGGCATAGGGGAAAAATGCACATACCTTTGTAATCGGGCGAGTTTCCACTTTCAGATGCAACAGGAATTTCTCGAGTCGTCAATCCGTTCTCGAGATATGGGAGTTTGAAGTTAACGAATGCTTCAGAAACCATCAAAATTTTCGCAAGTCTGATACTCGAAACCAATAACTACCATGGCCTAGGGGAAAAATACACATACCTTTGTAATCGGGCGAGTTTCCACTTTCAGATGCACCAGGAATTTCTCGAATGCGTCATTCCGTTCGCGAGATATGGGGGTTTGAAGTTAAGGAATGTTTGAGAAACCTTCAAAATTTTCGCTGGTCTGATACTCGAAACCAATAACTGGAATGGCCTAGGTCAAAAATACACGTACCGATGTAATCGGGCGTGTTTCTGCTTCAAGATGCAATAGGAATTTCTCGAGTTCGTCATTCCGTTCGCGAGACATGGGAGTTTGAAGTTAAGGAATGGTTGAGAAACCATCAAAATTTTCGCAATTCTGATACTCGAAACCAATAACTGGAATGGCCTAGGGGAAATGTACACACACCATTGTAATCGTGCGAGTTTCTACTTTCAGATGCAACAGGAATTTCTCGAGTTCGTCATTCCGTTCGCGAGATATGGGAGTTTGAAGTTAAGGAATGGTTGTGAAACCTACAAAATTTTCGCATGTCTGATACTCGAAACCAATAACTACATAGGCATAGGGGAAAAATGCTCATACCATTGTAATCGGGCGAGTTTCCACTATCAGATGCAACAGGAATTTCTCGAGTCGTCAATCCGTTCTCGAGATATGGGAGTTTGAAGTTAAGGAATGCTTCAGAAACCATCAAAATTTTCGCAAGTCTGATACTCGAAACCAATAACTACTACGGCCTAGGGCAAAAATGCACATACCGTTGAAATCGGGCGAGTTTCTGCTTTCAGATGCAACAGGAATTTCTCGAGTTCGTCAATCCGTTCGCGAGATATGGGAGTTTGAAGTTAAGGAATGCTTGAGAAACCATCAAAATTTTCGCAAGTCTGATACTAGAAACCAATAACTACAAAGGCCTAGGGGAAAGATGCACATACCTTTGTAATCGGGCGAGTTTCCACTTTCAGATGCAACAGGAATTTCTCGAGTTCGTCATTCCGTTCGCGAGACATGGGAGTTTGAAGTTAGGGAATGGTTGAGAAACCATCCAAATTTTCGCAATTCGGATACTCGAAACCAATAACTGGAATGGCCTAGGGGAAAAGTACACACACCATTGTAATCGTGCGAGTTTCTACTTTCAGATGCAACAAGAATTTCTCGTGTTCGTCCATCCGTTCGCGAGATATGGTAGTATGAAGTTAAGGAATGGTTGAGAAACCATCCAGATTTTCGCAAGTCTGATACTCGAAACCAATAACTACAATGGCCTAGGGGAAAAATACACATACCTTTGTAATCGGGCGAGTTTCCACTTTCAGATGCATCAGGAATTTCTCGAATGCGTCATTCCGTTCGCGAGATATGGGAGTTTGAAGTTAAGGAATGGTTGAGAAACCATCACAATTCTCGCAATTCTGATGCTAGAAACGAATAACTGGAAAGGCCTAGGGGAAAAGTACACAAACCATTGTAATCGGGCGAGTTTCTAGTTTCAGATGCAACAGAATTTCTCGAGTCGTCAATCCGTTCGCGAGATATGGGAGTTTGAAGATAAGGAATGCTTGAGAAACCATCAAAATTTTCGCAAGTCTGATACTCGAAACCAATAACTACTACGGCCTAGGGCAAAAATGCACATACCGTTGAAATCGGGCGAGTTTCTGCTTTCAGATGCAACAGGAATTTCTCGAGTTCGTCAATCCGTTCGCGAGATATGGGAGTTTGAAGTTAAGGAATGGTTGAGAAACCATCAAGATTTTCGCAAGTCTGATACTCGAAACCAATAACTACAATGGCCTAGGGGAAAAATACACATACCTTTGTAATCGGGCGAGTTTCCACTTTCAGATGCAACAGGAATTTCTCGAGTTCGTCATTCCGTTCGCGAGATATGGGAGTTTGAAGTTAAGGAATGGTTGAGATACCAACAAAATTTTCGCAATTCTGACGCTAGAAACCAATAACTACAATGGCCTAGGGGAAAACACACATACCGTTGTAACCGGGCGAGTTTCTGCTTTCAGATGCAACAGGAATTTCTCGAGTTCGTCATTTCGTTTGCGAGATATGGGAGTTTGAAGTTAAGGAATGCTTGAGAAACCATCAAAATTTTCGCAAGTCTGATTCTAGAAACCAATAACTACAAAGGCCTAGGGGAAAGATGCACATACCTTTGTAATCGGGCGAGTTTCCACTTTCAGATGCAACAGGAATTTCTCGAGTTCGTCATTCCGTTCGCGAGACATGGGAGTTTGAAGTTAAGTAATGGTTGAGAAACCATCAAAATTTTCGCAATTCTGATACTCGAAACCAATAACTGGAATGGCCTAGGGGAAAAGTACACACACCATTGTAATCGTGCGAGTTTCTACTTTCAGATGCAACAGGAATTTCTCGAGTTCGTCAATCCGTTCGCGAGATATGGGAGTTTGAAGTTAAGGAATGGTTGAGAAACCATCAAAATTTTCGTATGTCTGATACTCGAAACCAATAACTACATAGGCATAGGGGAAAAATGCACATACCTTTGTAATCGGGCGAGTTTCCACTTTCAGATGCAACAGGAATTTCTCGAGACGTCAATCCGTTCTCGAGATATGGGAGTTTGAAGTTAACGAATGCTTCAGAAACCATCAAAATTTTCGCAAGTCTGATACTCGAAACCAATAACTACCATGGCCTAGGGGAAAAATACACATACCTTTGTAATCGGGCGAGTTTCCACTTTCAGATGCACCAGGAATTTCTCGAATGCGTCATTCCGTTCGCGAGATATGGGGGTTTGAAGTTAAGGAATGTTTGAGAAACCTCCAAAATTTTCGCTGGTCTGATACTCGAAACCAATAACTGGAATGGCCTAGGTCAAAAATACACGTACCGATGTAATCGGGCGTGTTTCTGCTTCAAGATGCAATAGGAATTTCTCGAGTTCGTCATTCCGTTCGCGAGACATGGGAGTTTGAAGTTAAGGAATGGTTGAGAAACCATCAAAATTTTCGCAGTTCTGATACTCGAAACCAATAACTGGAATGGCCTAGGGGAAATGTACACACACCATTGTAATCGTGCGAGTTTCTACTTTCAGATGCAACAGGAATTTCTCGAGTTCGTCATTCCGTTCGCGAGATATGGGAGTTTGAAGTTAAGGAATGGTTGAGAAACCTACAAAATTTTCGCATGTCTGATACTCGAAACCAATAACTACATAGGCATAGGGGAAAAATGCTCATACCATTGTAATCGGGCGAGTTTCCACTATCAGATGCAACAGGAATTTCTCGAGTCGTCAATCCGTTCTCGAGATATGGGAGTTTGAAGTTAAGGAATGCTTCAGAAACCATCAAAATTTTCGCAAGTCTGATACTCGAAACCAATAACTACTACGGCCTAGGGCAAAAATGCACATACCGTTGAAATCGGGCGAGTTTCTGCTTTCAGATGCAACAGGAATTTCTCGAGTTCGTCAATCCGTTCGCGAGATATGGGAGTTTGAAGTTAAGGAATGCTTGAGAAACCATCAAAATTTTCGCAAGTCTGATACTAGAAACCAATAACTACAAAGGCCTAGGGGAAAGATGCACATACCTTTGTAATCGGGCGAGTTTCCACTTTCAGATGCAACAGGAATTTCTCGAGTTCGTCATTCCGTTCGCGAGACATGGGAGTTTGAAGTTAGGGAATGGTTGAGAAACCATCCAAATTTTCGCAATTCGGATACTCGAAACCAATAACTGGAATGGCCTAGGGGAAAAGTACACACACCATTGTAATCGTGCGAGTTTCTACTTTCAGATGCAACAAGAATTTCTCGTGTTCGTCCATCCGTTCGCGAGATATGGTAGTATGAAGTTAAGGAATGGTTGAGAAACCATCCAGATTTTCGCAAGTCTGATACTCGAAACCAATAACTACAATGGCCTAGGGGAAAAATAAACATACCTTTGTAATCGGGCGAGTTTCCACTTTCAGATGCATCAGGAATTTCTCGAATGCGTCATTCCGTTCGCGAGATATGGGAGTTTGAAGTTAAGGAATGGTTGAGAAACCATCACAATTCTCGCAATTCTGACGCTAGAAACGAATAACTGGAAAGGCCTAGGGGAAAAGTACACAAACCATTCTAATCGGGCGAGTTTCTAATTTCAGATGCAACAGAATTTCTCGAGTCGTCAATCCGTTCGCGAGATATGGGAGTTTGAAGATAAGGAATGCTTGAGAAACCATCAAAATTTTCGCAAGTCTGATACTCGAAACCAATAACTACTACGGCCTAGGGCAAAAATGCACATACCGTTGAAATCGGGCGAGTTTCTGCTTTCAGATGCAACAGGAATTTCTCGAGTTCGTCAATCCGTTCGCGAGATATGGGAGTTTGAAGTTAAGGAATGGTTGAGAAACCATCAAGATTTTCGCAAGTCTGATACTCGAAACCAATAACTACAATGGCCTAGGGGAAAAATACACATACCATTGTAATCGGGCGAGTTTCCACTTTCAGATGCAACAGGAATTTCTCGAGTTCGTCATTCCGTTCGCGAGATATGGGAGTTTGAAGTTAAGGAATGGTTGAGATACCATCAAAATTTTCGCAATTCTGACGCTAGAAACCAATAACTACAATGGCCTAGGGGAAAACACACATGCCGTTGTAACCGGGCGAGTTTCTGCTTTCAGATGCAACAGGAATTTCTCGAGTTCGTCATTTCGTTTGCGAGATATGGGAGTTTGAAGTTAAGGAATGCTTGAGAAACCATCAAAATTTTCGCAAGTCTGATTCTAGAAACCAATAACTACAAAGGCCTAGGGGAAAGATGCACATACCTTTGTAATCGGGCGAGTTTCCACTTTCAGATGCAACAGGAATTTCTCGAGTTCGTCATTCCGTTCGCGAGACATGGGAGTTTGAAGTTAAGTAATGGTTGAGAAACCATCAAAATTTTCGCAATTCTGATACTCGAAACCAATAACTGGAATGGCCTAGGGGAAAAGTACACACACCATTGTAATCGTGCGAGTTTCTACTTTCAGATGCAACAGGAATTTCTCGAGTTCGTCAATCCGTTCGCGAGATATGGGAGTTTGAAGTTAAGGAATGGTTGAGAAACCATCAAAATTTTCGCATGTCTGATACTCGAAACCAATAACTACATAGGCATAGGGGAAAAATGCACATACCTTTGTAATCGGGCGAGTTTCCACTTTCAGATGCAACAGGAATTTCTCGAGTCGTCAATCCGTTCTCGAGATATGGGAGTTTGAAGTTAACGAATGCTTCAGAAACCATCAAAATTTTCGCAAGTCTGATACTCGAAACCAATAACTACCATGGCCTAGGGGAAAAATACACATACCTTTGCAATCGGGCGAGTTTCCACTTTCAGATGCACCAGGAATTTCTCGAATGCGTCATTCCGTTCGCGAGATATGGGGGTTTGAAGTTAAGGAATGTTTGAGAAACCTTCAAAATTTTCGCTGGTCTGATACTCGAAACCAATAACTGGAATGGCCTAGGTCAAAAATACACGTACCGATGTAATCGGGCGTGTTTCTGCTTCAAGATGCAATAGGAATTTCTCGAGTTCGTCATTCCGTTCGCGAGACATGGGAGTTTGAATTTAAGGAATGGTTGAGAAACCATCAAAATTTTCGCAATTCTGATACTCGAAACCAATAACTGGAATGGCCTAGGGGAAATGTACACACACCATTGTAATCGTGCGAGTTTCTACTTTCAGATGCAACAGGAATTTCTCGAGTTCGTCATTCCGTTCGCGAGATATGGGAGTTTGAAGTTAAGGAATGGTTGAGAAACCTACAAAATTTTCGCATGTCTGATACTCGAAACCAATAACTACATAGGCATAGGGGAAAAATGCTCATACCATTGTAATCGGGCGAGTTTCCACTATCAGATGCAACAGGAATTTCTCGAGTCGTCAATCCGTTCTCGAGATATGGGAGTTTGAAGTTAAGGAATGCTTCAGAAACCATCAAAATTTTCGCAAGTCTGATACTCGAAACCAATAACTACTACGGCCTAGGGCAAAAATGCACATACCGTTGAAATCGGGCGAGTTTCTGCTTTCAGATGCAACAGGAATTTCTCGAGTTCGTCATTTCGTTTGCGAGATATGGGAGTTTGAAGTTAAGGAATGCTTGAGAAACCATCAAAATTTTCGCAAGTCTGATTCTAGAAACCAATAACTACAAAGGCCTAGGGGAAAGATGCACATACCTTTGTAATCGGGCGAGTTTCCACTTTCAGATGCAACAGGAATTTCTCGAGTTCGTCATTCCGTTCGCGAGACATGGGAGTTTGAAGTTAAGTAATGGTTGAGAAACCATCAAAATTTTCGCAATTCTGATACTCGAAACCAATAACTGGAATGGCCTAGGGGAAAAGTACACTTGGCGCCCCGGGGTGTCAGGGTCGCCCGGCCCACAAAAAGCGCGGAGCTGCGCGTTTGTGGGCTGGACGACTCGGTCACCCGGGAGGAGGTGACCGGGGCGCTGGCCCAAGCCGGTGGCTGCTCTGAGGGGGACATCCGGACCGGGGAGGTCCGGCGGTCCTCCTCCGGCCTGGGAGCGGTGTGGGCACGGTGCCCTCTTCCGGCTGCCCGGAAGTTAGAAGCAGTCGGGAGGATCGTGGTGGGGTGGGTGTCGGCGAGGATCGAGGTCCTCGCCCAACGCCCACTCCAGTGCTACCGCTGCCTGGAGACGGGCCATGTCAGGCAGCGGTGCACCTCCGCGGTGGACCGCAGCGGTGCTTGTTACCGCTGCGGTGCCGAAGGCCACCGCGCGAGCCACTGCGCGGCGGCCCCCAAGTGCCCGCTGTGTGCGGACATGGGGAGACCCGCCGCGCACCGAATGGGGGGGAAGCAGTGTACCCCCCCATCCCGACGAGGGCAGAGGAGGGGGGCGCCGGGGCCGCTCCCGGCGCCGGTGAGAGTAGCCCCAGCTGCGAGCGCCGCGGCGCCCGCGGACCTGGCTGCGACCGCCGCGACGGCCGCAAAGAAGGGGTCGGAGGCGGCGGCGGCGTTGATGTCCGCGATGGAGGTGGACATTGGCCCCGCCGCCGTCCCCACGGAGGTGCCACCAGGAGGCGGTGAGGAGGCCATCAATTAATGGCTCCCCGCCTCCTCCTGCAGGCCAACCTCAACCACTGCCGCGCAGCGCAGGACCTAATGTGTCAGACGCTGGCGGAGTGGGGGGGTGGTCTGGCAGTCGCTGCCGAGCCGTACCGCGTCCCCGACCATCCGCATTGGATGGGGGATGCGGGCGGCTTGGTGGCGGCTGTGTGGCAGGGCGGTGACGGGTCCCCTCCGTTCTCCTTACTGGAGAGCGGGGCGGGATTCGTCGCCGTCCAGTGGGGGGGAGTCGCCGTGGTGGGGTGCTACGTTTCGCCCAACTGCGGCCTTGCTGCCTTCGAGCAGTGCTTGGCCGGGGTGGGGGCGTGCCTCACAAGGATTGCGCCCCGGCCGGTGCTGGTCCTGGGGGACTTCAATGCCTGGTCTGTGGCATGGGGGTCCCCCAGGACCAATCGAAGGGGCGAGGCTCTGGGCGACTGGGCGGCGGGCTTCGACCTCCGGTTGATTAACCGGGGGTCGGAGCTGACGTGCGTGCGGCGCGGGGGTGGGTCCATAGTGGATTTGACGTTTGGATCCCCCGGCGCCGCGCGTATGGTGTCCGGGTGGGACGTGGTGGTGGGGGAGGAGACATTATCGGACCACCGGTATATCCGCGTGGTCCTGACCGCCCCCGAGGCCGCCGCGGCCCCACACCGACACCTCCGCCCGGGAGCGGGTAGCGCCCCACCACGCAGATGGGCGCTTCGGCGCCTTGACAAGGACGTCCTGGTGGCAGCCGCTCTAGCCGAAACCTGGCCTCGACGGGAGACCAGGCTGCCCGACCTGGAGGAGGCCGTGGCTCGGCTCGGGAGCGCCGTCGCGCGCATTTGCGACGCGGCGATGCCCCGGGCCGGGCCGCGGTCTCCTCGTCGGGCGGTGTACTGGTGGTCGGGCGAAATCGGGGAATTGCGGACAGCATGCGTCCGGGCCCGACGCCAGTACACCCGCGCGCGTCGTCGGGCCGGACGGAACGGCGACGACGGCGCGCGGGCGGGGGCGGCGGAACTGTACGAGTCCTATCGGGCGGAAAAGAGGGCTCTGCAGGTCGCCATCAAACGGGCCAAGGCCCAGAGCTGGAAGGAGCTCCTCGAGACCCTCGAGCGGGATCCATGGGGGCGCCCATACCGGATAGTTCTAAATAAACTCCGGCCATGGGCTCCCCCGATCACCGAGAGTCTCGACCCCCAGCTCTTGAGGGACGTGGTCGACACGCTCTTCCCGATCGTGGGGGAGAGCGGGCCACGTCCCTCTGCGGACCCGACCACCTGGTCCGCGGAGCTGGGGGTCTCGGCTGGGGAGCTAGCCGCGGCCATCCGAAGACTCGGGGCGAAGGATACTGCCCCGGGTCCTTCGGAAGTGCCCGGCCGAGTCTTGGTCTTGGCCGCGGACGTCCTGGGTGACGGCCTCCGGGAGCTATTCGACCGCTGCCTGGAGGCCGGGCGATTCCCCTCCGCATGGAAGGTGGCCCGAATGGTCCTCCTCCGGAAAGAGGGTAGGCCCGCGGACTCTCCGTCCGCGTACCGGCCGATTTGCCTGCTCGACGATGTGGGCAAGCTCCTAGAAAGAGTCGTGGCGGCCCGCATCGTCGGGCACCTGTCGCGGGGTGGCCCGGGCTGGCGGAGTGCCAGTTCGGGTTCCGGGAGGGCCGGTCGACGATCGACGCGATTCGACGCGTCCGCTCCCTCTCGGCCTCGGCGGTCTCCCGGGGTGGGGTGGCATTGGCGGTGTCCTTGGACATCGCCAATGCGTTTAACACCCTACCCTGGGAGGCGATTAGGCGGGGGCTTGAGGAACATCGAGTCCCCGCCTACCTTAGGGCAGTCGTCGAGGACTACCTCCGCGACAGGTGGATCGAGTATCCGGGCCGGTGCGGGACGGAGAGGAGAGCGGTGTACTCCGGGGTTCCGCAGGGGTCGGTGTTAGGACCCCTGCTGTGGAACCTCGGGTACGACACCGTCCTGCGGGCCGAAGACCTCCCCGACGGCGTCAGTCTGACGTGTTACGCGGACGACACCTTGTTGCTGGCCGTCGGGGGGGACTGGAGGGGGGCTGTTCGGGCCGCCGAGGACGGTGCCCGGCGCGTCGTCTCCCGGATCAGGGGGATCGGTTTGGAGGTGGCTCTCCACAAAACCGAGGTACTCGGGATGTATAGACCCCGGGGAGAGCCGCCTCCCCCCCTGATCCGGGTGGGTGAGACAGACGTCGAGGTGAGGTCTCAGATGAAATATCTGGGACTTCACCTCGACAGCCACTGGCGCTTCGAGGGCCATTTCCGGGCCCTGGCCCCGCGGTTGGAGAGGATAGTTGGCGCTTTGGGCCGTATCCTCCCCAACCTGCGGGGCCCGAGTGACCGGGTTCGCCGCCTCGACGCGGGAATGGTCCACTCGGTGGCCCTATACGGGGCCCCCGTTTGGGCGGGCGACCTGGCCGCCTCCCGGCGCAGCAAGGTATTGCTGCGCCGGGTTCAAAGGCGGCTTGCACTGCGGATCGCCCGGGGGTACCGGACCGTTTCGTATGAGGCGGCGAGCGTCCTGTCAGGGCTACCCCCGGCGGACTTGATCGCGGGCGCGCATGCGGCTTTCTTCGAGGGCCGCATGCGCGCCCGCGAGGATGGGGTGGTCCTGGCGGGATGCGAGGTGGAGGCCCTCAGGCGCCAGGCCCGGGAGTCCATGCTGCAGCTTTGGCAGCAGCGGCTGGCCGAGCCGTTGTTCGGCCAGAGGACTGTCCGGGCTATCCGGCCGGTCCTGTTTGAGTGGCTGGGTAGGCGCTTCGGCTCACTCACCTACCGGTTGGTGCAGGTGCTGTCCGGGCACGGATGCTTCGGACAGTACCTGTGCCGGATCGGTGTGGAAGAGGCGGCGCGCTGCTGGCACTGTCCAGCGGAGGAGGACACGGCGCAACACACCCTCGAGGTGTGTACGGCCTGGGGGGTGGAGCGCCGTGTCCTCACGGCCGTGATTGGGGCGGATCTGTCGCTGCCGGGCGTGGTACGGGCCATGCTCGGCAGCGAGACGAAGTGGCGGGCCGTGGCCTCCTTCTGCGAGGAGGTAATCTCACAGAAGGAGGCCGCGAGCCGCATTCGCGAGAGCGGGAGACCGCGAGCGAGGCCTCGTCCGAGGCCGGGGGCGGGTGTGCCTCCGGAAGGGCCGGGGAGGCCACCCTGAGAGCGGCGGGCGGGGGTGCGTAGCCCTTGAGGCTCGTGCCACCGCCCGTCGTCTGAGGGGTGGGAAGAATAAGGGACGGCGACGCTCTCGAGGGCGGAGAGGCCAGAGCCGCCCTCGGGAGCGTACGAGCCGGGGTGCGGCCGCGCCGACGGCACGGTCCCAGGGCCGTGCCTCCGGCGCGGCTATGGGGGCCGTGGGCGGTCGCGAGTGTGGGACTCGCGGCCGCCCTCGGGCGGCCCCCGGGAGTGGGACGTCGGAGCAGTGTGGCCCTGCTCCGACGTCGGGCGCCAGAGCGCCGAGGAGAAAACAGGGAAGGGAGGGTGAAGTACCCCCTCCCTTCCCTGGAACGGGAGGACACGGGCGCGAGAGCTCTGCACGGGGGAGCACCTGATGTTATGATGTCTTCGGTCCCAGGTGCTCCCCCTGCATAGTGCGAGGATGGCCACCGTGGTGGGTTTTAGTGGGTAGGTCCCGCGCCCGATGGGTTTCCTTCCGGGCGCGGGGAATCCCACACTCCCCCCGCCCCTCCCCAGGCGGCGGGGGGGTCTTTCGAAGATTTCCCCCACGTTAAAAAAAAAAAAAAAAAAAAAAAAGGGGAAAAGTACACACAACATTGTAATCGTGCGAGTTTCTACTTTCAGATGCAACAGGAATTTCTCGAGTTCGTCAATCCGTTCGCGAGATATGGGAGTTTGAAGTTAAGGAATGGTTGAGAAACCATCAAAATTTTCGCATGTCTGATACTCGAAACCAATAACTACATAGGCATAGGGGAAAAATGCACATACCTTTGTAATCGGGCGAGATTCCACTTTCAGATGCAACAGGAATTTCTCGAGTCGTCAATCCGTTCTCGAGATATGGGAGTTTGAAGTTAAGGAATGCTTCAGAAACCATCAAAATTTTCGCAAGTCTGATACTCGAAACCAATAACTACCATGGCCTAGGGGAAAAATACACATACCTTTGTAATCGGGCGAGTTTCCACTTTCAGATGCACCAGGAATTTCTCGAATGCGTCATTCCGTTCGCGAGATATGGGGGTTTGAAGTTAAGGAATGGTTGAGAAACCATCAAAATTCTCGCAATTCTGATGCTAGAAACGAATAACTGGAAAGGCCTAGGGGAAAAGTACACAAACCATTGTAATCGGGCGAGTTTCTACTTTCAGATGCAACAGAATTTCTCAAGTCGTCATTCCGTTCGCGAGATATGGGAGTTTGAAGTTAAGGAATGCTTGAGAAACCATCAAAATTTTCGCAAGTCTGATACTCGAAACCAATAACTACCACGGCCTAGGGCAAAAATGCACATACCGTTGAAATCGGGCGAGTTTCTGCTTTCAGATGCAACAGGAATTTCTCGAGTTCGTCAATCCGTTCGCGAGATATGGGAGTTTGAAGTTAAGGAATGTTTGAGAAACCTTCAAAATTTTCGCTGGTCTGATACTCGAAACCAATAACTGGAATGGCCTAGGTCAAAAATACACGTACCGATGTAATCGGGCGTGTTTCTGCTTCAAGATGCAATAGGAATTTCTCGAGTTCGTCATTCCGTTCGCGAGACATGGGAGTTTGAAGTTAAGGAATGACTGAGAAACCATCAAAATTTTCGCAATTCTGACACTCGAAACCAATAACTGGAATGGCCTAGGGGAAATGTACACACACCATTGTAATCGTGCGAGTTTCTACTTTCAGATGCAACAGGAATTTCTCGAGTTCGTCATTCCGTTCGCGAGATATGGGAGTTTGAAGTTAAGGAATGGTTGAGAAACCATCAAAATTTTCGCATGTCTGATACTCGAAACCAATAACTACATAGGCATAGGGGAAAAATGCTCATACCATTGTAATCGGGCGAGTTTCCACTATCAGATGCAACAGGAATTTCTCGATTCGTCAATCAGTTCTCGAGATATGGGAGTTTGAAGTTAAGGAATGCTTCAGAAACCATCAAAATTTTCGCAAGTCTGATACTCGAAACCAATAACTACTACGGCCTAGGGCAAAAATGCACATACCGTTGAAATCGGGCGAGTTTCTGCTTTCAGATGCAACAGGAATTTCTCGAGTTCGTCAATCCGTTCGCGAGATATGGGAGTTTGAAGTTAAGGAATGCTTGAGAAACCATCAAAATTTTCGCAAGTCTGATACTAGAAACCAATAACTACAAAGGCCTAGGGGAAAGATGCACATACCTTTGTAATCGGGCGAGTTTCCACTTTCAGATGCAACAGGAATTTCTCGAGTTCGTCATTCCGTTCGCGAGACATGGGAGTTTGAAGTTAGGGAATGGTTGAGAAACCATCCAAATTTTCGCAATTCGGATACTCGAAACCAATAACTGGAATGGCCTAGGGGAAAAGTACACACACCATTGTAATCGTGCGAGTTTCTACTTTCAGATGCAACAGGAATTTCTCGTGTTCGTCCATCCGTTCGCGAGATATGGTAGTTTGAAGTTAAGGAATGGTTGAGAAATCATCCAGATTTTCGCAAGTCTGATACTCGAAACCAATAACTACAATGGCCTAGGGGAAAAATACACATACCTCTGTAATCGGGCGAGTTTCCACTTTCAGATGCATCAGGAATTTCTCGAATGCGTCATTCCGTTCGCGAGATATGGGAGTTTGAAGTTAAGGAATGGTTGAGAAACCATCACAATTCTCGCAATTCTGATGCTAGAAACGAATAACTGGAAAGGCCTAGGGGAAAAGTACACAAACCATTGTAATCGGGCGAGTTTCTAGTTTCAGATGCAACAGAATTTCTCGAGTCGTCAATCCGTTCGCGAGATATGGGAGTTTGAAGATAAGGAATGCTTGAGAAACCATCAAAATTTTCGCAAGTCTGATACTCGAAACCAATAACTACTACGGCCTAGGGCAAAAATGCACATACCGTTGAAATCGGGCGAGTTTCTGCTTTCAGATGCAACAGGAATTTCTCGAGTTCGTCAATCCGTTCGCGAGATATGGGAGTTTGAAGTTAAGGAATGGTTGAGAAACCATCAAGATTTTCGCAAGTCTGATATTCGAAACCAATAACTACAATGGCCTAGGGGAAAAATACACATACCTTTGTAATCGGGCGAGTTTCCACTTTCAGATGCAACAGGAATTTCTCGAGTTCGTCATTCCGTTCGCGAGATATGGGAGTTTGAAGTTAAGGAATGGTTGAGATACCATCAAAATTTTCGCAATTCTGACGCTAGAAACCAATAACTACAATGGCCTAGGGGAAAACACACATACCGTTGTAACCGGGCGAGATTCTGCTTTCAGATGCAACAGGAATTTCTCGAGTTCGTCATTTCGTTTGCGAGATATGGGAGTTTGAAGTTAAGGAATGCTTGAGAAACCATCAAAATTTTCGCAAGTCTGATTCTAGAAACCAATAACTACAAAGGCCTAGGGGAAAGATGCACATACCTTTGTAATCGGGCGAGTTTCCACTTTCAGATGCAACAGGAATTTCTCGAGTTCGTCAATCCGTTCGCGAGATATGGGAGTTTGAAGTTAAGGAATGGTTGAGAAACCATCAAGATTTTCGTAAGTCTGATACTCGAAACCAATATCTACAATGGCCTAGGGGAAAAATACACATACCTCTGTAATCGGGCGAGTTTCCACTTTCAGATGCATCAGGAATTTCTCGAATGCGTCATTCCGTTCGCGAGATATGGGAGTTTGAAGTTAAGGAATGGTTGAGAAACCATCACAATTCTCGCAATTCTGATGCTAGAAACGAATAACTGGAAAGGCCTAGGGGAAAAGTACACAAACCATTGTAATCGGGCGAGTTTCTAGTTTCAGATGCAACAGAATTTCTCGAGTCGTCAATCCGTTCGCGAGATATGGGAGTTTGAAGATAAGGAATGCTTGAGAAACCATCAAAATTTTCGCAAGTCTGATACTCGAAACCAATAACTACTACGGCCTAGGGCAAAAATGCACATACCGTTGAAATCGGGCGAGTTTCTGCTTTCAGATGCAACAGGAATTTCTCGAGTTCGTCAATCCGTTCGCGAGATATGGGAGTTTGAAGTTAAGGAATGGTTGAGAAACCATCAAGATTTTCGCAAGTCTGATACTCGAAACCAATAACTACAATGGCCTAGGGGAAAAATACACATACCTTTGTAATCGGGCGAGTTTCCACTTTCAGATGCAACAGGAATTTCTCGAGTTCGTCATTCCGTTCGCGAGATATGGGAGTTTGAAGTTAAGGAATGGTTGAGATACCATCAAAATTTTCGCAATTCTGACGCTAGAAACCAATAACTACAATGGCCTAGGGGAAAACACACATACCGTTGTAACCGGGCGAGATTCTGCTTTCAGATGCAACAGGATTTTCTCGAGTTCGTCATTTCGTTTGCGAGATATGGGAGTTTGAAGTTAAGGAATGCTTGAGAAACCATCAAAATTTTCGCAAGTCTGATTCTAGAAACCAATAACTACAAAGGCCTAGGGGAAAGATGCACATACCTTTGTAATCGGGCGAGTTTCCACTTTCAGATGCAACAGGAATTTCTCGAGTTCGTCAATCTGTTCGCGAGATATGGGAGTTTGAAGTTAAGGAATAGTTGAGAAACAATCACAATTTTCGCAAGCCTGATACTTGAATCAAATAACAACTATGGCCTAGGGGAAAAATACACATACCGTTGTAATCGGGCGAGTTTCTGCTTTCAGATGCAACAGGAATTTCTCGAGTTCGTCTATCCGTTCGCGTGATATGGGAGTTTGAAGTTATGGAATGCTTGAGACACCATCAAAATTTTCGCTAGTCTGACACTCGAAACCAATAACTACTATGGCCTAGGGCAAAAATAAACATACCGTTGAAGTCGGGCGAGTTTCTGCTTTCAGATGCAACAGGAATTTCTCGAGTTCGTCAATCTGTTCGCGATATATGGGAGTTTGAAGTTAAGGAATAGTTGAGAAACCTTCAAAATTTTCGCAAGTCTGATACTCGTAACCAATAACTACAAAGGCATAGGGGAAAAATGCGCATACCTTGTAATCGGGCGAGTTTCCACTTTCAGATGCAACAGGAATTTCTCGAGTTCGTCATTCCATTCGCAAGATATGGGAGATTGAAGTTAAGGAATGGTTGAGAAACCATCAAAATTTTCGCTGGTCTGATACTCGAATCCAATAACTACAAAGGCCTAGGGGAAAAATGCACATACCTTTGTAATCGGGCGAGTTTCCACTTTCAGATGCAACAGGAATTTCTCGAGTTCGTCAATCCGTTCGCGAGATATGGGAGTTTGAAGTTAATGAGTGGTTGAGAAACCATCAAAATTTTCGCAATTCTGATACTCGAAACCAATAACTGGAATGGCCTAGGGGAAAAGTACACACACCATTGTAATCGGGCGAGTTTCTGCTATCAGATGCAACAGGAATTTCTCGAGTTCGGCAATCCGTTCGCGAGATATGGGAGTTTGAAGTTAAGGAATGGTTGAGAAACCATCAAAATTTTCGCAGGTCTGATACTCGAAACCAATAACTACTATGGCCTAGAGCAAAAATGCACATACTGGTGTAATCGGGCGAGTTTCTGCTTTCAGATGCAACAGGAATTTCTCGAGTTCGTCAATCCGTTCGCGAGACATGGGAGTTTGAAGTTAAGGAATGCTTGAGAAACCATCAAAATTATCGCAAGTCTGATAATCGAATCCAATAACTACAAAGGCCTTGAGGAAAAATACACGCACCGTTGAAATGGGGCGAGATTCTGCTTTCAGATGCAATAGGAAATTCCCGAGTTCGTCAATCAGTTCGCGAGATATGGGAGTTTAAAGTTAAGGAATGGTTGAGAAACCATCAAGATTTTCGCAAGTCTGATACTCGAAACCAATAACTGCAATGGCCTAGGGGAAAAATACACATACCTTTGTAATCGGGCGAGTTTCCACTTTCAGATGCAACAGGAATTTCTCGAGTTCGTCATTCCGTTCGCGAGATATGGGAGTTTGAAGTTAAGGAATGGTTGAGATACCATCAAAATTTTCGCAATTCTGACGCTAGAAACCAATAACTACAATGGCCTAGGGGAAAACACACATACCGTTGTAACCGGGCGAGTTTCTGCTTTCAGATGCAACAGGAATTTCTCGAGTTCGTCATTTCGTTTGCGAGATATGGGAGTTTGAAGTTAAGGAATGCTTGAGAAACCATCAAAATTTTCGCAAGTCTGATTCTAGAAACCAATAACTACAAAGGCCTAGGGGAAAGATGCACATACCTTTGTAATCGGGCGAGTTTCCACTTTCAGATGCAACAGGAATTTCTCGAGTTCGTCATTCCGTTCGCGAGACATGGGAGTTTGAAGTTAAGTAATGGTTGAGAAACCATCAAAATTTTCGCAATTCTGATACTCGAAACCAATAACTGGAATGGCCTAGGGGAAAAGTACACTTGGCGCCCCGGGGTGTCAGGGTCGCCCGGCCCACAAAAAGCGCGGAGCTGCGCGTTTGTGGGCTGGACGACTCGGTCACCCGGGAGGAGGTGACCGGGGCGCTGGCCCAAGCCGGTGTCTGCTCTGAGGGGGACATCCGGACCGGGGAGGTCCGGCGGTCCTCCTCCGGCCTGGGAGCGGTGTGGGCACGGTGCCCTCTTCCGGCTGCCCGGAAGTTAGAAGCAGTCGGGAGGATCGTGGTGGGGTGGGTGTCGGCGAGGATCGAGGTCCTCGCCCAACGCCCACTCCAGTGCTACCGCTGCCTGGAGACGGGCCATGTCAGGCAGCGGTGCACCTCCGCGGTGGACCGCAGCGGTGCTTGTTACCGCTGCGGTGCCGAAGGCCACCGCGCGAGCCACTGCGCGGCGGCCCCCAAGTGCCCGCTGTGTGCGGACATGGGGAGACCCGCCGCGCACCGAATGGGGGGGAAGCAGTGTACCCCCCCATCCCGACGAGGGCAGAGGAGGGGGGCGCCGGGGCCGCTCCCGGCGCCGGTGAGAGTAGCCCCAGCTGCGAGCGCCGCGGCGCCCGCGGACCTGGCTGCGACCGCCGCGACGGCCGCAAAGAAGGGGTCGGAGGCGGCGGCGGCGTTGATGTCCGCGATGGAGGTGGACATTGGCCCCGCCGCCGTCCCCACGGAGGTGCCACCAGGAGGCGGTGAGGAGGCCATCAATTAATGGCTCCCCGCCTCCTCCTGCAGGCCAACCTCAACCACTGCCGCGCAGCGCAGGACCTAATGTGTCAGACGCTGGCGGAGTGGGGGGGTGGTCTGGCAGTCGCTGCCGAGCCGTACCGCGTCCCCGACCATCCGCATTGGATGGGGGATGCGGGCGGCTTGGTGGCGGCTGTGTGGCAGGGCGGTGACGGGTCCCCTCCGTTCTCCTTACTGGAGAGCGGGGCGGGATTCGTCGCCGTCCAGTGGGGGGGAGTCGCCGTGGTGGGGTGCTACGTTTCGCCCAACTGCGGCCTTGCTGCCTTCGAGCAGTGCTTGGCCGGGGTGGGGGCGTGCCTCACAAGGATTGCGCCCCGGCCGGTGCTGGTCCTGGGGGACTTCAATGCCTGGTCTGTGGCATGGGGGTCCCCCAGGACCAATCGAAGGGGCGAGGCTCTGGGCGACTGGGCGGCGGGCTTCGACCTCCGGTTGATTAACCGGGGGTCGGAGCTGACGTGCGTGCGGCGCGGGGGAGGGTCCATAGTGGATTTGACGTTTGGATCCCCCGGCGCCGCGCGTATGGTGTCCGGGTGGGACGTGGTGGTGGGGGAGGAGACATTATCGGACCACCGGTATATCCGCGTGGTCCTGACCGCCCCCGAGGCCGCCGCGGCCCCACACCGACACCTCCGCCCGGGAGCGGGTAGCGCCCCACCACGCAGATGGGCGCTTCGGCGCCTTGACAAGGACGTCCTGGTGGCAGCCGCTCTAGCCGAAACCTGGCCTCGACGGGAGACCAGGCTGCCCGACCTGGAGGAGGCCGTGGCTCGGCTCGGGAGCGCCGTCGCGCGCATTTGCGACGCGGCGATGCCCCGGGCCGGGCCGCGGTCTCCTCGTCGGGCGGTGTACTGGTGGTCGGGCGAAATCGGGGAATTGCGGACAGCATGCGTCCGGGCCCGACGCCAGTACACCCGCGCGCGTCGTCGGGCCGGACGGAACGGCGACGACGGCGCGCGGGCGGGGGCGGCGGAACTGTACGAGTCCTATCGGGCGGAAAAGAGGGCTCTGCAGGTCGCCATCAAACGGGCCAAGGCCCAGAGCTGGAAGGAGCTCCTCGAGACCCTCGAGCGGGATCCATGGGGGCGCCCATACCGGATAGTTCTAAATAAACTCCGGCCATGGGCTCCCCCGATCACCGAGAGTCTCGACCCCCAGCTCTTGAGGGACGTGGTCGACACGCTCTTCCCGATCGTGGGGGAGAGCGGGCCACGTCCCTCTGCGGACCCGACCACCTGGTCCGCGGAGCTGGGGGTCTCGGCTGGGGAGCTAGCCGCGGCCATCCGAAGACTCGGGGCGAAGGATACTGCCCCGGGTCCTTCGGGAGTGCCCGGCCGAGTCTTGGTCTTGGCCGCGGACGTCCTGGGTGACGGCCTCCGGGAGCTATTCGACCGCTGCCTGGAGGCCGGGCGATTCCCCTCCGCATGGAAGGTGGCCCGAATGGTCCTCCTCCGGAAAGAGGGTAGGCCCGCGGACTCTCCGTCCGCGTACCGGCCGATTTGCCTGCTCGACGATGTGGGCAAGCTCCTAGAAAGAGTCGTGGCGGCCCGCATCGTCGGGCACCTGTCGCGGGGTGGGCCCGGGCTGGCGGAGTGCCAGTTCGGGTTCCGGGAGGGCCGGTCGACGATCGACGCGATTCGACGCGTCCGCTCCCTCTCGGCCTCGGCGGTCTCCCGGGGTGGGGTGGCATTGGCGGTGTCCTTGGACATCGCCAATGCGTTTAACACCCTACCCTGGGAGGCGATTAGGCGGGGGCTTGAGGAACATCGAGTCCCCGCCTACCTTAGGGCAGTCGTCGAGGACTACCTCCGCGACAGGTGGATCGAGTATCCGGGCCGGTGCGGGACGGAGAGGAGAGCGGTGTACTCCGGGGTTCCGCAGGGGTCGGTGTTAGGACCCCTGCTGTGGAACCTCGGGTACGACACCGTCCTGCGGGCCGAAGACCTCCCCGACGGCGTCAGTCTGACGTGTTACGCGGACGACACCTTGTTGCTGGCCGTCGGGGGGGACTGGAGGGGGGCTGTTCGGGCCGCCGAGGACGGTGCCCGGCGCGTCGTCTCCCGGATCAGGGGGATCGGTTTGGAGGTGGCTCTCCACAAAACCGAGGTACTCGGGATGTATAGACCCCGGGGAGAGCCGCCTCCCCCCCTGATCCGGGTGGGTGAGACAGACGTCGAGGTGAGGTCTCAGATGAAATATCTGGGACTTCACCTCGACAGCCACTGGCGCTTCGAGGGCCATTTCCGGGCCCTGGCCCCGCGGTTGGAGAGGATAGTTGGCGCTTTGGGCCGTATCCTCCCCAACATGCGGGGCCCGAGTGACCGGGTTCGCCGCCTCTACGCGGGAATGGTCCACTCGGTGGCCCTATACGGGGCCCCCGTTTGGGCGGGCGACCTGGCCGCCTCCCGGCGCAGCAAGGTATTGCTGCGCCGGGTTCAAAGGCGGCTTGCACTGCGGATCGCCCGGGGGTACCGGACCGTTTCGTATGAGGCGGCGAGCGTCCTGTCAGGGCTACCCCCGGCGGACTTGATCGCGGGCGCGCATGCGGCTTTCTACGAGGGCCGCATGCGCGCCCGCGAGGATGGGGTGGTCCTGGCGGGATGCGAGGTGGAGGCCCTCAGGCGCCAGGCCCGGGAGTCCATGCTGCAGCTTTGGCAGCAGCGGCTGGCCGAGCCGTTGTTCGGCCAGAGGACTGTCCGGGCTATCCGGCCGGTCCTGTTTGAGTGGCTGGGTAGGCGCTTCGGCTCACTCACCTACCGGTTGGTGCAGGTGCTGTCCGGGCACGGATGCTTCGGACAGTACCTGTGCCGGATCGGTGTGGAAGAGGCGGCGCGCTGCTGGCACTGTCCAGCGGAGGAGGACACGGCGCAACACACCCTCGAGGTGTGTACGGCCTGGGGGGTGGAGCGCCGTGTCCTCACGGCCGTGATTGGGGCGGATCTGTCGCTGCCGGGCGTGGTACGGGCCATGCTCGGCAGCGAGACGAAGTGGCGGGCCGTGGCCTCCTTCTGCGAGGAGGTAATCTCACAGAAGGAGGCCGCGAGCCGCATTCGCGAGAGCGGGAGACCGCGAGCGAGGCCTCGTCCGAGGCCGGGGGCGGGTGTGCCTCCGGAAGGGCCGGGGAGGCCACCCTGAGAGCGGCGGGCGGGGGTGCGTAGCCCTTGAGGCTCGTGCCACCGCCCGTCGTCTGAGGGGTGGGAAGAATAAGGGACGGCGACGCTCTCGAGGGCGGAGAGGCCAGAGCCGCCCTCGGGAGCGTACGAGCCGGGGTGCGGCCGCGCCGACGGCACGGTCCCAGGGCCGTGCCTCCGGCGCGGCTATGGGGGCCGTGGGCGGTCGCGAGTGTGGGACTCGCGGCCGCCCTCGGGCGGCCCCCGGGAGTGGGACGTCGGAGCAGTGTGGCCCTGCTCCGACGTCGGGCGCCAGAGCGCCGAGGAGAAAACAGGGAAGGGAGGGTGAAGTACCCCCTCCCTTCCCTGGAACGGGAGGACACGGGCGCGAGAGCTCTGCACGGGGGAGCACCTGATGTTATGATGTCTTCGGTCCCAGGTGCTCCCCCTGCATAGTGCGAGGATGGCCACCGTGGTGGGTTTTAGTGGGTAGGTCCCGCGCCCGATGGGTTTCCTTCCGGGCGCGGGGAATCCCACACTCCCCCCGCCCCTCCCCAGGCGGCGGGGGGGTCTTTCGAAGATTTCCCCCACGTTAAAAAAAAAAAAAAAAAAAAAAAAGGGGAAAAGTACACACAACATTGTAATCGTGCGAGTTTCTACTTTCAGATGCAACAGGAATTTCTCGAGTTCGTCAATCCGTTCGCGAGATATGGGAGTTTGAAGTTAAGGAATGGTTGAGAAACCATCAAAATTTTCGCATGTCTGATACTCGAAACCAATAACTACATAGGCATAGGGGAAAAATGCACATACCTTTGTAATCGGGCGAGATTCCACTTTCAGATGCAACAGGAATTTCTCGAGTCGTCAATCCGTTCTCGAGATATGGGAGTTTGAAGTTAAGGAATGCTTCAGAAACCATCAAAATTTTCGCAAGTCTGATACTCGAAACCAATAACTACCATGGCCTAGGGGAAAAATACACATACCTTTGTAATCGGGCGAGTTTCCACTTTCAGATGCACCAGGAATTTCTCGAATGCGTCATTCCGTTCGCGAGATATGGGGGTTTGAAGTTAAGGAATGGTTGAGAAACCATCAAAATTCTCGCAATTCTGATGCTAGAAACGAATAACTGGAAAGGCCTAGGGGAAAAGTACACAAACCATTGTAATCGGGCGAGTTTCTACTTTCAGATGCAACAGAATTTCTCGAGTTCGTCAATCCGTTCGCGAGATATGGGAGTTTGAAGTTAAGGAATGTTTGAGAAACCTTCAAAATTTTCGCTGGTCTGATACTCGAAACCAATAACTGGAATGGCCTAGGTCAAAAATACACGTACCGATGTAATCGGGCGTGTTTCTGCTTCAAGATGCAATAGGAATTTCTCGAGTTCGTCATTCCGTTCGCGAGACATGGGAGTTTGAAGTTAGGGAATGGTTGAGAAACCATCCAAATTTTCGCAATTCGGATACTCGAAACCAATAACTGGAATGGCCTAGGGGAAAAGTACACACACCATTGTAATCGTGCGAGTTTCTACTTTCAGATGCAACAGGAATTTCTCGTGTTCGTCCATCCGTTCGCGAGATATGGTAGTTTGAAGTTAAGGAATGGTTGAGAAACCATCCAGATTTTCGCAAGTCTGATACTCGAAACCAATAACTACAATGGCCTAGGGGAAAAATACACATACCTCTGTAATCGGGCGAGTTTCCACTTTCAGATGCATCAGGAATTTCTCGAATGCGTCATTCCGTTCGCGAGATATGGGAGTTTGAAGTTAAGGAATGGTTGAGAAACCATCACAATTCTCGCAATTCTGATGCTAGAAACGAATAACTGGAAAGGCCTAGGGGAAAAGTACACAAACCATTGTAATCGGGCGAGTTTCTAGTTTCAGATGCAACAGAATTTCTCGAGTCGTCAATCCGTTCGCGAGATATGGGAGTTTGAAGATAAGGAATGCTTGAGAAACCATCAAAATTTTCGCAAGTCTGATACTCGAAACCAATAACTACTACGGCCTAGGGCAAAAATGCACATACCGTTGAAATCGGGCGAGTTTCTGCTTTCAGATGCAACAGGAATTTCTCGAGTTCGTCAATCCGTTCGCGAGATATGGGAGTTTGAAGTTAAGGAATGGTTGAGAAACCATCAAGATTTTCGCAAGTCTGATACTCGAAACCAATAACTACAATGGCCTAGGGGAAAAATACACATACCTTTGTAATCGGGCGAGTTTCCACTTTCAGGTGCAACAGGAATTTCTCGAGTTCGTCATTCCGTTCGCGAGATATGGGAGTTTGAAGTTAAGGAATGGTTGAGATACCATCAAAATTTTCGCAATTCTGACGCTAGAAACCAATAACTACAATGGCCTAGGGGAAAACACACATACCGTTGTAACCGGGCGAGATTCTGCTTTCAGATGCAACAGGAATTTCTCGAGTTCGTCATTTCGTTTGCGAGATATGGGAGTTTGAAGTTAAGGAATGCTTGAGAAACCATCAAAATTATCGCAAGTCTGATAATCGAATCCAATAACTACAAAGGCCTTGAGGAAAAATACACGTACCTTTGAAATGGGGCGAGATTCTGCTTTCAGGTGTAATACGAAATTCCCGAGTTCGTCAATCAGTTCGCGAGATATGGGAGTTTAAAGTTAAGGAATGGTTGAGAAACCATCACAATTTTCGCAAGTCTGATACTCGAATCAAATAACAACTATGGCCTAGGGGAAAAATGCACATACCGTTGAAATCGGGCGAATTTCTGCTTTCAGATGCAACACGAATTTCTCGAGTTCGTCAATCCGTTCGCGAGATATGGGGGTTTGAAGTTATGGAATGCTTGGGAAACCATCAAAATTTTCGCAAGTCTGATACTCGAAACCAATAACTACAATTGCCTAGGGGAAAATTCGCATACCGTTGTAATCGGGCGAGTTTCTGCTTTCAGATGGAACACGAATTTCTCGAGTTCGTAAATCCGTTCGCGAGATATGAGAGTTTGAAGTTAAGGAATACTTGAGAAACCATCGAAATTTTCGCAATTCTGATGCTAGAAACGAATAACTGGAATGGCCTAGGGGAAAAGTACGCACACCACTCTAATCGGGCGAGTCTCTACTCTCAGATGCAACAGGAATTTCTCGAGTTCGTCTATCCGTTGGCGAGATATGGGAGTTTGACGTTAAGGAATGGTTGAGAAACCATCAAAATTTTCGCTGGTCTGATACTCGAAACCAATAACTACAACGGCCTAGGGGAAAAATACACATACATTTGTAATCGGGCGAGTTTCCAGTTCCAGACGCAACAGGAATTTCTCGAGTTCGTCAATCCGTTCGCGAGATATGGGAGTTTGAAGTTAAGGAATGGTTGAGAAACCCTCAAAATTTTTGCAAGTCTGATACTCGAAACCAATAACTACAAAGGCCTAGGGGCAAAATGCACATACCTTTGTAATCGGACGACTTTCCACTTTCATATGCAACAGGAATTTCTCGAGTTAGTCAATCCGTTCGCGAGTAATGGGAGTTTGAAGTCAAGGAATGGTTGAGAAACCATCAAAATTATCGCAAGACTGATACTCGAAACCAATAACTACAAAGGCCTTGGGGACAAATACACGTACCGTTGAAATGGGGCGAGTTTCTGCTTTCAGATGCAATAGGAAATTCCCGAGTTCGTCAATCAGTTCGCGAGGTATGGGAGTTTGAAGTTAAGGAATGGTTGAGAAACCATCACAATTTTCGCAAGTCTGACACTCGAAACCAATAACTACAAAGGCCTAGGGGAAAAATGCACATATCTTTGTAATCGGGCGAGTTTCCACTTTCAGATGCAACAGGAATTTCTCGAGTTCGTCAATCCGTTCGCGAGACATGGGAGTTTGAAGTTAAGGAATGCTTGAGAAACCATCAAAATTTTCGCAGGTCTGATACTCGAAACCAATAACTACTATGGCCTAGAGCAAAAATGCACATACTGGTGTAATCGGGCGAGTCTCTGCTTTCAGATGCAACAGGAATGTCTCGAGTTCGTCAATCCGTTCGCGAGACATGGGAGTTTGAAGTTAAGGAATGCTTGAGAAACCATCAAAATTATCGCAAGTCTGATAATCGAATCCAATAACTACAAAGGCCTTGAGGAAAAATACACGTACCTTTGAAATGGGGCGAGATTCTGCTTTCAGATGCAATAGGAAATTCCCGAGTTCGTCAATCAGTTCGCGAGATATGGGAGTTTAAAGTTAAGGAATGGTTGAGAAACCATCACAATTTTCGCAAGTCTGATACTCGAATCAAATAACAACTATGGCCTAGGGGAAAAATGCACGTACCGTTGTAATCGGGCGAGTTTCTGCTTTCAGATGCAACTCGAATTTCTCGAGTTCGTCAATCCGTTCGCGAGATATGGGGGTTCGAAGTTATGGAATGCTTGGGAAACCATCAAAATTTTCGCAAGTCTGATACTCGAAAGCAATAACTACTATGGCCTAGGGCAAAAATGCACATACCGTTGTAATCGGGCGCGTTTCTGCTCTCAGATGCAACAGGAATTTCTCGAGTTCGTCAATCCGTTCGCGAGATATGGGAGTTTGAAGTTAAGGAATACTTGAGAAACCCTCAAAATTTTTGCAAGTCTGATACTCGAAACCAACAACTACAAAGGCCTAGGGGAAAAATGCACATACCTTTGTAATCGGACGACTTTCCACTTTCATATGCAACAGGAATTTCTCGAGTTAGTCAATCCGTTCGCGAGTAATGGGGGTTTGAAGTCAAGGAATGGTTGAGAAACCATCAAAATTATCGCAAGACTGATACTCGAAACCAATAACTACAAAGGCCTTGGGGACAAATACACGTACCGTTGAAATGGGGCGAGTTTCTGCTTTCAGATGCAATAGGAAATTCCCGAGTTCGTCAATCAGTTCGCGAGGTATGGGAGTTTGAAGTTAAGGAATGGTTGAGAAACCATCACAATTTTCGCAAGTCTGACACTCGAAACCAATAACTACAAAGGCCTAGGGGAAAAATGCACATACCTTTGTAATCGGGCGAGTTTCCACTTTCAGATGCAACAGGAATTTCTCGAGTTCGTCAATCCGTTCGCGAGATATGGGAGTTTGAAGTAAAGGAATGGTTGAGAAACCATCAAAATTTTCGCAATTCTGATACTCGAAACCAATAACTGGAATGGCCTAGGGGAAAAGTACACACACCATTGTAATCGTGCGAGTTTCTACTTTCAGATGCAATAGGAATTTCTCGAGTTCATCATTCCGTTCGCGAGATATGGGAGTTTGAAGTTAAGGAATGGTTGAGAAACCATCAAAATTTTCGCTGGTCTGATACTCGAAACGAATAACTACCACGGCCTAGGGGAAAAATACACATACCTTTGTAATCGGGCGTGTTTCTGCTTTCAGATGCAATAGGAAATTCTCGAGTTCGTCAATCCGTTCGCGAGATATGGGAGTTTGAAGTTAAGGAATGCTTGAGAAACCATCAAGATTATCGCAAGTCTGATACTCGAAACCAATAACTACAGAGGCCTTCAGGAAAATACACATACCGTTGTAATCGGGCGAGTTTCGTCTTTCAGATGCAATAGGAATTTCTCGAGTTCGTCAATCCGCTCGCGAGATATGGGAGTTTGAAGTTAAGGAATGCTTGAGAAACCATCAAAATTATCGCAAGACTGATACTCGAAACCAATAACTACAAAGGCCTTGGGGACAAATACACGTACGGTTGAAATGGGGCGAGCTTCTGCTTTCAGATGCAATAGGAAATTCCCGAGTTCGTCAATCAGGTCGCGAGATATGGGAGTTTGAAGTTAAGGAATGGTTGAGAAACCATCACAATTTTCGCAAGTCTGATACTCGAATCAAATAACAACTATGGCCTAGGGGAAAAATACACGTACCGTTGTAATCGGGCGAGTTTCTGCTTTCAGATGCAACACGAACTTCTCGAGTTCGTCAATCCGTTCGCGAGATATGGGAGTTTGAAATTATGGAATGCTTGGGAAACCATCAAAATTTTCGCAAGTCTGATACTCGAAACCAATAACTTCAATGGCCTCGAGGAAAAATACACACACCGTTGTAATCGGGCGAGTTTCTGCTGTCACATGCAACAGAAATTTCTCGAGATCGTCAATCCGTTCGCGAGATATGGGAGTTTGAAGTTAAGGAATGGTTGAGAAACCATCAAAATTTTCGCAAGTCTGATGCTAGAAACGAATAACTGGAATGGCCTAGGGGAAAAGTTCGCACACCATTCTCATCGGGCGAGTCTCTACTTTCAGATGCAACAGGAATTTCTCGAGTTCGTCAATCCGTTCGCGAGATATGGGAGTTTGAACTTAAGGAATGGTTGAGAAACTATCGAAATTTTCGCAATTCTGACGCTAGACATGAATAACTGGAATGGCCTAGGGGAAAAGTACGCACACCATTCTAATCGGGCGAGTCTCTACTTTCAGATGCAACAGGAATTTCTCGAGTTCGTCAATCCGTTCGCGAGATATGGGAGTTTGAAGTTAAGGAATGCTTGAGAAACCATCAAAATTTTCGAAAGTCTGATACTCGAAACCAATAACTACAAAGGCCTAGGGGAGAAATGCACATACCTTTGTAATCGGGCGAGTTACCACTTTCAGATGCAACAGGAATTTCTTGAGTGCGTCATTCCGTTCGCGAGATATGGGAGTTTGAAGTTAAGGAATGGTTGAGAAACCATCAAAATTTTCGGAATTCTGATGCTAGAAATCAATAACTGCAATGGCCTAGGGGAAAATGCACATACCGTTGAAATGGGGCGAGTTTCTGCTTTCAGATGCAATAGGAAATTCCCGAGTTCGTCAATCAGTTCGCGAGATATGGGAGTTTGAAGTTAAGGAATGGTTGAGAAACCATCACAATTTTCGCAACTCTGATACTCGAATCAAATAACAACTATGGCCTAGGGGAAAAATACACGTACCGTTGTAATCGGGCGAGTTTCTGCTTTCAGATGCAACACGAATTTCTCGAGTTCGTCAATCCGTTCGCGAGATATGGTAGTTTGAAGTTAAGGAATGGTTGAGAAACCATCAAGATTTTCGCAAGTCTGATACTCGAAACCAATAACTTCAATGGCCTAGGGGAAAATACACATACCGCTGTAATCGGGCGAGTTTCTGCTTTCAGATGCAACAGGAATTTCTCGAGTTCGTCAATCCGTTCGCGAGTAATGGGAGTTTGAAGTTAAGGAATGGTTGAGAAACCATCAAAATTTTCGCTGGTCTGATACTCGAATCCAATAACTACAAAGGTCTAGGGGAAAGATACACATACCTTTGTAATCGGGCCAGTTCCCAGTTTCAGATGCAACAGGAATTTCTCGAGTTCGTCAATCCGTTCGCGAGATGTGGGAGTTTGAAGTTATGGAATGCTTGGGAAACCATCAAAATTTTCGCAAGTCTGATACTCGAAACCAATAACTACTATAGCCTAGGGCAAAAATGCACATACCATTGAAATCGGGCGAGTTTCTGGTTTCAGATGCAACAGGAATTTCTCGAGTTCGTCAATCTGTTCGCGAGGTATGGGAGTTTGAAGTTAAGGAATGGTTGAGAAAGCTTCCAAATTTTCGCTGGTCTGATACTCGAAACCGATAACTGGAATGGCCTAGGTCAAAAATACACGTACCGTTGTCATCGGGCGTGTTTCTGCTGTCAGATGCAACAGGAATTTCTCGAGTTCGTCAATCCGTTCGCGAGATATGGGAGTTTGAAGTTAAGGAATGGTTGAGAAACCATCAAAATTTTCGCTGGTCTGATACTCGAAACCAATAACTACAACGGCCTAGGGGAAAAATACACATACCTTTGTAATCGGGCGAGTTTCCAATTCCAGATGCAACAGGAATTTCTCGAGTTCGTCAATCCGTTCGCGAGATATGGGAGTTTGAAGTTAAGGAATGGTTGAGAAACCCTCAAAATTTGTGCAAGTCTGATACTCGAAACCAATAACTACAATTGCCTAGGGGAAAATTCGCATACCGTTGTAATCGGGCGAGTTTCTGCTTTCAGATGGAACACGAATTTCTCGAGTTCGTAAATCCGTTCGCGAGATATGGGAGTTTGAAGTTAAGGAATACTTGAGGAACCATCGAAATTTTCGCAATTCTGATGCTAGAAACGAATAACTGGAATGGCCTAGGGGAAAAGTACGCACACCACTCTAATCGGGCGAGTCTCTACTCTCAGATGCAACAGGAATTTCTCGAGTTCGTCTATCCGTTGGCGAGATATGGGAGTTTGACGTTAAGGAATGGTTGAGAAACCATCAAAATTTTCGCTGGTCTGATACTCGAAACCAATAACTACAACGGCCTAGGGGAAAAATACACATACATTTGTAATCGGGCGAGTTTCCAGTTCCAGATGCAACAGGAATTTCTCGAGTTCGTCAATCCGTTCGCGAGATATGGGAGTTTGAAGTTAAGGAATGGTTGAGAAACCCTCAAAATTTTTGCAAGTCTGATACTCGAAACCAATAACTACAAAGGCCTAGGGGAAAAATGCACATACCTTTGTAATCGGACGACTTTCCACTTTCATATGCAACAGGAATTTCTCGAGTTAGTCAATCCGTTCGCGAGTAATGGGAGTTTGAAGTCAAGGAATGGTTGAGAAACCATCAAAATTATCGCAAGACTGATACTCGAAACCAATAACTACAAAGGCCTTGGGGACAAATACACGTACCGTTGAAATGGGGCGAGTTTCTGCTTTCAGATGCAATAGGAAATTCCCGAGTTCGTCAATCAGTTCGCGAGGTATGGGAGTTTGAAGTTAAGGAATGGTTGAGAAACCATCACAATTTTCGCAAGTCTGACACTCGAAACCAATAACTACAAAGGCCTAGGGGAAAAATGCACATACCTTTGTAATCGGGCGAGTTTCCACTTTCAGATGCAACAGGAATTTCTCGAGTTCGTCAATCCGTTCGCGAGATATGGGAGTTTGAAGTTAAGGAATTGTTGAGAAACCATCGAAATTTTCGCAATTCTTATGCTAGAAACGAATAACTGGAATGGCCTAGGGGAAAAGTTCGCACAACCCTCTAATCGGGCGAGTCTCTACTCTCAGATGCAACAGGAATTTCTCGAGTTCGTCAATCCGTTCGCGAGATATGGGAGTTTGAAGTTAAGGAATTGTTGAGAAACCATCGAAATTTTCGCAATTCTGATGCTAGAAACGAATAACTGGAATGGCCTAGGGGAAAAGTACGCACAACCCTCTAGTCGGGCGAGTCTCTACTCTCAGACGCAACAGGAATTTCTCGAGTTCGTCAATCCGTTCGCGAGATATGGGAGTTTGAAGTTAAGGAATGTTTGAGAAACCATCAAAATTTTCGCAAGTCTGATACTCGAAACCAATAACTACAAAGGCCTAGGGGAAAGATGCACATACCTTTGTAATCGGACGAGTTTCCACTTTCAGATGCAACAGGAATTTCTCGAGTTCGTCAATCCGTTCGCGAGATATGGGAGTTTGAAGTTAAGGAATGGTTGAGAAACCATCAAAATTTTCGCAATTCTGATACTCGAAACCAATAACTGGAATGGCCTAGGGGAAAAGTACACACACCATTGTAATCGTGCGGGTTTCTACTTTCAGATGCAATAGGAATTTCTCGAGTTCATCATTCCGTTCGCGAGATATGGGAGTTTGAAGTTAAGGAATGGTTGAGAAACCATCAAAATTTTCGCTGGTCTGATACTCGAAACGAATAACTACAACGGCCTAGGGGAAAAATACACATACCTTTGTAATCGGGCGTGTTTCTGCTTTCAGATGCAATAGGAAATTCTCGAGTTCGTCAATCCGTTCGCGAGATATGGGAGTTTGAAGTTAAGGAATGCTTGAGAAACCATCAAGATTATCGCAAGTCTGATACTCGAAACCAATAACTACAAAGGCCTTCAGGAAAATACACATACCGTTGTAATCGGGCGAGTTTCGTCTTTCAGATGCAATAGGAATTTCTCGAGTTCGTCAATCCGCTCGCGAGATATGGGAGTTTGAAGTTAAGGAATGCTTGAGAAACCATCAAAATTATCGCAAGACTGATACTCGAAACCAATAACTACAAAGGCCTTGGGGACAAATACACGTACGGTTGAAATGGGGCGAGTTTCTGCTTTCAGATGCAATAGGAAATTCCCGAGTTCGTCAATCAGGTCGCGAGATATGGGAGTTTGAAGTTAAGGAATGGTTGAGAAACCATCACAATTTTCGCAAGTCTGATACTCGAATCAAATAACAACTATGGCCTAGGGGAAAAATACACGTACCGTTGTAATCGGGCGAGTTTCTGCTTTCAGATGCAACACGAACTTCTCGAGTTCGTCAATCCGTTCGCGAGATATGGGAGTTTGAAATTATGGAATGCTTGGGAAACCATCAAAATTTTCGCAAGTCTGATACTCGAAACCAATAACTTCAATGGCCTCGAGGAAAAATACACACACCGTTGTAATCGGGCGAGTTTCTGCTGTCACATGCAACAGAAATTTCTCGAGTTCGTCAATCCGTTCGCGAGATATGGGAGTTTGAAGTTAAGGAATGCTTGAGAAACCATCAAAATTTTCGCAAGTCTGATACTCGAAACCAATAACTACAAAGGCCTAGGGGAAAAATGCACATACCTTTGTAATCGGGCGAGTTTTCACTTTCAGATGCAACAGGAATTTCTCGAGTTCGTCAATCCGTTCGCGAGATATGGGAGTTTGAAGTTAAGGAATGGTTGAGAAACTATTGAAATTTTCGCAATTCTGATGCTAGACATGAATAACTGGAATGGCCTAGGGGCAAAGTACGCACACCATTCTAATCGGGCGAGTCTCTACTTTCAGATGCAACAGGAATTTCTCGAGTTCGTCAATCCGTTCGCGAGATATGGGAGTTTGAAGTTAAGGAATGCTTGAGAAACCATCAAAATTTTCGAAAGTCTGATACTCGAAACCAATAACTACAAAGGCCTAGGGGAAAAATGCACATACCCTTGTAATCGGGCGAGTTACCACTTTCAGATGCAACAGGAATTTCTTGAGTGCGTCATTCCGTTCGCGAGATATGGGAGTTTGAAGTTAAGGAATGGTTGAGAAACCATCAAAATTTTCGGAATTCTGATGCTAGAAATCAATAACTGCAATGGCCTAGGGGAAAATGCACATACCGTTGAAATGGGGCGAGTTTCTGCTTTCAGATGCAATAGGAAATTCCCGAGTTCGTCAATCAGTTCGCGAGATATGGGAGTTTGAAGTTAAGGAATGGTTGAGAAACCATCACAATTTTCGCAACTCTGATACTCGAATCAAATAACAACTATGGCCTAGGGGAAAAATACACGTACCGTTGTAATCGGGCGAGTTTCTGCTTTCAGATGCAACACGAATTTCTCGAGTTCGTCAATCCGTTCGCGAGATATGGTAGTTTGAAGTTAAGGAATGGTTGAGAAACCATCAAGATTTTCGCAAGTCTGATACTCGAATCCAATAACTACAAAGGTCTAGGGGAAAGATACACATACCTTTGTAATCGGGCCAGTTCCCAGTTTCAGATGCAACAGGAATTTCTCGAGTTCGTCAATCCGTTCGCGAGATGTGGGAGTTTGAAGTTATGGAATGCTTGGGAAACCATCAAAATTTTCGCAAGTCTGATACTCGAAACCAATAACTACTATAGCCTAGGGCAAAAATGCACATACCATTGAAATCGGGCGAGTTTCTGGTTTCAGATGCAACAGGAATTTCTCGAGTTCGTCAATCTGTTCGCGAGGTATGGGAGTTTGAAGTTAAGGAATGGTTGAGAAAGCTTCAAAATTTTCGCTGGTCTGATACTCGAAACCAATAACTGGAATGGCCTAGGTCAAAAATACACGTACCGTTGTAATCGGGCGTGTTTCTGCTGTCAGATGCAACAGGAATTTCTCGAGTTCGTCAATCCGTTCGCGAGATATGGGAGTTTGAAGTTAAGGAATGGTTGAGAAACCATCAAAATTTTCGCAAGTCTGATACTCGAAACCAATAACTGCAAAGGCCTAGAGGAAAAATGCATATACCTTTGTAATCGGACGAGTTTCCACTTTCAGATGCAACAGGAATTTCTCGAGTTCGTCAATCCGTTCGCGAGATATGGGAGTTTGAAGTTAAGGAATGGTTGAGAAACCATCAAAATTTTCGCAATTCTGATAATCGAAACCAATAACTACAACGGCCTAGGGGAAAAATACACATTCCTTTGTAATCGGGCGTGTTTCTGCTTTCAGATGCAATAGGATATTCTCGAGTTCGTCAATCCGTTCGCGAGATATGGGAGTTTGAAGTTAAGGAATGCTTGAGAAACCATCAAAATTATCGCAACTCTGATACTCGAAACCAATAACTACAAAGGCCTTGAGGAAAATACACATACCGTTGTAATCGGGCGAGTTTCGTCTTTCAGATGCAATAGGAATTTCTCGAGTTCGTCAATCCGTTCGCGAGATATGGGAGTTTGAAGTTAAGGAATGCTTGAGAAACCATCAAAATTAACGCAAGACTGATACTCGAAACCAATAACTTCAAAGGCCTTGGGGACAAATACACGTACCGTTGAAATGGGGCGAGTTTCTGCTTTCAGATGCAATAGGAAATTCCCGAGTTCGTCAATCAGGTCGCGAGATATGGGAGTTTGAAGTTAAGGAATGGTTGAGAAACCATCACAATTTTCGCAAGTCTGATACTCGAATCAAATAACAACTATGGCCTAGGGGAAAAATACACGTACCGTTGTAATCGGGCGAGTTTCTGCTTTCAGATGCAACACGAACTTCTCGTGTTCGTCAATCCGTTCGCGAGATATGGGAGTTTGAAGTTATGGAATGGTTGAGAAACCATCAAAATTTTCGCAAGTCTTATACTCGAAACCAATAACTACTATGGCCTAGGGCAAATTGCATAGACCATTGTAATCGGGAGAGTTTCTACTTTCAGATGCAACAGAAATTTTTTGGATTAGTCAATCCGTTCGCGAAATATCGGAGTTTGGAATTAAGAGATGGTTGAGAAACCATCAAAATTCTCGCAAGTCTGATACTCGAAACCAATAACTGGAATGGCTTAGGTCAAAAATACACGTACCGTTGTAATCGGGCGTGTTTCTGCTTTCAGATGCTATAGGAAATTCTCGAGTTCGTCAATCCGTTCGCGAGATATGGTAGTTTGAAGTTAAGGAATGGTTGAGAAACCATCAAAATTTTCGCAAGCCTGATACTCGAAACCAATAACTTCAATGGCCTCGAGGAAAAATACACACACCGTTGTAATCGGGCGAGTTTCTGCTGTCACATGCAACAGGAATTTCTCGAGTTCGTCAATCCGTTCACGAGATATGGGAGTTTGAAATTAAGGAATGGTTGAGAAACCATCAAAATTTTCGCAAGTCTGATGCTAGAAACGAATAACTGGAATGGCCTAGGGGAAAAGTACGCACACCCCTCTAATCGGGCGAGTCTCTACTCTCAGATGCAACAGGAATTTCTCGAGTTCGTCAATCCGTTCGCGAGATATGGGAGTTTGAAGTTAAGGAATGGTTGAGAAACCATCAAAATTTTCGCAATTCTGATACTCGAAACCAATAACTGGAATGGCCTAGGGGAAAAGTACACACACCATTGTAATCGTGCGAGTTTCTACTTTCAGATGCAATAGGAATTTCTCCAGTTCATCATTCCGTTCGCGAGATATGGGAGTTTGAAGTTAAGGAATGGTTGAGAAACCATCAAAATTTTCGCTGGTCTGATACTCGAAACCAATAACTACAAAGGCCTAGGGGAAAAATACACATACCTTTGTAATCGGGCGAGTTTCCAGTTCCAGATGCAACAGGAATTTCTCGAGTTCGTCAATCCGTTCGCGAGATACGGGAGTTTGAAGTTAAGGAATGGTTGAGAAACCCTCAAAATTTTTCAAGTCTGATACTCGAAACCAATAACTACAAAGGCCTAGGGGAAAAATGCACATACCTTTGTAATCGGACGAGTTTCCACTTTCAGATGCAACAGGAATTTCTCGAGTTCGTCAATCCTTTCGCGAGGTATGGGAGTTTGAAGTTAAGGAATGGTTGAGAAACCATCAAAATTTTCGCAAGTCTGATACTCGAAACCAATAACTACAAAGGCCTAGGGGAAAAATGCACATACCTTTGTAATCGGACGAGTTTCCACTTTCAGATGCAACAGGAATTTCTCGAGTTCGTCAATCCGTTCGCGAGATATGGGAGTTTGAAGTTAAGGAATGGTTGAGAAACCATCAAAATTTTCGCAATTCTGATACTCGAAACCAATAACTACTATGGCCTAGGGCAAAAATGCACATACCGTTGAAATCGGGCGAGTTTCCACTTTCAGATGCAACAGGAATTTCTCGAGTTCGTCAATCCGTTCGCGAGATATGGCAGTTTGAAGTTAAGGAATGGTTGAGAAACCATCAAAATTTTCGCAATTCTGATACTCGAAACCAATAACTACTATGGCCTAGGGCAAAAATGCACATACCGTTGAAATCGGGCGAGTTTCTGCTTTCAGATGCAACAGGAATTTCTCGAGTTCGTCAATCCGTTCGCGAGATATGGGAGTTTGAAGTTAAGGAATTGTTGAGAAACCATCGAAATTTTCGCATTTCTGATACTCGAAACCAATAACTACTATGGCCTAGGGCAAAAATGCACATACCGTTGAAATCGGGCGAGTTTCTGCTTTCAGATGCAACAGGAATTTCTCGAGTTCGTCAATCCGTTCGCGAGATATGGGAGTTTGAAGTTAAGGAATGCTTGAGAAACCATCAAAATTTTCGCAATTCTGATGCTAGAAACCAATAACTACAAAGGCCTAGGGGAAAAATACACATACCTTTGTGATCGGGCGAGTTTCCGGTTTCAGATGCAACAGGAATTTCTCGATTTCGTCAATCCGTTCGCGAGATATAGGAGTTTGAAGTTAAGGAATGCTTGAGAAACCATCAAAATTTTCGAAAGTCTGATACTCGAAACCAATAACTACTACGGCCTTGGGCAAAAATGCACATACCGTTGAAATCGGGCGAGTTTCTGCTTTCAGATGCAACAGGAATTTCTCGAGTTCGTCAATCCGTTCGCGAGATATGGGAGTTTGAAGTTAAGGAATGGTTGAGAAACCATCACTATTTTCGCTGGTCTGATACTCGAAACCAATAACTGGAATGGCCTAGGGGAAAAGTACACACACCGTTGTAATCGTGCGAGTTTCCACTTTCAGATGCAACAGGAACTTCTCGAGTTCGTCATTCCGTTCGCGAGATATGGGAGTTTGAAGTTAAGGAATGGTTGAGAAACCATCAAAATTTTCGCAATTCTGACGCTAGAAACCAATAACTACAATGGCCTAGGGGAAAATACACATACCGTTGTAATCGGGCGAGTTTCTGCTTTCAGATGCAACGGGAAATTCTCGAGTTCGTCAATCCGTTCGCGAGATATGGGAGTTTGAAGTTAAGGAATGCTTGAGAAACCATCAAAATTTTCGCAATTCTGATGCTAGAAACCAATAACTACAAAGGCCTTGGGGAAAAATACACATACCTTTGTGATCGGGCGAGTTTCCAGTTTCAGATGCAACAGGAAATTCTCGAGTTCGTCGTCCCGTTCGCGAGATATGGGAGTTCGAAGTTAAGGAATGGTTGAGAAACCATCAAGATTTTCGCAAGTCTGATACTCGAAACCAATAACTACAAAGGCCTAGGGGAAAAATACACATACCTTTGTAATCGGGCGAGTTTCCACTTTCAGATGCAACAGGAATTTCTCGAGTTCGTCATTCCGTTCGCGAGATATGGGAGTTTGAAGTTAAGGAATGGTTGAGAAACCATCAAAATTTTCGCAATTCTGACGCTAGAAACCAATAACTACAATGGCCTAGGGGAAAATACACATACCGTTGTAATCGGGCGAGTTTCTGCTTTCAGATACAACGGGAAATTCTCGAGTTCGTCAATCCGTTCGCGAGATATGGGAGTTTGAAGTTAAGGAATGGTTGAGAAACCATCACAATTTTCGCAAGTCTGATACTCGAATCAAATAACAACTATGGCCTAGGGGAAAAATACACGTACCGTTGTAATCGGGCGAGTTTCTGCTTTCAGATGCAACAGGAATTTCTCGAGTTCGTCATCCCGTTCGCGAGATATGGGAGTTCGAAGTTAAGGAATGCTTGAGAAACCATCAAAATTTTCGCAGGTCTGATACTCGAAACCAATAACTGGAATGGCCTAGTTCAAAAATACACGTACCGATGTAATCGGGCGTGCTTCTGCTTTCAGATGCAATAGGAAATTCTCGAGTTCGTCAATCCGTTCGCGAGATATGGTAGGTCGAAGTTAAGGAATGGTTGAGAAACCATCAAGATTTTCGCAAGTCTGATACTCGAAACCAGTAACTACAATCGCATAGGGGAAAAATAAACCTACCGTTGTAATCGGGCGAGTTTCTGCTTTCAGATGCAACAGGAATTTCTCGAGTTCGTCAATCCGTTCGCGAGATATGGGAGTTTGAAGTTAAGGAATGCTTGAGAAACCCTCAAAATTTTTGCAAGTCTGATACTCGAAACCAATAACTACAATGGCCTAGGGGAAAACACATATACCGTTGTAATCGGGCGAGTTTCTGCTTTCAGATGCAACAGGAATTTCTCGAGTTCGTCAATCCGTTCGCGAGATATGGGAGTCTGAAGTTAAGGAATGCTTGAGAAACCATCAAAATTTTCGAAAGTCTGATACTCGAAACCAATAACTACAAAGGCCTAGGGGAAAAATGTACAAACCTTTGTAATCGGGCGAGTTTCCACTTTCAGATGCAACAGGAATTTCTCGAGTTCGTCATTCCGTTCGCGAGATATGGGAGTTTGAAGTTAAGGAATGGTTGAGAAACCATCAAAATTCTCGCAATTCTGGTGCTAGAAACGAATAACTGGAAAGGCCTAGGGGAAAAGTACACAAACCATTGTAATCGGGCGAGTTTCTGGTTTCGGATGCAACAGGAATTTCTCGAGTCGTCAATCCGTTCGGGAGATGTGGGAGTTTGAAGTTAAGGAATGCTTGAGAAACCATCAAAATTTTCGCAGGTCTGATACTCGAAACCAATGACTACTATGGCCTAGGGCAAAAATGCACATACCGTTGAAATCGGGCGAGTTTCTGCTTTCAGATGCAACAGGAATTTCTCGAGTTCGTCAATCCTTTCGCGAGATATGGGAGTTTGAAGTTAAGGAATGTTTGAGAAACCTTCAAAATTTTCGGTGGTCTGATACTCGAAACCAATAACTGGAATGGCCTAGTTCAAAAATACACGTACCGATGTAATCGGGCGTGTCTCTGCTTTCAGGTGCAATAGGAAATTCTCGAGTTCGTCAATCCGTTCGCGAGATATGGTAGTTCGAAGTTAAGGAATGGTTGAGAAACCATCAAGATTTTCGCAAGTCTGATACTCGAAACCAATAACTACAATCGCCTAGGGGAAAAATAAACATACCGTTGTAATCGGGCGAGTTTCTGCTTTCAGATGCAACAGGAATTTCTCGAGTTCGTCATTCCGTTCGCGAGTTATGGGAGTTTGAAGTAAAGGAATGCTTGAGAAACAATCAAAACTTTCGCAATTCCGATACTAGAAACCAGTAACTACAAAGGCCTAGGGGAAAAATGCACATACCTTTGTAATCGGGCGAGTTTCCACTTTCAGATGCAACAGGAATTTCTCGAGATCGTCATTCGTTCGCGAGACATGGGAGTTTGAAGTTAAGGAATGGTTGAGAAACCATCAAAATTTTCGCAATTCTGACGCTAGAAACCAATAACTACAATGGCCTAGTGGAAAATACACATACCGTTGTAATCGGGCGTGTTTCTGCTTTCAGATGCAATAGGAAATTCTCGAGTTCGTCAATCCGTTCGCGAGATATGGGAGTTTGAAGTTAAGGAATGCTTGAGAAACCATCAAAATTAACGCAAGACTGATACTCGAAACCAATAACTTCAAAGGCCTTGGGGACAAATACACGTACCGTTGAAATGGGGCGAGTTTCTGCTTTCAGATGCAATAGGAAATTCCCGAGTTCGTCAATCAGGTCGCGAGATATGGGAGTTTGAAGTTAAGGAATGGTTGAGAAACCATCACAATTTTCGCAAGTCTGATACTCGAATCAAATAACAACTATGGCCTAGGGGAAAAATACACGTACCGTTGTAATCGGGCGAGTTTCTGCTTTCAGATGCAACACGAACTTCTCGTGTTCGTCAATCCGTTCGCGAGATATGGGAGTTTGAAGTTATGGAATGGTTGAGAAACCATCAAAATTTTCGCAAGTCTTATACTCGAAACCAATAACTACTATGGCCTAGGGCAAATTGCATAGACCATTGTAATCGGGAGAGTTTCTACTTTCAGATGCAACAGAAATTTTTTGGATTAGTCAATCCGTTCGCGAAATATCGGAGTTTGGAATTAAGAGATGGTTGAGAAACCATCAAAATTCTCGCAAGTCTGATACTCGAAACCAATAACTGGAATGGCTTAGGTCAAAAATACACGTACCGTTGTAACCGGGCGTGTTTCTGCTTTCAGATGCTATAGGAAATTCTCGAGTTCGTCAATCCGTTCGCGAGATATGGTAGTTTGAAGTTAAGGAATGGTTGAGAAACCATCAAAATTTTCGCAAGCCTGATACTCGAAACCAATAACTTCAATGGCCTCGAGGAAAAATACACACACCGTTGTAATCGGGCGAGTTTCTGCTGTCACATGCAACAGGAATTTCTCGAGTTCGTCAATCCGTTCACGAGATATGGGAGTTTGAAATTAAGGAATGGTTGAGAAACCATCAAAATTTTCGCAAGTCTGATGCTAGAAACGAATAACTGGAATGGCCTAGGGGAAAAGTACGCACACCCCTCTAATCGGGCGAGTCTCTACTCTCAGATGCAACAGGAATTTCTCGAGTTCGTCAATCCGTTCGCGAGATATGGGAGTTTGAAGTTAAGGAATGGTTGAGAAACCATCAAAATTTTCGCAATTCTGATACTCGAAACCAATAACTGGAATGGCCTAGGGGAAAAGTACACACACCATTGTAATCGTGCGAGTTTCTACTTTCAGATGCAATAGGAATTTCTCCAGTTCATCATTCCGTTCGCGAGATATGGGAGTTTGAAGTTAAGGAATGGTTGAGAAACCATCAAAATTTTCGCTGGTCTGATACTCGAAACCAATAACTACAAAGGCCTAGGGGAAAAATACACATACCTTTGTAATCGGGCGAGTTTCCAGTTCCAGATGCAACAGGAATTTCTCGAGTTCGTCAATCCGTTCGCGAGATACGGGAGTTTGAAGTTAAGGAATGGTTGAGAAACCCTCAAAATTTTTCAAGTCTGATACTCGAAACCAATAACTACAAAGGCCTAGGGGAAAAATGCACATACCTTTGTAATCGGACGAGTTTCCACTTTCAGATGCAACAGGAATTTCTCGAGTTCGTCAATCCTTTCGCGAGGTATGGGAGTTTGAAGTTAAGGAATGGTTGAGAAACCATCAAAATTTTCGCAAGTCTGATACTCGAAACCAATAACTACAAAGGCCTAGGGGAAAAATGCACATACCTTTGTAATCGGACGAGTTTCCACTTTCAGATGCAACAGGAATTTCTCGAGTTCGTCAATCCGTTCGCGAGATATGGGAGTTTGAAGTTAAGGAATGGTTGAGAAACCATCAAAATTTTCGCAATTCTGATACTCGAAACCAATAACTACTATGGCCTAGGGCAAAAATGCACATACCGTTGAAATCGGGCGAGTTTCCACTTTCAGATGCAACAGGAATTTCTCGAGTTCGTCAATCCGTTCGCGAGATATGGCAGTTTGAAGTTAAGGAATGGTTGAGAAACCATCAAAATTTTCGCAATTCTGATACTCGAAACCAATAACTACTATGGCCTAGGGCAAAAATGCACATACCGTTGAAATCGGGCGAGTTTCTGCTTTCAGATGCAACAGGAATTTCTCGAGTTCGTCAATCCGTTCGCGAGATATGGGAGTTTGAAGTTAAGGAATTGTTGAGAAACCATCGAAATTTTCGCAATTCTGATACTCGAAACCAATAACTACTATGGCCTAGGGCAAAAATGCACATACCGTTGAAATCGGGCGAGTTTCTGCTTTCAGATGCAACAGGAATTTCTCGAGTTCGTCAATCCGTTCGCGAGATATGGGAGTTTGAAGTTAAGGAATGCTTGAGAAACCATCAAAATTTTCGCAATTCTGATGCTAGAAACCAATAACTACAAAGGCCTAGGGGAAAAATACACATACCTTTGTGATCGGGCGAGTTTCCGGTTTCAGATGCAACAGGAATTTCTCGATTTCGTCAATCCGTTCGCGAGATATAGGAGTTTGAAGTTAAGGAATGCTTGAGAAACCATCAAAATTTTCGAAAGTCTGATACTCGAAACCAATAACTACTACGGCCTTGGGCAAAAATGCACATACCGTTGAAATCGGGCGAGTTTCTGCTTTCAGATGCAACAGGAATTTCTCGAGTTCGTCAATCCGTTCGCGAGATATGGGAGTTTGAAGTTAAGGAATGGTTGAGAAACCATCACTATTTTCGCTGGTCTGATACTCGAAACCAATAACTGGAATGGCCTAGGGGAAAAGTACACACACCGTTGTAATCGTGCGAGTTTCCACTTTCAGATGCAACAGGAACTTCTCGAGTTCGTCATTCCGTTCGCGAGATATGGGAGTTTGAAGTTAAGGAATGGTTGAGAAACCATCAAAATTTTCGCAATTCTGACGCTAGAAACCAATAACTACAATGGCCTAGGGGAAAATACACATACCGTTGTAATCGGGCGAGTTTCTGCTTTCAGATGCAACGGGAAATTCTCGAGTTCGTCAATCCGTTCGCGAGATATGGGAGTTTGAAGTTAAGGAATGCTTGAGAAACCATCAAAATTTTCGCAATTCTGATGCTAGAAACCAATAACTACAAAGGCCTTGGGGAAAAATACACATACCTTTGTGATCGGGCGAGTTTCCAGTTTCAGATGCAACAGGAAATTCTCGAGTTCGTCGTCCCGTTCGCGAGATATGGGAGTTCGAAGTTAAGGAATGGTTGAGAAACCATCAAGATTTTCGCAAGTCTGATACTCGAAACCAATAACTACAAAGGCCTAGGGGAAAAATACACATACCTTTGTAATCGGGCGAGTTTCCACTTTCAGATGCAACAGGAATTTCTCGAGTTCGTCATTCCGTTCGCGAGATATGGGAGTTTGAAGTTAAGGAATGGTTGAGAAACCATCAAAATTTTCGCAATTCTGACGCTAGAAACCAATAACTACAATGGCCTAGGGGAAAATACACATACCGTTGTAATCGGGCGAGTTTCTGCTTTCAGATACAACGGGAAATTCTCGAGTTCGTCAATCCGTTCGCGAGATATGGGAGTTTGAAGTTAAGGAATGGTTGAGAAACCATCACAATTTTCGCAAGTCTGATACTCGAATCAAATAACAACTATGGCCTAGGGGAAAAATACACGTACCGTTGTAATCGGGCGAGTTTCTGCTTTCAGATGCAACAGGAATTTCTCGAGTTCGTCATCCCGTTCGCGAGATATGGGAGTTCGAAGTTAAGGAATGCTTGAGAAACCATCAAAATTTTCGCAGGTCTGATACTCGAAACCAATAACTGGAATGGCCTAGTTCAAAAATACACGTACCGATGTAATCGGGCGTGCTTCTGCTTTCAGATGCAATAGGAAATTCTCGAGTTCGTCAATCCGTTCGCGAGATATGGTAGGTCGAAGTTAAGGAATGGTTGAGAAACCATCAAGATTTTCGCAAGTCTGATACTCGAAACCAGTAACTACAATCGCATAGGGGAAAAATAAACCTACCGTTGTAATCGGGCGAGTTTCTGCTTTCAGATGCAACAGGAATTTCTCGAGTTCGTCAATCCGTTCGCGAGATATGGGAGTTTGAAGTTAAGGAATGCTTGAGAAACCCTCAAAATTTTTGCAAGTCTGATACTCGAAACCAATAACTACAATGGCCTAGGGGAAAACACATATACCGTTGTAATCGGGCGAGTTTCTGCTTTCAGATGCAACAGGAATTTCTCGAGTTCGTCAATCCGTTCGCGAGATATGGGAGTCTGAAGTTAAGGAATGCTTGAGAAACCATCAAAATTTTCGAAAGTCTGATACTCGAAACCAATAACTACAAAGGCCTAGGGGAAAAATGTACATACCTTTGTAATCGGGCGAGTTTCCACTTCCAGATGCAACAGGAATTTCTCGAGTTCGTCATTCCGTTCGCGAGATATGGGAGTTTGAAGTTAAGGAATGGTTGAGAAACCATCAAAATTCTCGCAATTCTGGTGCTAGAAACGAATAACTGGAAAGGCCTAGGGGAAAAGTACACAAACCATTGTAATCGGGCGAGTTTCTGGTTTCGGATGCAACAGGAATTTCTCGAGTCGTCAATCCGTTCGGGAGATGTGGGAGTTTGAAGTTAAGGAATGCTTGAGAAACCATCAAAATTTTCGCAGGTCTGATACTCGAAACCAATGACTACTATGGCCTAGGGCAAAAATGCACATACCGTTGAAATCGGGCGAGTTTCTGCTTTCAGATGCAACAGGAATTTCTCGAGTTCGTCAATCCTTTCGCGAGATATGGGAGTTTGAAGTTAAGGAATGTTTGAGAAACCTTCAAAATTTTCGGTGGTCTGATACTCGAAACCAATAACTGGAATGGCCTAGTTCAAAAATACACGTACCGATGTAATCGGGCGTGTCTCTGCTTTCAGGTGCAATAGGAAATTCTCGAGTTCGTCAATCCGTTCGCGAGATATGGTAGTTCGAAGTTAAGGAATGGTTGAGAAACCATCAAGATTTTCGCAAGTCTGATACTCGAAACCAATAACTACAATCGCCTAGGGGAAAAATAAACATACCGTTGTAATCGGGCGAGTTTCTGCTTTCAGATGCAACAGGAATTTCTCGAGTTCGTCATTCCGTTCGCGAGTTATGGGAGTTTGAAGTAAAGGAATGCTTGAGAAACAATCAAAACTTTCGCAATTCTGATACTAGAAACCAGTAACTACAAAGGCCTAGGGGAAAAATGCACATACCTTTGTAATCGGGCGAGTTTCCACTTTCAGATGCAACAGGAATTTCTCGAGATCGTCATTCGTTCGCGAGACATGGGAGTTTGAAGTTAAGGAATGGTTGAGAAACCATCAAAATTTTCGCAATTCTGACGCTAGAAACCAATAACTACAATGGCCTAGTGGAAAATACACATACCGTTGTAATCGGGCGTGTTTCTGCTTTCAGATGCAATAGGAAATTCTCGAGTTCGTCAATCGGTTCGCGTGATGTGGGAGTTTGAAGTTAAGGAATGGTTGAGAAACCATCAAAATTTTCGCAATTCTGACGCTAGAAACCAATAACTACAATGGCCTGGGGGAAAATACACATACCTTTGTAATCGGTCGAGTTTCCACTTTCAGATGCAACAGGAATTTCTCGAGATCGTCATTCGTTCGCGAGACATGGGAGTTTGAAGTTAAGGAATGGTTGAGAAACCATCAAAATTTTCGCAATTCTGACGCTAGAAACCAATAACTACAAAGGCATAGGGGAAAAATGCACATACCCTTGTAATCGGGCGAGTTTCCACTTTCAGATGCAACAGGAATTTCTCGAGTTCGTCATTCCGTTCGCGAGTTATGGGAGTTTGAAGTTAAGGGATGGTTGAGAAACCATCAAAATTTTCGCAAGCCTGATACTCGAAACCAATAACTACAATGGCCTGGGGGAAAACACATATACCGTTGTAATCGGGCGAGTTTCTGCTTTCAGATGCAACAGGAATTTCTCGAGTTCGTCAATCCGTTCGCGAGATATGGGAGTCTGAAGTTAAGGAATGCTTGAGAAACCATCAAAATTTTCGAAAGTCTGATACTCGAAACCAATAACTACAAAGGCCTAGGGGAAAAATGTACATACCTTTGTAATCGGGCGAGTTTCCACTTTCAGATGCAACAGGAATTTCTCGAGTTCGTCATTCCGTTCGCGAGATATGGGAGTTTGAAGTTAAGGAATGGTTGAGAAACCATCAAAATTCTCGCAATTCTGGTGCTAGAAACGAATAACTGGAAAGGCCTAGGGGAAAAGTACACAAACCATTGTAATCGGGCGAGTTTCTGGTTTCAGATGCAACAGGAATTTCTCGAGTCGTCAATCCGTTCGGGAGATGTGGGAGTTTGAAGTTAAGGAATGCTTGAGAAACCATCAAAATTTTCGCAGGTCTGATACTCGAAACCAATGACTACTATGGCCTAGGGCAAAAATGCACATACCGTTGAAATCGGGCGAGTTTCTGCTTTCAGATGCAACAGGAATTTCTCGAGTTCGTCAATCCTTTCGCGAGATATGGGAGTTTGAAGTTAAGGAATGTTTGAGAAACCTTCAAAATTTTCGGTGGTCTGATACTCGAAACCAATAACTGGAATGGCCTAGTTCAAAAATACACGTACCGATGTAATCGGGCGTGTCTCTGCTTTCAGGTGCAATAGGAAATTCTCGAGTTCGTCAATCCGTTCGCGAGATATGGTAGTTCGAAGTTAAGGAATGGTTGAGAAACCATCGAGATTTTCGCAAGTCTGATACTCGAAACCAATAACTACAATCGCCTAGGGGAAAAATAAACATACCGTTGTAATCGGGCGAGTTTCTGCTTTCAGATGCAACAGGAATTTCTCGAGTTCGTCATTCCGTTCGCGAGTTATGGGAGTTTGAAGTAAAGGAATGCTTGAGAAACAATCAAAACTTTCGCAATTCTGATACTAGAAACCAGTAACTACAAAGGCCTAGGGGAAAAATGCACATACCTTTGTAATCGGGCGAGTTTCCACTTTCAGATGCAACAGGAATTTCTCGAGATCGTCATTCGTTCGCGAGACATGGGAGTTTGAAGTTAAGGAATGGTTGAGAAACCATCAAAATTTTCGCAATTCTGACGCTAGAAACCAATAACTACAATGGCCTAGTGGAAAATACACATACCGTTGTAATCGGGCGTGTTTCTGCTTTCAGATGCAATAGGAAATTCTCGAGTTCGTCAATCGGTTCGCGTGATGTGGGAGTTTGAAGTTAAGGAATGGTTGAGAAACCATCAAAATTTTCGCAAGTCTGATACTCGAAACAAATAACTAGAAAGGCCTAGGGGAAAAATGCACATACCTTTGTAATCGGGCGAGTTTCCACTTTCAGGAGCAACAGGAATTTCTCGAGTTCGTCATTCGTTCGCGAGACATGGGAGTTTGAAGTTAAGGAATCGTTGAGAAACCATCAAAATTTTCGCAATTCTGACGCTAGAAACCAATAACTACAATGGCCTGGGGGAAAATACACATACCTTTGTAATCGGTCGAGTTTCCACTTTCAGATGCAACAGGAATTTCTCGAGATCGTCATTCGTTCGCGAGACATGGGAGTTTGAAGTTAAGGAATGGTTGAGAAACCATCAAAATTTTCGCAATTCTGACGCTAGAAACCAATAACTACAAAGGCATAGGGGAAAAATGCACATACCCTTGTAATCGGGCGAGTTTCCACTTTCAGATGCAACAGGAACTTCTCGAGTTCGTCATTCCGTTCGCGAGTTATGGGAGTTTGAAGTTAAGGGATGGTTGAGAAACCATCAAAATTTTCGCAAGCCTGATACTCGAAACCAATAACTACAATGGCCTGGGGGAAAAATACACATACCGTTGTAATCGGGCGAGTTTCTGCTGTCAGATGCAACAGGAATTTCTCGAGTTCGTCAATCCGTTCGCGAGACATGGGAGTTTGAAGTTAAGGAACGGTAGAGAAACCATCAAAATTTTCGCAATTCTGACGCTAGAAACCAATAACTACAATGGCCTGGGGGAAAACACACATACCGTTGTAATCGGGCGAGTTTCTGCTTTCAGATGCAACAGGAATTTCTCGAGTTCGTCAATCCGTTCGCGAGATATGGGAGTTTGAAGTTAAGGAATGCTTGAGAAACCATCAAAATTTTCGCAAGTCTGATACTAGAAACAAATAACTAGAAAGGCCTAGGGGAAAAATGCACATACCTTTGTAATCGGGCGAGTTTCCACTTTCAGGAGCAACAGGAATTTCTCGAGTTCGTCATTCGTTCGCGAGACATGGGAGTTTGAAGTTAAGGAATCGTTGAGAAACCATCAAAATTTTCGCAATTCTGACGCTAGAAACCAATAACTGGAATGGCCTAGGGGAAAAGTAAACACACCATTGTAATCGTGCGAGTTTCTACTTTCAGATGCAACAGGAATTTCTCGAGTTCGTCATTCCGTTCGCGAGATATGGGAGTTTGAAGTTAAGGAATGGTTGAGTTACCATCAAAATTTTTGAAGTTCTGACGCTAGAAACCAATAACTACAATGGCCTAGGGGAAAACACACATACCGTTGTAATCGGGCGAGTTTCTGCTTTCAGATGCAACAGGGATTTCTCAAGTTCGTAAATCCGTTCGCGACATATGGGAGTTTGAAGTTAAGGAATGCTTGAGAAACAATCAAAATTTTCGCAAGTCTGATACTAGAAACCAATAACTACAAAGCCCTAGGGGAAAAATGCACATACCTTTGTAATCGGGCGAGTTTCCACTTTCAGATGCAACAGGAATTTCTCGAGTTCGTCATTCGTTCGCGAGACATGGGATTTTGAAGTTAAGGAATGGTTGAGAAACCATCCAAATTTTCGCAATTCTGACGGTAGAAACCAATAACTGGAATGGCCTAGGGGAAAAGTACACACACCATTGTAATCGTGCGAGCTTCTACTTTCAGATGCAACAGGAATTTCTCGAGTTCGTCATTCCGTTCGCGAGGCATGGGAGTTTGAAGTTCAGGAATGGTTGAGAAACCATCAAAATTTTCGCAATTCTGATACTCGAAACCAATAACTGGAATGGCCTAGGGGAATAGTACACACACCATTGTAATCGTGCGAGGTTCTACTTTCAGATGCAACAGGAATTTCTCGAGTTCGTCATTCCGTTCGCGAGATATGGGAGTTTGAAGTTAAGGAATGGTTGAGAAACCATCAAGATTTTCGCAAGTCTGATACTCGAAACCAATAACTACAATGGCCCAGAGGAAAAATACACATAGCTTTCTAATCGGGCGAGTTTCCACTTTCAGATGCAACAGGAATTTCTCGAGTTCGTCATTCCGTTCGAGAGATATGGGAGTTTGAAATTAAGGAATGGTTCAGAAACCATCAAAATTTTCGCAATTCTGACGCTAGAAACCAATAACTACAATGGCCTAGGGGAAAATGCACATACCGTTATAATCGGGCGAGTTTCTGCTTTCAGATGCAACAGGAATTTCTCGAGTTCGTCAATCCGTTCGCGAGATATGGGAGTTTGAAGTTAAGGAATGCTTGAGAAACCATCAAAATTTTCGCAATTCTGATACTAGAAACCAATAACTGGAATGGCCTAGGGGAAAAGTAAACACACCATTGTAATCGTGCGAGTTTCTACTTTCAGATGCAACAGGAATTTCTCGAGTTCGTCATTCCGTTCGCGAGATATGGGAGTTTGAAGTTAAGGAATGGTTGAGTTACCATCAAAATTTTTGAAGTTCTGACGCTAGAAACCAATAACTACAATGGCCTACGGGAAAACACACATACCGTTGTAATCGGGCGAGTTTCTGCTTTCAGATGCAACAGGAATTTCTCGAGTTCGTCATTCCGTTCGCGAGGCATGGGAGTCTGAAGTTAAGGAATGCTTGAGAAACCATCAAAATTTTCGCAATTCTGATACTAGAAACCAATAACTGGAATGGCCTAGGGGAAAAGTAAACACACCATTGTAATCGTGCGAGTTTCTACTTTCAGATGCAACAGGAATTGCTCAAGTTCGTAAATCCGTTCGCGAGATATGGGAGTTTGAAGTTAAGGAATGCTTGAGAAACAATCAAAATATTCGCAATTCTGATACTCGAAACCAATAACTACAATGGCCTAGGGGAAAAATACACATACCTTTCTAATCGGGCGAGTTTCCACTTTCAGATGCAATAGGAATTTCTCGAGTTCGTCATTCCATTCGCGAGATATGGGAGTTTGAAGTTAAGGAATGGTTGAGAAACCATCAAAATTTTCGCAATTCTGACGCTAGAAACCAATAACTACAATGGCCTGGGGGAAAATACACATACCTTTGTAATCGGGCGAGTTTCCAGTTTCAGATGCGACAGGAATTTCTCGAGTTCGTCAATCCGTTCGCGAGATATGGGAGTTTGAAGTTAAGGAATGCTTGAGAAACCATCAAAATTTTCGCAATTCTGATGCTAGAAACCAATAACTACAATTGCCTAGGGGAAAAATACACATACCGTTGTAATCGTGCGTGTTTCTGCTTTCAGATGCAACAGGAATTTCTCGAGTTCGTCATTCCGTTCGCGAGATATGGGAGTTTGAAGTTAAGGAATGTTTGAGAAACCATCAAAATTTTCGCTGGTCTGATACTCGAAAACAATAACTACAACGGCCTAGGGGAAAAATACACATGCCTTTGTAATCGGGCGAGTTTCCACTTTCAGATGCAATAGGAATTTCTGGAGTTCGTCATTCCGTTCGCGAGACATGGGAGTTTGAAGTTAAGGAATCGTTGAGAAACCATCAAAATTTTCGCAATTCTGATACTCGAAACCTATAACTGGAATGGCCTAGGGGAAAAGTACACACACCATTGAAATCGTGCGAGTTTCTACTTTCAGATGCAACAGGAATTTCTCGAGTTCGTCATTCCCTTCGCGAGATATGGGAGTTTGAAGTTAAGGAATGTTTGAGAAACCATCAAAATTTTCGCTGGTCTGATACTCGAAAACAATAACTACAACGGCCTAGGGGAAAAATACACATGCCTTTGTAATCGGGCGAGTATCCACTTTCAGATGCAACAGGAATTTCTTGAGTTCGTCATTCGTTCGCGAGACATGGGAGTTTGAAGTTAAGGAATGGTTGAGAAACCATCAAAATTTTCGCAATTCTGACGCTAGAAACCAATAACTGGAATGGCCTAGGTGAAAAGTACACACACCATTGTAATCGTGCGAGTTTCTACTTTCAGATGCAACAGGAATTTCTCGAGTTCGTCATTCCGTTCGCGAGATATGGGAGTTTGAAGTTAAGGAATGGTTGAGTTACCATCAAAATTTTTGAAGTTCTGACGCTAGAAACCAATAACTACAATGGCCTAGGGGAAAACACACATACCGTTGTAATCGGGCGAGTTTCTGCTTTCAGATGCAACAGGGATTTCTCAAGTTCGTAAATCCGTTCGCGAGATATAGGAGTTTGAAGTTAAGGAATGCTTGAGAAACAATCAAAATTTTCGCAAGTCTGATACTAGAAACCAATAACTACAAAGGCCTAGGGGAAAAATGCACATACCTTTGTAATCGGGCGAGTTTCCACTTTCAGATGCAACAGGAATTTCTCGAGTTCGTCATTCGTTCGCGAGACATGGGATTTTGAAGTTAAGGAATGGTTGAGAAACCATCCAAATTTTCGCAATTCTGACGGTAGAAACCAATAACTGGAATGGCCTAGAGGAAAAGTACACACACCATTGTAATCGTGCGAGTTTCTACTTTCAGATGCAACAGGAATTTCTCGAGTTCGTCATTCCGTTCGCGAGGCATGGGAGTTTGAAGTTCAGGAATGGTTGAGAAACCATCAAAATTTTCGCAATTCTGATACTCGAAACCAATAACTGGAATGGCCTAGGGGAATAGTACACACACCATTGTAATCGTGCGAGGTTCTACTTTCAGATGCAACAGGAATTTCTCGAGTTCGTCATTCCGTTCGCGAGATATGGGAGTTTGAAGTTAAGGAATGTTTGAGAAACCATCAAAATTTTCGCTGGTCTGATACTCGAAACCAAGAACTACAACGGCCTAGGGGAAAAATACACATGCCTTTTTAATAGGGCGAGTATCCACTTTCAGATGCAACAGGAATTTCTCGAGTTCGTCATCCGGTTCGCGAGATATGGGTGTTCGAAGTTAAGGTATGGTTGAGAAACCATCAAAATTTTCGCAATTCTGATGCGAGAAACCAATAACTACAATGGCCTAGGGGAAAATACACATATCGTTGTAATCGGGCGAGTTTCTGCTTTCACATGCAACAGGAATTTCTCGAGTTCGTCATTCCGTTCGCGAGATATGGTAGTTTCAAGTTAAGGAATGGTTGAGAAACCATCAAGATTTTCGCAAGTCTGATACTCGAAACCAATAACTACAATGGCCTAGGGGATAATACACATACCTTTCTAATCGGGCGAGTTACCACTTTCAGATGCAACAGGAATTTCTCGAGTTCGTCATTCCGTTCGCGAGATATGGGAGTTTGAAGTTAAGGAATGGTTGAGATACCATCAAAATTTTCGCAATTCTGACGCTAGAAACCAATAACTACAATGGCCTAGGGGAAAACACACATACCGTTGTAATCGGGCGAGTTTCTGCTTTCAGACGCAACAGGAATTTCTCGAGTTCGTCAATCCGTTCGCGAGATATGGGAGTTTGAAGTTAAGGAATGCTTGAGAAACCATCAAAATTTTCGCAAGTCTGATACTAGAAACCAATAACTACAAAGGCCTAGGGGAAAAATGCACATACCTTTGTAATCGGGCGAGTTTCAACTTTCAGGAGCAACAGGAATTTCTCGAGTTCGTCATTCGTTCGCGAGACATGGGAGTTTGAAGTTAAGGAATGGTTGAGAAACCATCAAAATTTTCGCAATTCTGACGCTAGAAACCAATAACTGGAATGGCCTAGGGGAAAAGTACACACACCATTGTAATCGTGCGAGTTTCTACTTTCAGATGCAACAGGAATTTCTCGAATTCGTCATTCCGTTCGCGAGATATGGGAGTTTGAAGTTAAGGAATGGTTGAGTTACCATCAAAATTTTTGAAGCTCTGACGCTAGAAACCAATAACTACAATGGCCTAGGGGAAAACACACATACCGTTGTAATCGGGCGAGTTTCTGCTTTCAGATGCAACAGGGATTTCTCAAGTTCGTAAATCCGTTCGCGAGATATGGGAGTTTGAAGTTAAGGAATGCTTGAGAAACAATCAAAATTTTCGCAAGTCTGATACTAGAAACCAATAACTACAAAGGCCTAGGGGAAAAATGCACATACCTTTGTAATCGGGCGAGTTTCCACTTTCAGATGCAACAGGAATTTCTCGAGTTCGTCATTCGTTCGCGAGACATGGGATTTTGAAGTTCAGGTATGGTTGAGAAACCATCAAAATTTTCGCAATTCTGATACTCGAAACCAATAACTGGAATGGCCTAGGGGAATAGTACACACACCATTGTAATCGTGCGAGGTTCTACTTTCAGATGCATCAGGAATTTCTCGAGTTCGTCATTCCGTTCGCGAGATATGGGAGTTTGAAGTTAAGGAATGGTTGAGAAACCATCAAGATTTTCGCAAGTCTCATACTCGAAACCAATAACTACAATGGCCTAGAGGAAAAATACACATACCTTTCTAATCGGGCGAGTTTCTACTTTCAGATGCAACAGGCATTTCTCGAGTTCTTCATTCCGTTCGCGAGATATGGGAGTTTGATGTTAAGGAATGGTTGAGAAACCATCAAAATTTTCGCAATTCTGACGCTAGAAACCAATAACTACAATGGACTAGGGGAAAATACACATACCGTTATAATCGGGCGAGTCTCTGCTTTCAGATGCAACAGGAATTTCTCGAGTTCGTCAATCCGTTCGCGAGATATGGGAGTTGGAAGTGAAGGAATGCTTGAGAAACCTTCAAAATTTTCGCTGGTCTGATACTCGAAACCAATAACTGGAATGGCCTAGGTCAAAAATACACGTACCGTTGTAATCGGGCGTGTTTCTGCTTTCAGATGCAATAGGAAATTCTCGAGTTCGTCAATCCGTTCGCGAGATGTGGGAGTTTGAATTTAAGGAATGGTTGAGAAACCATCGAAATTTTCGCAAGTCTGATACTCGAAACCAATAACTACAAAGGCCTAGGGGAAAAATGCACATACCTTTGTAATCGGTCTAGTTTCCACTTTCAGATGCAACAGGAATTTCTCGAGTTCGTCATTCGTTCGCGAGACAAGGGAGTTTGAAGTTAAGGAATGGTTGAGAAATCATCAAAATTTTCGCAATTCTGACGCTAGAAACCAATAACTGGAATGGCCTAGGGGAAAAGTACACAAACCATTGTAATCGTGCGAGCCTCTACTTTCAGATGCAACAGGAATTTCTCGACTTCGTCATTCCGTTCGCGAGATATGGGAGTTTGAAGTTAAGGAATGGTTGAGTTGCCATCAAAATTTTTGAAGTTCTGACGCTAGAAACCAATAACTACAGTGGCCTAGGGGAAAACACACATACCGTTGTAATCGGGCGAGTTTCTGCTTTCAGATGCAACAGGGATTTCTCAAGTTCGTCAATCCGTTCGCGAGATATGGGAGTTTGAAGTTAAGGAATGCTTGAGAAACAATCAAAATTTTCGCAAGTCTGATACTAGAAACCAATTACTACAAAGGCCTAGGGGAAAAATGCACATACCTTTGTAATCGGGCGAGTTTCCACTTTCAGATGCAACAGGAATTTCTCGAGATCGTCATTCGTTCGCGAGACATGGGAGTTTGAAGTTAAGGAATGGTTGAGAAACCATCAAAATTTTCGCAATTCTGACGCTAGAAACCAACAACTACAATGGCCTAGGGGAAAATACACATACCGTTGTAATCGGGCGAGTTTCTGCTTTCAGATGCAACAGGAATTTCTCGAGTTCGTCAATCCGTTCGCGAGATATGCGAGTTTGAAGTTAAGGAATGCTTGAGAAACCATCAAAATTTTCGCAATTCTGATACTAGAAACCAATAACTACAAAGGCCTAGGTGAAAAATGCACATACCTTTGTAATCGGGCGAGTTTCCACTTTCAGATGCAACAGGAATTTCTCGAGTTCGTCATTCCGTTCGCGAGACATGGGAGTTTGAAGTTAAGGAATGGTTGAGAAACCATCAAAATTTTCGCAAGTCTGATACTCGAAACCAATAACTACAAAGGCCTTGGAGAAAAATGCACATACCTTTGTAATCGGGCGAGTTTCCACTTTCAGATGCAACAGGAATTTCTCGAGTTCGTCATTCCGTTCGCGAGACATGGGAGTTTGAAGTTAAGGAATGTTTGAGAAACCATCAAAATTTTCGCTATTCTGATACTCGAAACCAATAACTGGAATGGCCTAGGGGAAAAGTACACACACCATTGTAATCGTGCGAGTTTCTACTTTCAGATGCATCAGGAATTTCTCGAGTTCGTCATTCCGTTCGCGAGATATGGGAGTTTGAAATTAAGGAGTGGTTGAGATACCATCAAAATTTTTGAAATTCTGACGCTAGAAACCAATCACTACAATGGCCTAGGGGAAAACACACATACCGTTGTAATCGTGCGAGTTTCCACTTTCAGATGCAACAGGAACTTCTCGAGTTCTTCATTCCGTTCGCGAGATATGGGAGTTTGAAGTTAAGGAATGGTTGAGAAACCATCAAGATTTTCGCGAGTCTGATACTCGAAACCAATAACTACAATGGCCTAGGGGAAAAATACACATACCTTTCTAATCGGGCGAGTTTCCACTTTCAGATGCAACAGGAATTTCTCGAGTTCGTCATTCCGTTCGAGAGATATGGGAGTTTGAAATTAAGGAATGGTTCAGAAACCATCAAAATTTTCGCAATTCTGACGCTAGAAACCAATAACTACAATGGCCTAGGGGAAAAGTACACACACCATTGTAATCGTGCGAGTTTCTACTTTCAGATGCAACAGGAATTTCTCGAATTCGTCATTCCGTTCGCGAGATATGGGAGTTTGAAGTTAAGGAATGGTTGAGAAACCATCGAAATTTTCGCAAGTCTGATACTCGAAACCAATAACTACAAAGGCCTAGGGGAAAAATGCACATACCTTTGTAATCGGGCTAGTTTCCACTTTCAGATGCAACAGGAATTTCTCGAGTTCGTCATTCGTTCGCGAGACATGGGAGTTTGAAGTTAAGGAATGGTTGAGAAATCATCAAAATTTTCGCAATTCTGACGCTAGAAACCAATAACTGGAATGGCCTAGGGGAAAAGTACACACACCGTTGTAATCGTGCGAGTCTCTACTTTCAGATGCAACAGGAATTTCTCGACTTCGTCATTCCGTTCGCGAGATATGGGAGTTTGAAGTTAAGGAATGGTTGAGTTGCCATCAAAATTTTTGAAGTTCTGACGCTAGAAACCAATAACTACAATGGCCTAGGGGAAAACACACATACCGTTGTAATCGGGCGAGTTTCTGCTTTCAGATGCAACAGGGATTTCTCAAGTTCGTCAATCCGTTCGCGAGATATGGGAGTTTGAAGTGAAGGAATGGTTGAGGAACCGACAAAATTTTCGCAATTCTGACGCTAGAAACCAACAACTACAATGGCCTAGGGGAAAATACACATACCGTTGTAATCGGGCGAGTTTCTGCTTTCAGATGCAACAGGAATTTCTCGAGTTCGTCAATCCGTTCGCGAGATATGCGAGTTTGAAGTTAAGGAATGCTTGAGAAACCATCAAAATTTTCGCAATTCTGATACTAGAAACCAATAACTACAAAGGCCTAGGTGAGAAATGCACATACCTTTGTAATCGGGCGAGTTTCCACTTTCAGATGCAACAGGAATTTCTCGAGTTCGTCATTCCGTTCGCGAGACATGGGAGTTTGAAGTTAAGGAATGGTTGAGAAACCATCAAAATTTTCGCAAGTCTGATACTCGAAACCAATAACTACAAAGGCCTTGGAGAAAAATGCACATACCTTTGTAATCGGGCGAGTTTCCACTTTCAGATGCAACAGGAATTTCTCGAGTTCGTCATTCCGTTCGCGAGACATAGGAGTTTGAAGTTAAGGAATGGTTGAGAAACCATCAAAATTTTCGCAATTCTGATACTCGAAACCAATAACTGGAATGGCCTAGGGGAAAAGTACACACACCATTGTAATCGTGCGAGTTTCTACTTTCAGATGCATCAGGAATTTCTCGAGTTCGTCATTCCGTTCGCGAGATATGGGAGTCTGAAATTAAGGAGTGGTTGAGATACCATCAAAATTTTTGAAATTCTGACGCTAGAAACCAATAACTACAATGGCCTAGGGGAAAACACACATACCGTTGTAATCGTGCGAGTTTCTACTTTCAGATGCAACAGGAATTTCTCGAGTTCGTCATTCCGTTCGCGAGATATGGGAGTTTGAAGTTAAGGAATGGTTTAGAAACCATCAAAATTTTCGCAATTCTGACGCTAGAAATCAATAACTGGAATGGCCTAGGGGAAAAGTACACACTCCATTGTAATCGTGTGAGTTTCTACTTTCAGATGCATCAGGAATTTCTCGAGTACGTCATTCCGTTCGCGAGATATGGGAGTTTGAAGTTAAGGAATGGTTGAGAAACCATCGAAATTTTCGCAAGTCTGATACTCGAAACCAATAACTACAAAGGCCTAGGGGAAAAATGCACATACCTTTGTAATCGGGCTAGTTTCCACTTTCAGATGCAACAGGAATTTCTCGAGTTCGTCATTCGTTCGCGAGACATGGGAGTTTGAAGTTAAGGAATGGTTGAGAAATCATCAAAATTTTCGCAATTGTGACGCTAGAAACCAATAACTGGAATGGCCTAGGGGAAAAGTACACACACCGTTGTAATCGTGCGAGTCTCTACTTTCAGATGCAACAGGAATTTCTCGACTTCGTCATTCCGTTCGCGAGATATGGGAGTTTGAAGTTAAGGAATGGTTGAGTTGCCATCAAAATTTTTGAAGTTCTGACGCTAGAAACCAATAACTACAATGGCCTAGGGGAAAACACACATACCGTTGTAATCGGGCGAGTTTCTGCTTTCAGATGCAACAGGGATTTCTCAAGTTCGTCAATCCGTTCGCGAGATATGGGAGTTTGAAGTGAAGGAATGGTTGAGGAACCGACAAAATTTTCGCAATTCTGACGCTAGAAACCAACAACTACAATGGCCTAGGGGAAAATACACATACCGTTGTAATCGGGCGAGTTTCTGCTTTCAGATGCAACAGGAATTTCTCGAGTTCGTCAATCCGTTCGCGAGATATGCGAGTTTGAAGTTAAGGAATGCTTGAGAAACCATCAAAATTTTCGCAATTCTGATACTAGAAACCAATAACTACAAAGGCCTAGGTGAGAAATGCACATACCTTTGTAATCGGGCGAGTTTCCACTTTCAGATGCAACAGGAATTTCTCGAGTTCGTCATTCCGTTCGCGAGACATGGGAGTTTGAAGTTAAGGAATGGTTGAGAAACCATCAAAATTTTCGCAAGTCTGATACTCGAAACCAATAACTACAAAGGCCTTGGAGAAAAATGCACATACCTTTGTAATCGGGCGAGTTTCCACTTTCAGATGCAACAGGAATTTCTCGAGTTCGTCATTCCGTTCGCGAGACATAGGAGTTTGAAGTTAAGGAATGGTTGAGAAACCATCAAAATTTTCGCAATTCTGATACTCGAAACCAATAACTGGAATGGCCTAGGGGAAAAGTACACACACCATTGTAATCGTGCGAGTTTCTACTTTCAGATGCATCAGGAATTTCTCGAGTTCGTCATTCCGTTCGCGAGATATGGGAGTCTGAAATTAAGGAGTGGTTGAGATACCATCAAAATTTTTGAAATTCTGACGCTAGAAACCAATAACTACAATGGCCTAGGGGAAAACACACATACCGTTGTAATCGTGCGAGTTTCTACTTTCAGATGCAACAGGAATTTCTCGAGTTCGTCATTCCGTTCGCGAGATATGGGAGTTTGAAGTTAAGGAATGGTTTAGAAACCATCAAAATTTTCGCAATTCTGACGCTAGAAATCAATAACTGGAATGGCCTAGGGGAAAAGTACACACTCCATTGTAATCGTGTGAGTTTCTACTTTCAGATGCATCAGGAATTTCTCGAGTACGTCATTCCGTTCGCGAGATATGGGAGTTTGAAGTTAAGGAATGGTTGAGAAACCATCAAGATTTTCGCAAGTCTGATAATCGAAACCAATAACTACAAAGGCCTAGGTGAAAAATGCACATACCTTTGTAATCGGGCGAGTTTCCACTTTCAGATGCAACAGGAATTTCTCGAGTTCGTCATTCCGTTCGCGAGACATGGGAGTTTGAAGTTAAGGAATGGTTGAGAAACCATCAAAATTTTCGCAAGTCTGATACTCGAAACCAATAACTACAAAGGCCTTGGAGAAAAATGCACATACCTTTGTAATCGGGCGAGTTTCCACTTTCAGATGCAACAGGAATTTCTCGAGTTCGTCATTCCGTTCGCGAGACATGGGAGTTTGAAGTTAAGGAATGGTTGAGAAACCATCAAAATTTTCGCAAGCCTGATACTCGAAACCAATAACTACAAAGGCATGGGGGAAAAATGCACACACCCTTGTAATCGGGCGAGTTTCCACTTTCAGATGCAACAGGAATTTCTCGAGTTCGTCATTCCGTTCACGAGACATGGGAGTTTGGAGTTAAGGAATGCTTGAGAAACCATCAAAAGTTTCGCAATTCTGATGCTAGAAACCAATAACTGGAATGGCCTAGGTCAAAAATACACGTACCGTGGTTATCGGGCGTGTTTTTGCTTTCAGATGCAATAGGAAATTCTCGAGTTCGTCAATCCGTTCGCGAGATATGGTAGTTTGAAGTTAAGGAATGGTTGAGAAACCATCAAAAGTTTCGCAATTCTGATGCTAGAAACCAATAACTACAATGGCCTAGGGGAAAATACACAAACCTTTGTAATCGGGCGAGTTTCTGCTGTCAGATGCAACAGGAATTTCTCGAGTTCGTCATCCCGTTCGCGAGATATGGGAGTTCGAAGTTAAGGAATGGTTGAGAAACCATCAAAATTTTCGCAATTCTGATGCTAGAAACCAATAACTACAATGGCCTATGGGAAAATACACATACCGTTGTAATCGGGCGAGTTTCTGCTTTCAGATGCAACAGGAATTTCTCGAGCTCGTCAATCCGTTCGCGAGATATGGGAGTTTGAAGTTAAGGAATGCTTGAGAAACTATCAAAATTATCGCAAGTCTGATACTCGAAACCAATAACTACAAAGGCCTTGAGGAAAAATACACATACCGTTGTAATCTGGCGAGTTTCTGCTTTCAGATGCAATGGTATATTCTCGAGTTCGTCAATCCGTTCGCGAGATATGGGAGTTTAAAGTTAAGGAATGGTTGAGAAACAATCACAGTTTTCGCAAGTCTGATACTCGAATTAAATAACAACTATGGCCTAGGGGAAAACTGCACATACCGTTGAAATCGGGCGAGTTTCTGCTTTCAGATGCAACAGGAATATCTCGAATTCGTCAGTCCGTTCGCGAGATATGGGAGTTTGAAGTTAAGGAATGGTTGAGGATCCTTCAAAATTTTCGCTTGTCTGATACTCGAAACGAATAACTGGAATGGCCTAGGTCAAAAATACACATACCGTTGTAATCGGGCGAGTTTCTGCTTTCAGATGCAACAGGAATTTCTCGAGTTCGTCAATCCGTTCGCGAGATATGGGAGTTTGAAGTTAAGGAATGCTTGAGAAACCTTCAAAATTTTCGCTGGTCTGATACTCGAAACCAATAACTGGAATGGCCTAGGTCAAAAATACACGTACCGTGGTAATCGGGCGTGTTTCTGCTTTCAGATGCAATAGGAAATTCTCGAGTTCGTCAATCCGTTCGCGAGATATGGTAGTTTGAAGTTAAGGAATGGTTGAGAAACCATCAAAATTTTCGCAAACCTGATACTCGAAACCAATAACTACAATGGCCTGGGGGAAAAATACACATACCGTTGTAATCGGGCGAGTTTCTGCTGTCAGATGCAGCAGGAATTTCTCGAGTCCGTCAATCCGTTCGCGAGATATGGGAGTTTGAAGTTAAGGAATGCTTGAGAAACCATCAAAATTATCGCATGTCTGATACTCGAAACCAATAACTACAAAGGCCTTGGGGAAAAATACACGTACCGTTGTAATCGGGCGAGTTTCTGCTTTCAGATGCAACAGGAATTTCTCGAGTTCGTCAATCCGTTCGCGAGATATGGGGGTTTGAAGTTAAGGAATGGTTGAGAAACCATCAAAATTTTCGCAATTCTGATACTCGAAACCAATAACTGGAATGGCCTAGGGGAAAAGTACACACACCATTGTAATCGTGCGAGTTTCTACTTTCAGATGCAACAGCAATTTCTCGAGTTCGTTAATCCGTTCGCGAGATATGGTAGTTTGAAGTTAAGGAATGGTTGAGAAACCATCAAAATTTTCGCAATTCTGATGCTAGAAACCAATAACTACAATGGCCTAGGGGAAAATACACATAGCTTTGTAATCGGGCGAGTTTCCAGTTTCAGATGCAACAGGAATTTCTCGAGTTCGTCATCCCGTTCGCGAGATATGGGAGTTCGAAGTTAAGGAATGGTTGAGAAACCATCAAAATTTTCGCAATTCTGAGGCTAGAAACCAATAACTACAATGGCCTAGGGGAAAATACACATACCGTTGTAATCGGGCGAGTTTCTGCTTACAGATGCAACAGGAATTTCTCGAGTTCGTCAATCCGTTCGCGAGATATGGGAGTTTGAAGTTAAGGAATGCTTGAGAAACTATCAAAATTATCGCAAGTCTGATACTCGAAACCAATAACTACAAAGGCCTTGAGGAAAAATACACGTAACGTTGTAATGGGGCGGGTTTCTGCTTTCAGATGCAATAGGAAATTCTCGAGTTCGTCAATCCGTTCGCGAGATATGGGAGTTTAAAGTTAAGGAATGGTTGAGAAACAATCACAGTTTTCGCAAGTCTGATACTCGAATTAAATAACAACTATGGCCTAGGGGAAAAATACACATACCGTTGTAATCGGGCGAGTTTCTGCTTTCAGATGCAACAGGAATTTCTCGAGTTCGTCAATCCGTCCGCGAGATATGGGAGTTTGAAGTTATGGAATGCTTGAGAAACCATCAAAATTTTCGCAAGTCTGATACTCGAAACCAATAACTACTATGGCCTAGGGCAAAAATGCACATACCGTTGAAATCGGGCGAGTTTCTGCTTTCAGATGCAACAGGAATTTCTCGAGTTCGTTAGTCCGTTCGCGAGATATGGGAGTTTGAAGTTAAGGAATGGTTGAGGATCCTTCAAAATTTTCGCTGGTCTGATACTCGAAACGAATAACTGGAATGGCCTAGGTCAAAAACACACATACCGTTGTAATCGGGCGAGTTTCCACTTTCAGATGCAACAGGAATTTCTCGAGTTCGTCATTCCGTTCGCGAGACATAGGAGTTTGAAGTTAAGGAATGGTTGAGAAACCATCAAAATTTTCGCAATTCTGATACTCGAAACCAATAACTGGAATGGCCTAGGGGAAAAGTACACACACCATTGTAATCGTGCGAGTTTCTACTTTCAGATGCATCAGGAATTTCTCGAGTTCGTCATTCCGTTCGCGAGATATGGGAGTCTGAAATTAAGGAGTGGTTGAGATACCATCAAAATTTTTGAAATTCTGACGCTAGAAACCAATAACTACAATGGCCTAGGGGAAAACACACATACCGTTGTAATCGTGCGAGTTTCTACTTTCAGATGCAACAGGAATTTCTCGAGTTCGTCATTCCGTTCGCGAGATATGGGAGTTTGAAGTTAAGGAATGGTTTAGAAACCATCAAAATTTTCGCAATTCTGACGCTAGAAATCAATAACTGGAATGGCCTAGGGGAAAAGTACACACTCCATTGTAATCGTGTGAGTTTCTACTTTCAGATGCATCAGGAATTTCTCGAGTACGTCATTCCGTTCGCGAGATATGGGAGTTTGAAGTTAAGGAATGGTTGAGAAACCATCAAGATTTTCGCAAGTCTGATAATCGAAACCAATAACTACAAAGGCCTAGGTGAAAAATGCACATACCTTTGTAATCGGGCGAGTTTCCACTTTCAGATGCAACAGGAATTTCTCGAGTTCGTCATTCCGTTCGCGAGACATGGGAGTTTGAAGTTAAGGAATGGTTGAGAAACCATCAAAATTTTCGCAAGTCTGATACTCGAAACCAATAACTACAAAGGCCTTGGAGAAAAATGCACATACCTTTGTAATCGGGCGAGTTTCCACTTTCAGATGCAACAGGAATTTCTCGAGTTCGTCATTCCGTTCGCGAGACATGGGAGTTTGAAGTTAAGGAATGGTTGAGAAACCATCAAAATTTTCGCAAGCCTGATACTCGAAACCAATAACTACAAAGGCATGGGGGAAAAATGCACACACCCTTGTAATCGGGCGAGTTTCCACTTTCAGATGCAACAGGAATTTCTCGAGTTCGTCATTCCGTTCACGAGACATGGGAGTTTGGAGTTAAGGAATGCTTGAGAAACCATCAAAAGTTTCGCAATTCTGATGCTAGAAACCAATAACTGGAATGGCCTAGGTCAAAAATACACGTACCGTGGTAATCGGGCGTGTTTTTGCTTTCAGATGCAATAGGAAATTCTCGAGTTCGTCAATCCGTTCGCGAGATATGGTAGTTTGAAGTTAAGGAATGGTTGAGAAACCATCAAAAGTTTCGCAATTCTGATGCTAGAAACCAATAACTACAATGGCCTAGGGGAAAATACACAAACCTTTGTAATCGGGCGAGTTTCTGCTGTCAGATGCAACAGGAATTTCTCGAGTTCGTCATCCCGTTCGCGAGATATGGGAGTTCGAAGTTAAGGAATGGTTGAGAAACCATCAAAATTTTCGCAATTCTGATGCTAGAAACCAATAACTACAATGGCCTATGGGAAAATACACATACCGTTGTAATCGGGCGAGTTTCTGCTTTCAGATGCAACAGGAATTTCTCGAGCTCGTCAATCCGTTCGCGAGATATGGGAGTTTGAAGTTAAGGAATGCTTGAGAAACTATCAAAATTATCGCAAGTCTGATACTCGAAACCAATAACTACAAAGGCCTTGAGGAAAAATACACATACCGTTGTAATCTGGCGAGTTTCTGCTTTCAGATGCAATGGTATATTCTCGAGTTCGTCAATCCGTTCGCGAGATATGGGAGTTTAAAGTTAAGGAATGGTTGAGAAACAATCACAGTTTTCGCAAGTCTGATACTCGAATTAAATAACAACTATGGCCTAGGGGAAAACTGCACATACCGTTGAAATCGGGCGAGTTTCTGCTTTCAGATGCAACAGGAATATCTCGAATTCGTCAGTCCGTTCGCGAGATATGGGAGTTTGAAGTTAAGGAATGGTTGAGGATCCTTCAAAATTTTCGCTTGTCTGATACTCGAAACGAATAACTGGAATGGCCTAGGTCAAAAATACACATACCGTTGTAATCGGGCGAGTTTCTGCTTTCAGATGCAACAGGAATTTCTCGAGTTCGTCAATCCGTTCGCGAGATATGGGAGTTTGAAGTTAAGGAATGCTTGAGAAACCTTCAAAATTTTCACTGGTCTGATACTCGAAACCAATAACTGGAATGGCCTAGGTCAAAAATACACGTACCGTGGTAATCGGGCGTGTTTCTGCTTTCAGATGCAATAGGAAATTCTCGAGTTCGTCAATCCGTTCGCGAGATATGGTAGTTTGAAGTTAAGGAATGGTTGAGAAACCATCAAAATTTTCGCAAACCTGATACTCGAAACCAATAACTACAATGGCCTGGGGGAAAAATACACATACCGTTGTAATCGGGCGAGTTTCTGCTGTCAGATGCAGCAGGAATTTCTCGAGTCCGTCAATCCGTTCGCGAGATATGGGAGTTTGAAGTTAAGGAATGCTTGAGAAACCATCAAAATTATCGCATGTCTGATACTCGAAACCAATAACTACAAAGGCCTTGGGGAAAAATACACGTACCGTTGTAATCGGGCGAGTTTCTGCTTTCAGATGCAACAGGAATTTCTCGAGTTCGTCAATCCGTTCGCGAGATATGGGGGTTTGAAGTTAAGGAATGGTTGAGAAACCATCAAAATTTTCGCAATTCTGATACTCGAAACCAATAACTGGAATGGCCTAGGGGAAAAGTACACACACCATTGTAATCGTGCGAGTTTCTACTTTCAGATGCAACAGCAATTTCTCGAGTTCGTTAATCCGTTCGCGAGATATGGTAGTTTGAAGTTAAGGAATGGTTGAGAAACCATCAAAATTTTCGCAATTCTGATGCTAGAAACCAATAACTACAATGGCCTAGGGGAAAATACACATAGCTTTGTAATCGGGCGAGTTTCCAGTTTCAGATGCAACAGGAATTTCTCGAGTTCGTCATCCCGTTCGCGAGATATGGGAGTTCGAAGTTAAGGAATGGTTGAGAAACCATCAAAATTTTCGCAATTCTGAGGCTAGAAACCAATAACTACAATGGCCTAGGGGAAAATACACATACCGTTGTAATCGGGCGAGTTTCTGCTTACAGATGCAACAGGAATTTCTCGAGTTCGTCAATCCGTTCGCGAGATATGGGAGTTTGAAGTTAAGGAATGCTTGAGAAACTATCAAAATTATCGCAAGTCTGATACTCGAAACCAATAACTACAAAGGCCTTGAGGAAAAATACACGTAACGTTGTAATGGGGCGGGTTTCTGCTTTCAGATGCAATAGGAAATTCTCGAGTTCGTCAATCCGTTCGCGAGATATGGGAGTTTAAAGTTAAGGAATGGTTGAGAAACAATCACAGTTTTCGCAAGTCTGATACTCGAATTAAATAACAACTATGGCCTAGGGGAAAAATACACATACCGTTGTAATCGGGCGAGTTTCTGCTTTCAGATGCAACAGGAATTTCTCGAGTTCGTCAATCCGTCCGCGAGATATGGGAGTTTGAAGTTATGGAATGCTTGAGAAACCATCAAAATTTTCGCAAGTCTGATACTCGAAACCAATAACTACTATGGCCTAGGGCAAAAATGCACATACCGTTGAAATCGGGCGAGTTTCTGCTTTCAGATGCAACAGGAATTTCTCGAGTTCGTTAGTCCGTTCGCGAGATATGGGAGTTTGAAGTTAAGGAATGGTTGAGGATCCTTCAAAATTTTCGCTGGTCTGATACTCGAAACGAATAACTGGAATGGCCTAGGTCAAAAACACACATACCGTTGTAATCGGGCGAGTTTCTGCTTTCAGATGCAACAGGAATTTCTCGAGTTCGTCAATCCGTTCGCGAGATATGGGAGTTTGAAGTTAAGGAATGGTTGAGGATCCTTCAAAATTTTCGCTGGTCTGATACTCGAAACGAATAACTGGAATGGCCTAGGTCAAAAATACACATACCGTTGTAATCGGGCGAGTTTCTGCTTTCAGATGCAACAGGAATTTCTCCAGTTCGTCAATCCGTTCGCGAGATATGGTAGTTTGAAGTTTAGGAATGGTTGAGAAACCATCAAAATTTTCGCAAGCCTGATACTCGAAACCAATAACTACAATGGCCTGGGGGGAAAATACACATATCGTTGTAATCGGGCGAGTTTCTGCTGTCAGATGCAACAGGAATTTCTCGAGTTCGTCAATCCGTTCGCGATATATGGGAGTTTGAAGTTAAGGAATGCTTGAGAAACCATCAAAATTATCGCAAGTCTGATACTCGAAACCAATAACTACAAAGGCCTAGGGGAAAAATACACGTACCGGTGTAATCGGGCGAGTTTCTGCTTTCAGATGCAACAGGAATTTCTCGAGTTCGTCAATCCGTTCGCGAGATATGGGGGTTTGAAGTTAAGGAATGGTTGAGAAACCATCAAAATTTTCGCAATTCTGATACTCGAAACCAATAACTGGAATGGCCTAGGGGAAAAGTACACACACCATTGTAATCGTGCGAGTTTCCAGTTTCAGATGCAACAGAAATTTCTCGAGTTCGTCATCCCGTTCGCGAGATATGGGAGTTCGAAGTTAAGGAATGGTTGAGAAACCATCAAAATTTTCGCAATTCTGATGCTAGAAACCAATAACTACAATGGCCTAGGGGAAAATACATATACCGTTGTAATCGGGCGAGTTTCTGCTTACAGATGCAACAGGAATTTCTCGAGTTCGTCAATCCGTTCGCGAGATATGGGAGTTTGAAGTTAAGGAATGCTTGAGAAACTATCAAAATTATCGCAAGTCTGATACTCGAAACCAATAACTACAAAGGCCTTGAGGAAAAATACACGTAACGTTGTAATGGGGCGGGTTTCTGCTTTCAGATGCAATAGGAAATTCTCGAGTTCGTCAATCCGTTCGCGAGATATGGGAGTTTAAAGTTAAGGAATGGTTGAGAAACAATCACAGTTTTCGCAAGTCTGATACTCGAATTAAATAACAACTATGGCCTAGGGGAAAAATACACATACCGTTGTAATCGGGCGAGTTTCTGCTTTCAGACGCAACAGGAATTTCTCGAGTTCGTCAATCCGTCCGCGAGATATGGGAGTTTGAAGTTATGGAATGCTTGAGAAACCATCAAAATTTTCGCAAGTCTGATACTCGAAACCAATAACTACTATGGACTAGGGCAAAAATGCACATACCGTTGAAATCGGGCGAGTTTCTGCTTTCAGATGCAACAGGAATTTCTCGAGTTCGTCAGTCCGTTCGCGAGATATGGGAGTTTGAAGTTAAGGAATGGTTGAGGATCCTTCAAAATTTTCGCTGGTCTGATACTCGAAACGAATAACTGGAATGGCCTAGGTCAAAAATACACATACCGTTGTAATCGGGCGAGTTTCTGCTTTCAGATGCAACAGGAATTTCTCGAGTTCGTCAATCCGTTCGCGAGATATGGGAGTTTGAAGTTAAGGAATGCTTGAGAAACCTTCAAAATTTTCGCTGGTCTGATACTCGAAACCAATAACTGGAATGGCCTAGGTCAAAAATACACGTACCGTGGTAATCGGGCGTGTTTCTGCTTTTAGATGCAATAGGAAATTCGCGAGTTCGTCAATCCGTTCGCGAGATATGGTAGTTTGAAGTTAAGGAATGGTTGAGAAACCATCAAAATTTTCGCAAGCCTGATACTCGAAACCAATAACTACAATGGCCTGGGGGAAAAATACACATACCGTTGTAATCGGGCGAGTTTCTGCTGTCAGATGCAACAGGAATTTCTCGAGTTCGTCAATCCGTTCGCGAGATATGGGAGTTTGAAGTTAAGGAATGCTTGAGAAACCATCAAAATTATCGCAAGTCTGATACTCGAAACCAATAACTACAAAGGCCTAGGGGAAAAATACACGTACCGTTGTAATCGGGCGAGTTTCTGCTTTCAGATGCAATAGGAAACTCTCGAGTTCGTCAATCCGTTCGCGAGATGTGGGAGTTTGAAGTTAAGGAATGGTTGAGAAACCATCACAATTTTCGCAAGTCTGATACTCGAATCAAATAACAACTATGGCCTAGGGGAAAAATACACATACCGTTGTAATCCGGCGAGTTTCTGCTGTCAGATGCAACAGGAATTTCTCGAGTACGTCAATCCGTTCGCGAGATATGGGAGTTTGAAGTTAAGGAGTGGTTGAGAACCATCAAAATTTTCACAATTCTGATGCTAGAAACCACTAACTACGATGGCCCAGGGGAAAATACACATACCGTTGTAATCGGGCGAGTTTCTGCTTTCAGATGCAACAGGAATTTCTCGAGTTCGTCAATCCGTTCGCGAGACATGGGAATTTGAGGTTAAGGAATGGTTGAGAAACCATCAAAATTTTCGCAATTCTGATACTCGAAACCAATAACTGGAATGGCCTAGGGGAAAAGTACACACACCATTGTAATCGTGCGAGTTTCTACTTTCAGATGCAACAGGAATTTCTCGAGTTCGTCAATCCGTTCGCGAGATATGGTAGTTTGAAGGTAAGGAATGGTTGAGAAACCATCAAGATTTTCGCATGTCTGATACTCGAAACCAATAACTATAATGGCCTAGAGGAAAAATACACATACCTTTGTAATCGGGCGAGTTTCCAGTTTCAGATGCAACAGGAATTTCTCGAGTTCGTCATTCCGTTCGAGAGATATGGGAGTTTGAAGTTAAGGAATGGTTGAGAAACCTTCAAAATTTTCCTAATTCTGACGCTAGAAACCAATAACTACAATGGCCTGAGGGAAAATACACATACCTTTGTAATCGGGCGAGTTTCCAGTTTCAGACGCAACAGGAATTTCTCGAGTTCGTCATCCCGTTCGCGAGATATGGGAGTTCGAAGTTAAGGAATGGTTGAGAAACCATCAAAATTTTCGCAATTCTGATACTAGAAACCAATAACTACAATGGCCTAGGGGAAAATACACATACCGTTGTAATCGGGCGAGTTTCTGCTTTCAGATGCAACAGGAATTTCTCGAGTTCGTCAATCCGTTCGCGAGATATGGGAGTTTGAAGTTAAGGAATGGTTGAGAAACCATCACAATTTTCGCAAGTCTGATACTCGAATCAAATAACAACTATGGCCTAGGGGAAAAATACACATACCGTTGTAATCCGGCGAGTTTCTGCTGTCAGATGCAACAGGAATTTCTCGAGTTCGTCAATCCGTTCGCGAGATATGGGAGTTTGAAGTTAAGGAGTGTTTGAGAAACCATCAAAATTTTCACAATTCTGATGCTAGAAACCAATAACTGCAATGGCCCAGGGGAAAAATACACATACCGTTGTAATCGGGCGAGTTTCTGCTTTCAGATGCAACAGGAATTTCTCGAGTTCGTCAATCCGTTCGCGAGACATGGGAGTTTGAAGTTAAGGAATGGTTGAGAAACCATCAAAATTTTCGCAATTCTGATACTCGAAGCCAATAACTGGAATGGCCTAGGGGAAAAGTACACACACCACTGTAATCGTGCGAGTTTCTACTTTCAGATGCAACAGGAATTTCTCGAGTTCGTCAATCCGTTCGCGAGATATGGTAGTTTGAAGTTAAGGAGTGGTTGAGAAACCATCAAAATTTTCGCAAGTCTGATACTCGAAACCAATAACTGCTAAGCCATAGGGGAAAAATGCACATACCCTTGTATTCGGGCGAGTTTCCACTTTCAGATGCAACAGGAATTTCTCGAGTTCGTCATTCTGTTCGCGTGATATGGGAGTTTGAAGTTAAGGAATGGTTGAGAAACCATCAAAATTTTCGCAATTCTGATGCTAGAAACCAATAACTACAATGGCCTGGGGGAAAAATACACATACCGTTGTAATCGGGCGAGTTTCTGCTTTCAGATGCAACAGGAATTTCTCGAGTTCGTCATTCCGTTCGCGTGATATGGGAGTTTGAAGTTAAGGAATGGTTGAGAAACCATCAAAATTTTCGCAATTCTGATACTAGAAACCAATAACTACAATGGCCTAGGGGAAAATACACATACCGTTGTAATCGGGCGAGTTTCTGCTTTCAGATGCAACAGGAATTTCTCGAGTTCGTCAATCCGTTCGCGAGATATGGGAGTTTGAAGTTAAGGAATGGTTGAGAAACCATCACAATTTTCGCAAGTCTGATACTCGAATCAAATAACAACTATGGCCTAGGGGAAATATACACATACCGTTGTAATCGGGCGAGTTTCTGCTTTCAGATGCAATAGGAAATTCTCGAGTTCGTCAACCCGTTCGCGAGATGTGGGAGTTTGAATTTAAGGAATGGTTGAGAAGCCATCAAAATTTTCGCAAGTCTGATACTCGAAACCAATAACTACATAGGCCTTGAGGAAAAATACACGTACCGTTGTAATGGGGCGAGTTTCTGCTTTCAGATGCAATAGGAAATTCTCGAGTTCGTCAATCCGTTCGCGAGATATGGGAGTTTGAAGTTAAGGAATGGTTGAGAAACCATCACAATTTTCGCAAGTCTGATACTCGAATCAAATAACAACTATGGCCTAGGGGAAATATACACATACCGTTGTAATCGGGCGAGTTTCTGCTTTCAGATGCAACAGGAATTTCTCGAGTTCGTCATTCCGTTCGCGAGATATGGTAGTTTGAAGTTAAGGAATGGTTGTGACACCATCAAAATTTTCGCAAGTCTGATACTCGAAACCAATAACTACAATGGCCTAGGGGAAAAATACACATACCGTTGTAATCCGGCGAGTTTCTGCTGTCAGATGCAACAGGAATTTCTCGAGTTCGTCAATCCGTTCGCGAGATATGGGAGTTTGAAGTTAAGGAGTGTTTGAGAAACCATCAAAATTTTCACAATTCTGATGCTAGAAACCAATAACTGCAATGGCCCAGGGGAAAAATACACATACCGTTGTAATCGGGCGAGTTTCTGCTTTCAGATGCAACAGGAATTTCTCGAGTTCGTCAATCCGTTCGCGAGACATGGGAGTTTGAAGTTAAGGAATGGTTGAGAAACCATCAAAATTTTCGCAATTCTGATACTCGAAGCCAATAACTGGAATGGCCTAGGGGAAAAGTACACACACCATTGTAATCGTGCGAGTTTCTACTTTCAGATGCAACAGGAATTTCTCGAGTTCGTCAATCCGTTCGCGAGATATGGTAGTTTGAAGTTAAGGAGTGGTTGAGAAACCATCAAAATTTTCGCAAGTCTGATACTCGAAACCAATAACTGCTAAGCCATAGGGGAAAAATGCACATACCCTTGTATTCGGGCGAGTTTCCACTTTCAGATGCAACAGGAATTTCTCGAGTTCGTCATTCCGTTCGCGTGATATGGGAGTTTGAAGTTAAGGAATGGTTGAGAAACCATCAAAATTTTCGCAATTCTGATGCTAGAAACCAGTAACTACAATGGCCTGGGGGAAAAATACACATACCGTTGTAATCGGGCGAGTTTCTGCTTTCAGATGCAACAGGAATTTCTCGAGTTCGTCAATCCGTTCGCGAGATATGGGAGTTTGAAGTTAAGGAATGCTTGAGAAACCATCAAAATTATCGCAAGTCTGATACTCGAAACCAATAACTACAATGGCCTAGGGGAAAAATACACATACGGTTGTAATCCGGCGAGTTTCTGCTGTCAGATGCAACAGGAATTTCTCGAGTTCGTCAATCCGTTCGCGAGATATGGGAGTTTGAAGTTAAGGAGTGGTTGAGAAACCATCAAAATTTTCGCAAGTCTGATACTCGAAACCAATAACTACAAAGCCATAGGGGAAAAATGCACATACCCTTGTAATCGGGCGAGTTTCCACTTTCAGATGCAACAGGAATTTCTCGAGTTCGTCATTCCGTTCGCGAGATATGGGAGTTTGAAGTTAAGGAGTGGTTGAGAAACCATCAAAATTTTCGCAAGTCTGATACTCGAAACCAATAACTACAAAGCCATAGGGGAAAAATGCACATACCCTTGTAATCGGGCGAGTTTCCACTTTCAGATGCAACAGGAATTTCTCGAGTTCGTCATTCCGTTCGCGTGATATGGGAGTTTGAAGTTAAGGAATGGTTGAGAAACCATCAAAATTTTCGCAATTCTGATGCTAGAAACCAATAACTACAATGGCCTGGGGGAAAAATACACATACCTTTGTAATCGGGCGAGTTTCTGCTTTCAGATGCAACAGGAATTTCTCGAGTTCGTCAATCCGTTCGCGAGATATGGGAGTTTGAAGTTATGGAGTGCTTGAGAAACCATCAAAATTTTCGCAAGTCTGATACTCGAAACCAATAACTACAATGGCCTAGGGGAAAAATACACACACCGTTGTAATCGGGCGAGTTTCTGCTGTCAGATGCAACAGGAATTTCCCGAGTTCATCAATCCGTTCGCGAGATATGGGAGTTTGAAGTTAAGGAATGCTTGAGAAACCATCAAAATTATCGCAAGCCTGATACTCGAAACCAATAACTACAATGGCCTAGGGGAAAAATACACATACCGTTGTAATCGGGCGAGTTTCTGCTTTCAGGTGCAAGAGGAAATTCTCGAGTTCGTCATTCCGTTCGCGAGATATGGGAGTTTGAAGTTAAGGAATGGTTGAGAAACCATCAAAATTTTCGCAATTCTGACGCTAGAAACCAATAACTACAATGGCCTAGGTGAAAATACACATACCGTTGTAATCGGGCGAGTTTCTGCTTTCAGATGCAACGGGAAATTCTCGAGTTAGTCAATCCGTTCGCGAGATATGGGAGTTTGAAGTTAAGGAATGCTTGAGAAACCATCAAAATTTTCGCAATTCTGATTCTAGAAACCAATAACTACAAAGGCCTAGGGGAAAAATTCACATACCTTTGTGATCGGGCGTGTTTCCAGTTTCAGATGCAACAGGAAATTCTCGAGTTCGTCATTCCGTTCGCGAGATATGGGAGTTTGAAGTTAAGGAATGGTTGAGAAACCATCAAAATTTTCGCAATTCTGACGCTAGAAACCAATAACTACAATGGCCTAGGTGAAAATACACATACCGTTGTAATCGGGCGAGTTTCTGCTTTCAGATGCAACGGGAAATTCTCGAGTTAGTCAATCCGTTCGCGAGATATGGGAGTTTGAAGTTAAGGAATGGTTGAGAAACCATCAAAATTTTCGCAATTCTGACGCTAGAAACCAATAACTACAATGGCCTAGGTGAAAATACACATACCGTTGTAATCGGGCGAGTTTCTGCTTTCAGATGCAACGGGAAATTCTCGAGTTAGTCAATCCGTTCGCGAGATATGGGAGTTTGAAGTTAAGGAATGGTTGAGGATCCTTCAAAATTTTCGCTGGTCTGATACTCGAAACGAATAACTGGAATGGCCTAGGTCAAAAATACACATACCGTTGTAATCGGGCGAGTTTCTGCTTTCAGATGCAACAGGAATTTCTCGAGTTCGTCAATCCGTTCGCGAGATATGGTAGTTTGAAGTTTAGGAATGGTTGAGAAACCATCAAAATTTTCGCAAGCCTGATACTCGAAACCAATAACTACAATGGCCTGGGGGGAAAATACACATATCGTTGTAATCGGGCGAGTTTCTGCTGTCAGATGCAACAGGAATTTCTCGAGTTCGTCAATCCGTTCGCGATATATGGGAGTTTGAAGTTAAGGAATGCTTGAGAAACCATCAAAATTATCGCAAGTCTGATACTCGAAACCAATAACTACAAAGGCCTAGGGGAAAAATACACGTACCGGTGTAATCGGGCGAGTTTCTGCTTTCAGATGCAACAGGAATTTCTCGAGTTCGTCAATCCGTTCGCGAGATATGGGGGTTTGAAGTTAAGGAATGGTTGAGAAACCATCAAAATTTTCGCAATTCTGATACTCGAAACCAATAACTGGAATGGCCTAGGGGAAAAGTACACACACCATTGTAATCGTGCGAGTTTCCAGTTTCAGATGCAACAGAAATTTCTCGAGTTCGTCATCCCGTTCGCGAGATATGGGAGTTCGAAGTTAAGGAATGGTTGAGAAACCATCAAAATTTTCGCAATTCTGATGCTAGAAACCAATAACTACAATGGCCTAGGGGAAAATACATATACCGTTGTAATCGGGCGAGTTTCTGCTTACAGATGCAACAGGAATTTCTCGAGTTCGTCAATCCGTTCGCGAGATATGGGAGTTTGAAGTTAAGGAATGCTTGAGAAACTATCAAAATTATCGCAAGTCTGATACTCGAAACCAATAACTACAAAGGCCTTGAGGAAAAATACACGTAACGTTGTAATGGGGCGGGTTTCTGCTTTCAGATGCAATAGGAAATTCTCGAGTTCGTCAATCCGTTCGCGAGATATGGGAGTTTAAAGTTAAGGAATGGTTGAGAAACAATCACAGTTTTCGCAAGTCTGATACTCGAATTAAATAACAACTATGGCCTAGGGGAAAAATACACATACCGTTGTAATCGGGCGAGTTTCTGCTTTCAGACGCAACAGGAATTTCTCGAGTTCGTCAATCCGTCCGCGAGATATGGGAGTTTGAAGTTATGGAATGCTTGAGAAACCATCAAAATTTTCGCAAGTCTGATACTCGAAACCAATAACTACTATGGACTAGGGCAAAAATGCACATACCGTTGAAATCGGGCGAGTTTCTGCTTTCAGATGCAACAGGAATTTCTCGAGTTCGTCAGTCCGTTCGCGAGATATGGGAGTTTGAAGTTAAGGAATGGTTGAGGATCCTTCAAAATTTTCGCTGGTCTGATACTCGAAACGAATAACTGGAATGGCCTAGGTCAAAAATACACATACCGTTGTAATCGGGCGAGTTTCTGCTTTCAGATGCAACAGGAATTTCTCGAGTTCGTCAATCCGTTCGCGAGATATGGGAGTTTGAAGTTAAGGAATGCTTGAGAAACCTTCAAAATTTTCGCTGGTCTGATACTCGAAACCAATAACTGGAATGGCCTAGGCCAAAAATACACGTACCGTGGTAATCGGGCGTGTTTCTGCTTTTAGATGCAATAGGAAATTCGCGAGTTCGTCAATCCGTTCGCGAGATATGGTAGTTTGAAGTTAAGGAATGGTTGAGAAACCATCAAAATTTTCGCAAGCCTGATACTCGAAACCAATAACTACAATGGCCTGGGGGAAAAATACACATACCGTTGTAATCGGGCGAGTTTCTGCTGTCAGATGCAACAGGAATTTCTCGAGTTCGTCAATCCGTTCGCGAGATATGGGAGTTTGAAGTTAAGGAATGCTTGAGAAACCATCAAAATTATCGCAAGTCTGATACTCGAAACCAATAACTACAAAGGCCTAGGGGAAAAATACACGTACCGTTGTAATCGGGCGAGTTTCTGCTTTCAGATGCAATAGGAAACTCTCGAGTTCGTCAATCCGTTCGCGAGATGTGGGAGTTTGAAGTTAAGGAATGGTTGAGAAACCATCACAATTTTCGCAAGTCTGATACTCGAATCAAATAACAACTATGGCCTAGGGGAAAAATACACATACCGTTGTAATCCGGCGAGTTTCTGCTGTCAGATGCAACAGGAATTTCTCGAGTACGTCAATCCGTTCGCGAGATATGGGAGTTTGAAGTTAAGGAGTGGTTGAGAACCATCAAAATTTTCACAATTCTGATGCTAGAAACCACTAACTACGATGGCCCAGGGGAAAATACACATACCGTTGTAATCGGGCGAGTTTCTGCTTTCAGATGCAACAGGAATTTCTCGAGTTCGTCAATCCGTTCGCGAGACATGGGAATTTGAGGTTAAGGAATGGTTGAGAAACCATCAAAATTTTCGCAATTCTGATACTCGAAACCAATAACTGGAATGGCCTAGGGGAAAAGTACACACACCATTGTAATCGTGCGAGTTTCTACTTTCAGATGCAACAGGAATTTCTCGAGTTCGTCAATCCGTTCGCGAGATATGGTAGTTTGAAGGTAAGGAATGGTTGAGAAACCATCAAGATTTTCGCATGTCTGATACTCGAAACCAATAACTATAATGGCCTAGAGGAAAAATACACATACCTTTGTAATCGGGCGAGTTTCCAGTTTCAGATGCAACAGGAATTTCTCGAGTTCGTCATTCCGTTCGAGAGATATGGGAGTTTGAAGTTAAGGAATGGTTGAGAAACCTTCAAAATTTTCCTAATTCTGACGCTAGAAACCAATAACTACAATGGCCTGAGGGAAAATACACATACCTTTGTAATCGGGCGAGTTTCCAGTTTCAGACGCAACAGGAATTTCTCGAGTTCGTCATCCCGTTCGCGAGATATGGGAGTTCGAAGTTAAGGAATGGTTGAGAAACCATCAAAATTTTCGCAATTCTGATACTAGAAACCAATAACTACAATGGCCTAGGGGAAAATACACATACCGTTGTAATCGGGCGAGTTTCTGCTTTCAGATGCAACAGGAATTTCTCGAGTTCGTCAATCCGTTCGCGAGATATGGGAGTTTGAAGTTAAGGAATGGTTGAGAAACCATCACAATTTTCGCAAGTCTGATACTCGAATCAAATAACAACTATGGCCTAGGGGAAAAATACACATACCGTTGTAATCCGGCGAGTTTCTGCTGTCAGATGCAACAGGAATTTCTCGAGTTCGTCAATCCGTTCGCGAGATATGGGAGTTTGAAGTTAAGGAGTGGTTGAGAAACCATCAAAATTTTCGCAAGTCTGATACTCGAAACCAATAACTGCTAAGCCATAGGGGAAAAATGCACATACCCTTGTATTCGGGCGAGTTTCCACTTTCAGATGCAATAGGAAATTCTCGAGTTCGTCAACCCGTTCGCGAGATGTGGGAGTTTGAATTTAAGGAATGGTTGAGAAGCCATCAAAATTTTCGCAAGTCTGATACTCGAAACCAATAACTACATAGGCCTTGAGGAAAAATACACGTACCGTTGTAATGGGGCGAGTTTCTGCTTTCAGATGCAATAGGAAATTCTCGAGTTCGTCAATCCGTTCGCGAGATATGGGAGTTTGAAGTTAAGGAATGGTTGAGAAACCATCACAATTTTCGCAAGTCTGATACTCGAATCAAATAACAACTATGGCCTAGGGGAAATATACACATACCGTTGTAATCGGGCGAGTTTCTGCTTTCAGATGCAACAGGAATTTCTCGAGTTCGTCATTCCGTTCGCGAGATATGGTAGTTTGAAGTTAAGGAATGGTTGTGACACCATCAAAATTTTCGCAAGTCTGATACTCGAAACCAATAACTACAATGGCCTAGGGGAAAAATACACATACCGTTGTAATCCGGCGAGTTTCTGCTGTCAGATGCAACAGGAATTTCTCGAGTTCGTCAATCCGTTCGCGAGATATGGGAGTTTGAAGTTAAGGAGTGTTTGAGAAACCATCAAAATTTTCACAATTCTGATGCTAGAAACCAATAACTGCAATGGCCCAGGGGAAAAATACACATACCGTTGTAATCGGCGAGTTCTGCTTTCAGATGCAACAGGAATTTCTCGAGTTCGTCAATCCGTTCGCGAGACATGGGAGTTTGAAGTTAAGGAATGGTTGAGAAACCATCAAAATTTTCGCAATTCTGATACTCGAAGCCAATAACTGGAATGGCCTAGGGGAAAAGTACACACACCATTGTAATCGTGCGAGTTTCTACTTTCAGATGCAACAGGAATTTCTCGAGTTCGTCAATCCGTTCGCGAGATATGGTAGTTTGAAGTTAAGGAGTGGTTGAGAAACCATCAAATTTTCGCAAGTCTGATACTCGAAACCAATAACTGCTAAGCCATAGGGGAAAAATGCACATACCCTTGTATTCGGGCGAGTTTCCACTTTCAGATGCAACAGGAATTTCTCGAGTTCGTCATTCCGTTCGCGTGATATGGGAGTTTGAAGTTAAGGAATGGTTGAGAAACCATCACAATTTTCGCAAGTCTGATACTCGAATCAAATAACAACTATGGCCTAGGGGAAATATACACATACCGTTGTAATCGGGCGAGTTTCTGCTTTCAGATGCAATAGGAAATTCTCGAGTTCGTCAACCCGTTCGCGAGATGTGGGAGTTTGAATTTAAGGAATGGTTGAGAAGCCATCAAAATTTTCGCAAGTCTGATACTCGAAACCAATAACTACAAAGCCATAGGGGAAAAATGCACATACCCTTGTAATCGGGCGAGTTTCTGCTGTCAGATGCAACAGGAATTTCTCGAGTTCGTCAATCCGTTCGCGAGATATGGGAGTTTGAAGTTAAGGAGTGGTTGAGAAACCATCAAAATTTTCGCAAGTCTGATACTCGAAACCAATAACTACAAAGCCATAGGGGAAAAATGCACATACCCTTGTAATCGGGCGAGTTTCCACTTTCAGATGCAACAGGAATTTCTCGAGTTCGTCATTCCGTTCGCGAGATATGGGAGTTTGAAGTTAAGGAGTGGTTGAGAAACCATCAAAATTTTCGCAAGTCTGATACTCGAAACCAATAACTACAAAGCCATAGGGGAAAAATGCACATACCCTTGTAATCGGGCGAGTTTCCACTTTCAGATGCAACAGGAATTTCTCGAGTTCGTCATTCCGTTCGCGTGATATGGGAGTTTGAAGTTAAGGAATGGTTGAGAAACCATCAAAATTTTCGCAATTCTGATGCTAGAAACCAATAACTACAATGGCCTGGGGGAAAAATACACATACCTTTGTAATCGGGCGAGTTTCTGCTTTCAGATGCAACAGGAATTTCTCGAGTTCGTCAATCCGTTCGCGAGATATGGGAGTTTGAAGTTATGGAGTGCTTGAGAAACCATCAAAATTTTCGCAAGTCTGATACTCGAAACCAATAACTACAATGGCCTAGGGGAAAAATACACACACCGTTGTAATCGGGCGAGTTTCTGCTGTCAGATGCAACAGGAATTTCCCGAGTTCATCAATCCGTTCGCGAGATATGGGAGTTTGAAGTTAAGGAATGCTTGAGAAACCATCAAAATTATCGCAAGCCTGATACTCGAAACCAATAACTACAATGGCCTAGGGGAAAAATACACATACCGTTGTAATCGGGCGAGTTTCTGCTTTCAGGTGCAAGAGGAAATTCTCGAGTTCGTCATTCCGTTCGCGAGATATGGGAGTTTGAAGTTAAGGAATGGTTGAGAAACCATCAAAATTTTCGCAATTCTGACGCTAGAAACCAATAACTACAATGGCCTAGGTGAAAATACACATACCGTTGTAATCGGGCGAGTTTCTTCTTTCAGATGCAACGGGAAATTCTCGAGTTAGTCAATCCGTTCGCGAGATATGGGAGTTTGAAGTTAAGGAATGCTTGAGAAACCATCAAAATTTTCGCAATTCTGATTCTAGAAACCAATAACTACAAAGGCCTAGGGGAAAAATTCACATACCTTTGTGATCGGGCGTGTTTCCAGTTTCAGATGCAACAGGAAATTCTCGAGTTCGTCATCCCGTTCGCGAGACATGGGAGTTTGAGGTTAAGGAATGGTTGAGAAACCATCAAAATTTTCGCAATTCTGATACTCGAAACCAATAACTGGAATGGCCTAGGGGAAAAGTACACACACCATTGTAATCGTGCGAGTTTCTGCTTTCAGATGCAACAGGAATTTCTCGAGTTCGTCAATCCGTTCGCGAGATATGGTAGTTTGAAGGTAAGGAATGGTTGAGAAACCATCAAGATTTTCGCATGTCTGATACTCGAAACCAATAACTATAATGGCCTAGAGGAAAAATACACATACCTTTGTAATCGGGCGAGTTTCCAGTTTCAGATGCAACAGGAATTTCTCGAGTTCGTCATTCCGTTCGAGAGATATGGGAGTTTGAAGTTAAGGAATGGTTGAGAAACCATCAAAATTTTCCTAATTCTGACGCTAGAAACCAATAACTACAATGGCCTGAGGGAAAATACACATACCGTTGTAATCGGGCGAGTTTCTGCTTTCAGATGCAACAGGAATTTCTCGAGTTCGTCAATCCGTTCGCGAGATATGGGAGTTTGAAGTTAAGGAATGGTTGAGAAACCATCACAATTTTCGCAAGTCTGATACTCGAATCAAATAACAACTATGGCCTAGGGGAAATATACACATACCGTTGTAATCGGGCGAGTTTCTGCTTTCAGATGCAATAGGAAATTCTCGAGTTCGTCAACCCGTTCGCGAGATGTGGGAGTTTGAATTTAAGGAATGGTTGAGAAGCCATCAAAATTTTCGCAAATCTGATACTCGAAACCAATAACTACATAGGCCTTGAGGAAAAATACACGTACCGTTGTAATGGGGCGAGTTTCTGCTTTCAGATGCAATAGGAAATTCTCGAGTTCGTCAATCCGTTCGCGAGATATGGGAGTTTGAAGTTAAGGAATGGTTGAGAAACCATCACAATTTTCGCAAGTCTGATACTCGAATCAAATAACAACTATGGCCTAGGGGAAATATACACATACCTTTGTAATCGGGCGAGTTTCCAGTTTCAGATGCAACAGGAATTTCTCGAGTTCGTCATTCCGTTCGAGAGATATGGGAGTTTGAAGTTAAGGAATGGTTGAGAAACCATCAAAATTTTCCTAATTCTGACGCTAGAAACCAATAACTACAATGGCCTGAGGGAAAATACACATACCTTTGTAATCGGGCGAGTTTCCAGTTTCAGACGCAACAGGAATTTCTCGAGTTCGTCATCCCGTTCGCGAGATATGGGAGTTCGAAGTTAAGGAATGGTTGAGAAACCATCAAAATTTTCGCAATTCTGATACTAGAAACCAATAACTACAATGGCCTAGGGGAAAATACACATACCGTTGTAATCGGGCGAGTTTCTGCTTTCAGATGCAACAGGAATTTCTCGAGTTCGTCAATCCGTTCGCGAGATATGGGAGTTTGAAGTTAAGGAATGGTTGAGAAACCATCACAATTTTCGCAAGTCTGATACTCGAATCAAATAACAACCATGGCCTAGGGGAAATATACAAATACCGTTGCAATCGGGCGAGTTTCTGCTTTCAGATGCAATAGGAAATTCTCGAGTTCGTCAACCCGTTCGCGAGATGTGGGAGTTTGAATTTAAGGAATGGTTGAGAAGCCATCAAAATTTTCGCAAGTCTGATACTCGAAACCAATAACTACATAGGCCTTGAGGAAAAATACACGTACCGATGTAATGGGGCGAGTTTCTGCTTTCAGATGCAATAGGAAATTCTCGAGTTCGTCAATCCGTTCGCGAGATATGGGAGTTTGAAGTTAAGGAGTGTTTGAGAAACCATCAAAATTTTCACAATTCTGATGCTAGAAACCAATAACTGCAATGGCCCAGGGGAAAAATACACATACCGTTGTAATCGGGCGAGTTTCTGCTTTCAGATGCAACAGGAATTTCTCGAGTTCGTCAATCCGTTCGCGAGACATGGGAGTTTGAAGTTAAGGAATGGTTGAGAAACCATCAAAATTTTCGCAATTCTGATACTCGAAGCCAATAACTGGAATGGCCTAGGGGAAAAGTACACACACCATTGTAATCGTGCGAGTTTCTACTTTCAGATGCAACAGGAATTTCTCGAGTTCGTCAATCCGTTCGCGAGATATGGTAGTTTGAAGTTAAGGAGTGGTTGAGAAACCATCAAAATTTTCGCAAGTCTGATACTCGAAACCAATAACTGCTAAGCCATAGGGGAAAAATGCACATACCCTTGTATTCGGGCGAGTTTCCACTTTCAGATGCAACAGGAATTTCTCGAGTTCGTCATTCCGTTCGCGTGATATGGGAGTTTGAAGTTAAGGAATGGTTGAGAAACCATCAAAATTTTCGCAATTCTGATGCTAGAAACCAATAACTACAATGGCCTGGGGGAAAAATACACATACCGTTGTAATCGGGCGAGTTTCTGCTTTCAGATGCAACAGGAATTTCTCGAGTTCGTCAATCCGTTCGCGAGATATGGGAGTTTGAAGTTATGGAGTGCTTGTGAAACCATCAAAATTTTCACAAGTCTGATACTCGAAACCAATAACTACAATGGCCTAGGGGAAAAATACACACACCGTTGTAATCGGGCGAGTTTCTGCTGTCAGATGCAACAGGAATTTCTCGAGTTCGTCAATCCGTTCGCGAGATATGGGAGTTTGAAGTTAAGGAATGCTTGAGAAACCATCAAAATTATCGCAAGTCTGATACTCGAAACCAATAACTACAATGGCCTAGGGGAAAAATACACATACGGTTGTAATCCGGCGAGTTTCTGCTGTCAGATGCAACAGGAATTTCTCGAGTTCGTCAATCCGTTCGCGAGATATGGGAGTTTGAAGTTAAGGAGTGGTTGAGAAACCATCAAAATTTTCGCAAGTCTGATACTCGAAACCAATAACTACAAAGCCATAGGGGAAAAATGCACATACCCTTCTAATCGGGCGAGTTTCCACTTTCAGATGCAACAGGAATTTCTCGAGTTCGTCATTCCGTTCGCGTGATATGGGAGTTTGAAGTTAAGGAATGGTTGAGAAACCATCAAAATTTTCGCAATTCTGATGCTAGAAACCAATAACTACAATGGCCTGGGGGAAAAATACACATACCGTTGTAATCGGGCGAGTTTCTGCTTTCAGATGCAACAGGAATTTCTCGAGTTCGTCAATCCGTTCGCGAGATATGGGAGTTTGAAGTTATGGAGTGCTTGTGAAACCATCAAAATTTTCACAAGTCTGATACTCGAAACCAATAACTACAATGGCCTAGGGGAAAAATACACACACCGTTGTAATCGGGCGAGTTTCTGCTGTCAGATGCAACAGGAATTTCTCGAGTTCGTCAATCCGTTCGCGAGATATGGGAGTTTGAAGTTAAGGAATGCTTGAGAAACCATCAAAATTATCGCAAGTCTGATACTCGAAACCAATAACTACAATGGCCTAGGGGAAAAATACACATACGGTTGTAATCCGGCGAGTTTCTGATGTCAGATGCAACAGGAATTTCTCGAGTTCGTCAATCCGTTCGCGAGATATGGGAGTTTGAAGTTAAGGAGTGGTTGAGAAACCATCAAAATTTTCGCAAGTCTGATACTCGAAACCAATAACTACAAAGCCATAGGGGAAAAATGCACATACCCTTGTAATCGGGCGAGTTTCCACTTTCAGATGCAACAGGAATTTCTCGAGTTCGTCATTCCGTTCGCGTGATATGGGAGTTTGAAGTTAAGGAATGGTTGAGAAACCATCAAAATTTTCGCAATTCTGATGCTAGAAACCAATAACTACAATGGCCTGGGGGAAAAATACACATACCTTTGTAATCGGGCGAGTTTCTGCTTTCAGATGCAACAGGAATTTCTCGAGTTCGTCAATCCGTTCGCGAGATATGGGAGTTTGAAGTTATGGAGTGCTTGAGAAACCATCAAAATTTTCGCAAGTCTGATACTCGAAACCAATAACTACAATGGCCTAGGGGAAAAATACACACACCGTTGTAATCGGGCGAGTTTCTGCTGTCAGATGCAACAGGAATATCCCGAGTTCATCAATCCGTTCGCGAGATATGGGAGTTTGAAGTTAAGGAATGCTTGAGAAATCATCAAAATTATCGCAAGCCTGATACTCGAAACCAATAACTACAATGGCCTAGGGGAAAATTACACATACCGTTGTAATCGGGCGAGTTTCTGCTTTCAGGTGCAAGAGGAAATTCTCGAGTTCGTCATTCCGTTCGCGAGATATGGGAGTTTGAAGTTAAGGAATGGTTGAGAAACCATCAAAATTTTCGCAATTCTGACGCTAGAAACCAATAACTACAATGGCCTAGGTGAAAATACACATACCGTTGTAATCGGGCGAGTTTCTGCTTTCAGATGCAACGGGAAATTCTCGAGTTAGTCAATCCGTTCGCGAGATATGGGAGTTTGAAGTTAAGGAATGCTTGAGAAACCATCAAAATTTTCGCAATTCTGATTCTAGAAACCAATAACTACAAAGGCCTAGGGGAACAATTCACATACCTTTGTGATCGGGCGTGTTTCCAGTTTCAGATGCAACAGGAAATTCTCGAGTTCGTCATCCCGTTCGCGAGATATGGGAGTTTGAAGTTAAGGAATGCTTGAGAAACCATCAAAATTTTCGCAATTCTGATGCTAGAAACCAATAACTACAAAGGCCTAGGGGAAAAATACACATACCTTTGTGATCGGGCGTGTTTCTAGTTTCAGATGCAACAGGAAATTCTCGAGTTCGTCATCCCGTTCGCGAGATATGGGAGTTCGAAATTAAGGAATGGTTGAGAAACCATCAAAATTTTCGCAATTCTGATGCTAGAAACCAATAACTACAATGGCCTAGGGGAAAATACACATACCGTTGTAATCGGTCGAGTTTCTGCTTTCAGATGCAATAGGAATTTCTCGAGTTCGTCAATCCGTTCGCGAGATATGGGAGTTTGAAGTTAAGGAATGGTTGAGAAACCATCACAATTTTCGCAAGTCTGATACTCGAATCAAATAACAACTATGGCCTAGGGGGAAAATACACATACCGTTGTAATCGGGCGAGTTTCTGCTTTCAGATGAAACAGGAAATTCTCGAGTTCGTCAATCCGTTCGCGAGATATGGCAGTTTGAAGTTAAGAAATGGTTGAGAAACCATCAAGATTTTCGGAAGTCTGATACTCGAAACCAATAACTACAACGGCCTAGGGGAAAAATACACATACCTTTGTAATCGGGCGAGTTTCCACTTTCAGATGCAACAGGAATTTCTCGAGTTCGTCATTCCGTTCGCGAGATATGGGAGTTTGAAGTTAAGGAATGGTTGAGAAACCATCAAAATTTTCTTCAATTCTGACGCTAGAAACCAATAACTACAATGGCCTAGGGGAAAATACACATACCGTTGTCATCGGGCGAGTTTCTGCTTTCAGATGCAACGGGAAATTCTCGAGTTCGTCAAACCGTTCGCGACATATGGGAGTTTGAAGTTAAGGAATGGTTGAGGAACCTTCAAAATTTTCGCTGGTCTGATACTCGAAACCAATACCTGGAATGGCCCAGGTCAAAAATACACGTACCGTTCTAATCGGGCGTGTTTCTGCTTTCAGATGCAATAGGAAATTCTCGAGTTCGTCAATCCGTTCGCGAGATATGGTAGTTTGAAGTTAAGGAATGGTTGAGACACCATCAAAATTTTCGCAAGTCTGATACTCGAAACCAATAACTACAATGGCCTAGGGGAAAAATACACACACCGTTGTAATCGGGCGAGTTTCTGCTGTCAGATGCAACAGGAATTTCTCGAGTTCGTCATTCCGTTCGCGAGATATGGGAGTTTGAAGTTAAGGAATGGTTGAGAAACCATCAAAATTTTCGCAATTCTGATGCTAGAAACCAATAACTACAATGGCCTGGGTGAAAAATACACATACCGTTGTAATCGGGCGAGTTTCTGCTTTCAGATGCAACAGGAATTTCTCGAGTTCGTCAATCCGTTCGCGAGATATGGGAGTTTGAAGTTATGGAGTGCTTGAGAAACCATCAAAATTTTCGCAAGTCAGATACTCGAAACCAATAACTAGAATGGCCTAGGGGAAAAATACACACACCGTTGTAATCGGGCGAGTTTCTGCTGTCAGATGCAACAGGAATTTCTCGAGTTCGTCAATCCGTTCGCGAGATATGGGAGTTTGAAGTTAAGGAATGCTTGAGAAACCATCAAAATTATCGCAAGTCTGATACTCGAAACCAATAACTACAATGGCCTAGGGGAAAAATACACACTCCGTTGTATTCGGGCGAGTTTCTGCTTTCAGATGCAATAGGAAATTCTCGAGTTCGGCAATCCGTTCGCGAGATATGGTAGTTTGAAGTTAAGGAATGGTTGAGAAACCAACAAAATTTTCGCAAGCCTGATACTCGAAACCAATAACTACAATGGCCTAGGGGAAAAATACACATACCGTTGTAATCGGGCGAGATTCTGATTTCAGGTGCAACAGGAATTTCTCGAGTTCGTCTATCCGTTCGCGAGATATGGTAGTTTGAAGTTAAGGAATGGTTGAGACACCATCAAAATTTTCGCAAGTCTGATACTCGAAACCAATAACTACAATGGCCTAGGGGAAAAATACACACACCGTTGTAATCGGGCGAGTTTCTGCTGTCAGATGCAACAGGAATTTCTCGAGTTCGTCATTCCGTTCGCGAGATATGGGAGTTTGAAGTTAAGGAATGGTTGAGAAACCATCAAAATTTTCGCAATTCTGATGCTAGAAACCAATAACTACAATGGCCTGGGTGAAAAATACACATACCGTTGTAATCGGGCGAGTTTCTGCTTTCAGATGCAACAGGAATTTCTCGAGTTCGTCAATCCGTTCGCGAGATATGGGAGTTTGAAGTTATGGAGTGCTTGAGAAACCATCAAAATTTTCGCAAGTCAGATACTCGAAACCAATAACTAGAATGGCCTAGGGGAAAAATACACACACCGTTGTAATCGGGCGAGTTTCTGCTGTCAGATGCAACAGGAATTTCTCGAGTTCGTCAATCCGTTCGCGAGATATGGGAGTTTGAAGTTAAGGAATGCTTGAGAAACCATCAAAATTATCGCAAGTCTGATACTCGAAACCAATAACTACAATGGCCTAGGGGAAAAATACACACTCCGTTGTATTCGGGCGAGTTTCTGCTTTCAGATGCAATAGGAAATTCTCGAGTTCGGCAATCCGTTCGCGAGATATGGTAGTTTGAAGTTAAGGAATGGTTGAGAAACCAACAAAATTTTCGCAAGCCTGATACTCGAAACCAATAACTACAATGGCCTAGGGGAAAAATACACATACCGTTGTAATCGGGCGAGATTCTGATTTCAGGTGCAACAGGAATTTCTCGAGTTCGTCTATCCGTTCGCGAGATATGGGAGTTTGAAGTTATGGAATGCTTGAGAAACCATCAAAACTTTCGCAAGTCTGATACTCGAAACCAATAACTACTGTGGCCTAGGGCAAAAATGCACATACCGTTGAACCCGGGCGAGTTTCTGCTTTCAGATGCGACAGTAATTTCTCGAGTTCGTCAATCCGTTCGCGAGATATGGGAGTTTGAAGTTAAGGAATGCTTGAGAAACCTTCAAAATTTTCACAAGTCTGATACTAGAAACCAATAACTACAAAGGCCTAGGGGAAAGATGCACATACCTTTGTAATCGGGCGAGTTTCCACTTTCAGATGCAACAGGAATTTCTCGAGTTCGTCATTCCGTTCGCGAGACATGGGAGTGTGAAGTTAAGGAATGGTTGAGAAACCATCAAAATTTTCGCAATTCTGATACTCGAAACCAATAACTGGAATGGCCTAGGGGAAAAGTACACACACCATTGTAATCGTGCGAGTTTCTACTTTCAGATGCAATAGGAATTTCTCGAGTTCATCATTCCGTTCGCGAGATATGGGAGTTTGAAGTTAAGGAATGGTTGAGAAACCATCAAAATTTTCGCTGGTCTGATACTCGAAACGAATAACTACAACGGCCTAGGGGAAAAATACACGTACCGTTGTAATCGGGCGAGTTTCTGCTTTCAGATGCAACACGAACTTCTCGAGTTCGTCAATCCGTTCGCGAGATATGGGAGTTTGAAATTATGGAATGCTTGGGAAACCATCAAAATTTTCGCAAGTCTGATACTCGAAACCAATAACTTCAATGGCCTCGAGGAAAAATACACACACCGTTGTAATCGGGCGAGTTTCTGCTGTCACATGCAACAGAAATTTCTCGAGATCGTCAATCCGTTCGCGAGATATGGGAGTTTGAAGTTAAGGAATGGTTGAGAAACCATCAAAATTTTCGCAAGTCTGATGCTAGAAACGAATAACTGGAATGGCCTAGGGGAAAAGTTCGCACACCATTCTCATCGGGCGAGTCTCTACTTTCAGATGCAACAGGAATTTCTCGAGTTCGTCAATCCGTTCGCGAGATATGGGAGTTTGAACTTAAGGAATGGTTGAGAAACTATCGAAATTTTCGCAATTCTGATGCTAGACATGAATAACTGGAATGGCCTAGGGGAAAAGTACGCACACCATTCTAATCGGGCGAGTCTCTACTTTCAGATGCAACAGGAATTTCTCGAGTTCGTCAATCCGTTCGCGAGATATGGGAGTTTGAAGTTAAGGAATGCTTGAGAAACCATCAAAATTTTCGAAAGTCTGATACTCGAAACCAATAACTACAAAGGCCTAGGGGAAAAATGCACATACCTTTGTAATCGGGCGAGTTACCACTTTCAGATGCAACAGGAATTTCTTGAGTGCGTCATTCCGTTCGCGAGATATGGGAGTTTGAAGTTAAGGAATGGTTGAGAAACCATCAAAATTTTCGGAATTCTGATGCTAGAAATCAATAACTGCAATGGCCTAGGGGAAAATGCACATACCGTTGAAATGGGGCGAGTTTCTGCTTTCAGATGCAATAGGAAATTCCCGAGTTCGTCAATCAGTTCGCGAGATATGGGAGTTTGAAGTTAAGGAATGGTTGAGAAACCATCACAATTTTCGCAACTCTGATACTCGAATCAAATAACAACTATGGCCTAGGGGAAAAATACACGTACCGTTGTAATCGGGCGAGTTTCTGCTTTCAGATGCAACAGGAATTTCTCGAGTTCGTCAATCCGTTCGCGAGATGTGGGAGTTTGAAGTTATGGAATGCTTGGGAAACCATCAAAATTTTCGCAAGTCTGATACTCGAAACCAATAACTACTATAGCCTAGGGCAAAAATGCACATACCATTGAAATCGGGCGAGTTTCTGGTTTCAGATGCAACAGGAATTTCTCGAGTTCGTCAATCTGTTCGCGAGGTATGGGAGTTTGAAGTTAAGGAATGGTTGAGAAAGCTTCAAAATTTTCGCTGGTCTGATACTCGAAACCGATAACTGGAATGGCCTAGGTCAAAAATACACGTACCGTTGTAATCGGGCGTGTTTCTGCTGTCAGATGCAACAGGAATTTCTCGAGTTCGTCAATCCGTTCGCGAGATATGGGAGTTTGAAGTTAAGGAATGGTTGAGAAACCATCAAAATTTTCGCTGGTCTGATACTCGAAACCAATAACTACAACGGCCTAGGGGAAAAATACACATACCTTTGTAATCGGGCGAGTTTCCAGTTCCAGATGCAACAGGAATTTCTCGAGTTCGTCAATCCGTTCGCGAGATATGGGAGTTTGAAGTTAAGGAATGGTTGAGAAACCCTCAAAATTTGTGCAAGTCTGATACTCGAAACCAATAACTACAATTGCCTAGGGGAAAATTCGCATACCGTTGTAATCGGGCGAGTTTCTGCTTTCAGATGGAACACGAATTTCTCGAGTTCGTAAATCCGTTCGCGAGATATGGGAGTTTGAAGTTAAGGAATACTTGAGGAACCATCGAAATTTTCGCAATTCTGATGCTAGAAACGAATAACTGGAATGGCCTAGGGGAAAAGTACGCACACCACTCTAATCGGGCGAGTCTCTACTCTCAGATGCAACAGGAATTTCTCGAGTTCGTCTATCCGTTGGCGAGATATGGGAGTTTGACGTTAAGGAATGGTTGAGGAACCATCAAAATTTTCGCTGGTCTGATACTCGAAACCAATAACTACAACGGCCTAGGGGAAAAATACACATACATTTGTAATCGGGCGAGTTTCCAGTTCCAGATGCAACAGGAATTTCTCGAGTTCGTCAATCCGTTCGCGAGATATGGGAGTTTGAAGTTAAGGAATGGTTGAGAAACCCTCAAAATTTTTGCAAGTCTGATACTCGAAACCAATAACTACAAAGGCCTAGGGGAAAAATGCACATACCTTTGTAATCGGACGACTTTCCACTTTCATATGCAACAGGAATTTCTCGAGTTAGTCAATCCGTTCGCGAGTAATGGGAGTTTGAAGTCAAGGAATGGTTGAGAAACCATCAAAATTATCGCAAGACTGATACTCGAAACCAATAACTACAAAGGCCTTGGGGACAAATACACGTACCGTTGAAATGGGGCGAGTTTCTGCTTTCAGATGCAATAGGAAATTCCCGAGTTCGTCAATCAGTTCGCGAGGTATGGGAGTTTGAAGTTAAGGAATGGTTGAGAAACCATCACAATTTTCGCAAGTCTGACACTCGAAACCAATAACTACAAAGGCCTAGGGGAAAAATGCACATACCTTTGTAATCGGGCGAGTTTCCACTTTCAGATGCAACAGGAATTTCTCGAGTTCGTCAATCCGTTCGCGAGATATGGGAGTTTGAAGTTAAGGAATTGTTGAGAAACCGTCGAAATTTTCGCAATTCTGATGCTAGAAACGAATAACTGGAATGGCCTAGGGGAAAAGTTCGCACAACCCTCTAATCGGGCGAGTCTCTACTCTCAGATGCAACAGGAATTTCTCGAGTTCGTCAATCCGTTCGCGAGATATGGGAGTTTGAAGTTAAGGAATGCTTGAGAAACCATCAAAATTTTCGCAAGTCTGATACTCGAAACCAATAACTACAAAGGCCTAGGGGAAAAATGCACATACCTTTGTAATCGGACGAGTTTCCACTTTCAGATGCAACAGGAATTTCTCGAGTTAGTCAATTCGTTCGCGAGTAATGGGAGTTTGAAGTTAAGGAATGGTTGAGAAACCATCACAATTTTCGCAAGTCTGACACTCGAAACCAATAACTACAAAGGCCTAGGGGAAAAATGCACATACCTTTGTAATCGGGCGAGTTTCCACTTTCAGATGCAACAGGAATTTCTCGAGTTCGTCAATCCGTTCGCGAGATATGGGAGTTTGAATTTAAGGAATTGTTGAGAAACCATCGAAATTTTCGCAATTCTTATGCTAGAAACGAATAACTGGAATGGCCTAGGGGAAAAGTTCGCACAACCCTCTAATCGGGCGAGTCTCTACTCTCAGATGCAACAGGAATTTCTCGAGTTCGTCAATCCGTTCGCGAGATATGGGAGTTTGAAGTTAAGGAATTGTTGAGAAACCATCGAAATTTTCGCAATTCTGATGCTAGAAACGAATAACTGGAATGGCCTAGGGGAAAAGTACGCACAACCCTCTAATCGGGCGAGTCTCTACTCTCAGACGCAACAGGAATTTCTCGAGTTCGTCAATCCGTTCGCGAGATATGGGAGTTTGAAGTTAAGGAATGTTTGAGAAACCATCAAAATTTTCGCAAGTCTGATACTCGAAACCAATAACTACAAAGGCCTAGGGGAAAAATGCACATACCTTTGTAATCGGACGAGTTTCCACTTTCAGATGCAACAGGAATTTCTCGAGTTCGTCAATCCGTTCGCGAGATATGGGAGTTTGAAGTTAAGGAATGGTTGAGAAACCATCAAAATTTTCGCAATTCTGATACTCGAAACCAATAACTGGAATGGCCTAGGGGAAAAGTACACACACCATTGTAATCGTGCGGGTTTCTACTTTCAGATGCAATAGGAATTTCTCGAGTTCATCATTCCGTTCGCGAGATATGGGAGTTTGAAGTTAAGGAATGGTTGAGAAACCATCAAAATTTTCGGTGGTCTGATACTCGAAACGAATAACTACAACGGCCTAGGGGAAAAATACACATACCTTTGTAATCGGGCGTGTTTCTGCTTTCAGATGCAATAGGAAATTCTCGAGTTCGTCAATCCGTTCGCGAGATATGGGAGTTTGAAGTTAAGGAATGCTTGAGAAACCATCAAGATTATCGCAAGTCTGATACTCGAAACCAATAACTACAAAGGCCTTCAGGAAAATACACATACCGTTGTAATCGGGCGAGTTTCGTCTTTCAGATGCAATAGGAATTTCTCGAGTTCGTCAATCCGCTCGCGAGATATGGGAGTTTGAAGTTAAGGAATGCTTGAGAAACCATCAAAATTATCGCAAGACTGATACTCGAAACCAATAACTACAAAGGCCTTGGGGACAAATACACGTACGGTTGAAATGGGGCGAGTTTCTGCTTTCAGATGCAATAGGAAATTCCCGAGTTCGTCAATCAGGTCGCGAGATATGGGAGTTTGAAGTTAAGGAATGGTTGAGAAACCATCACAATTTTCGCAAGTCTGATACTCGAATCAAATAACAACTATGGCCTAGGGGAAAAATACACGTACCGTTGTAATCGGGCGAGTTTCTGCTTTCAGATGCAACACGAACTTCTCGAGTTCGTCAATCCGTTCGCGAGATATGGGAGTTTGAAATTATGGAATGCTTGGGAAACCATCAAAATTTTCGCAAGTCTGATACTCGAAACCAATAACTTCAATGGCCTCGAGGAAAAATACACACACCGTTGTAATCGGGCGAGTTTCTGCTGTCACATGCAACAGAAATTTCTCGAGTTCGTCAATCCGTTCGCGAGATATGGGAGTTTGAAGTTAAGGAATGCTTGAGAAACCATCAAAATTTTCGCAAGTCTGATACTCGAAACCAATAACTACAAAGGCCTAGGGGAAAAATGCACATACCTTTGTAATCGGGCGAGTTTTCACTTTCAGATGCAACAGGAATTTCTCGAGTTCGTCAATCCGTTCGCGAGATATGGGAGTTTGAAGTTAAGGAATGGTTGAGAAACTATTGAAATTTTCGCAATTCTGATGCTAGACATGAATAACTGGAATGGCCTAGGGGAAAAGTACGCACACCATTCTAATCGGGCGAGTCTCTACTTTCAGATGCAACAGGAATTTCTCGAGTTCGTCAATCCGTTCGCGAGATATGGGAGTTTGAAGTTAAGGAATGCTTGAGAAACCATCAAAATTTTCGCAATTCTGATGCTAGAAACCAATAACTACAAAGGCCTAGGGGAAAAATACACATACCTTTGTGATCGGGCGAGTTTCCAGTTTCAGATGCAACAGGAAATTCTCGAGTTCGTCGTCCCGTTCGCGAGATATGGGAGTTTGAAGTTAAGGAATGCTTGAGAAACCATCAAAACTTTCGCAATTCTGATACTAGAAACCAGTAACTACAAAGGCCTAGGGGAAAAATGCACATACCTTTGTAATCGGGCGAGTTTCCACTTTCAGATGCAACAGGAATTTCTCGAGATCGTCATTCGTTCGCGAGACATGGGAGTTTGAAGTTAAGGAATGGTTGAGAAACCATCAAAATTTTCGCAATTCTGACGCTAGAAACCAATAACTACAATGGCCTAGGGGAAAATACACATACCGTTGTAATCGGGCGTGTTTCTGCTTTCAGATGCAATAGGAAATTCTCGAGTTCGTCAATCGGTTCGCGTGATGTGGGAGTTTGAATTTAAGGAATGGTTGAGAAACCATCAAAATTTTCGCAAGTCTGATACTCGAAACCAATAACTACAAAGGCATAGGGGAAAAATGCACATACCCTTGTAATCGGGCGAGTTTCCACTTTCAGATGCAACAGGAATTTCTCGAGTTCGTCATTCCGTTCGCGAGTTATGGGAGTTTGAAGTTAAGGGATGGTTGAGAAACCATCAAAATTTTCGCAAGCCTGATACTCGAAACCAATAACTAAAATGGCCTGGGGGAAAAATACACATACCGTTGTAATCGGGCGAATTTCTGCTGTCAGATGCAACAGGAATTTCTCGAGTTCGTCAATCCGTTCGCGAGACATGGGAGTTTGAAGTTAAGGAACGGTAGAGAAACCATCAAAATTTTCGCAATTCTGACGCTAGAAACCAATAACTACAATGGCCTGGGGGAAAATACACATACCTTTGTAATCGGTCGAGTTTCCAGTTTCAGATGCGACAGGAATTTCTCGAGTTCGTCATCCCGTTCGCGAGATATGGGAGTTCGAAGTTAAGGAATGGTTGAGAAACCATCAAAATTTTCGCAATTCTGATGCTAGAAAAAAATAACTACAATTGCCTAGGGGAAAAATACACATACCGTTGTAATCGTGCGTGTTTCTGCTTTCAGATGCAACAGGAATTTCTCGAGTTCGTCATTCCCTTCGCGAGATATGGGAGTTTGAAGTTAAGGAATGTTTGAGGAACCATCAAAATTTTCGCTGGTCTGATACTCGAAACCAATAACTACAACGGCCTAGGGGAAAAATACACATGCCTTTGTAATCGGGCGGGTATCCACTTTCAGATGCAACAGGAATTTCTCGAGTTCGTCATCCGGTTCGCGAGATATGGGTGTTCGAAGTTAAGGTATGGTTGAGAAACCATCAAAATTTTCGCAATTCTGATGCTAGAAACCAACAACTACAATGGCCTAGGGGAAAATACACATACCTTTCTAATCGGGCGAGTTACCACTTTCAGATGCAACAGGAATTTCTCGAGTTCGTCATTCCGTTCGCGAGATATGGGAGTTTGAAGTTAAGGAATGGTTGAGATACCATCAAAATTTTCGCAATTCTGCCGCTAGAAACCAATAACTACAATGGCCTAGGGGAAAACACACATACCGTTGTAATCGGGCGAGTTTCTGCTTTCAGATGCAACAGGAATTTCTCGAGTTCGTCAATCCGTTCGCGAGATATGGGAGTTTGAAGTTAAGGAATGCTTGAGAAACCATCAAAATTTTCGCAAGTCTGATACTAGAAACAAATAACTAGAAAGGCCTAGGGGAAAAATGCACATACCTTTGTAATCGGGCGAGTTTCCACTTTCAGATGCAACAGGAATTTCTCGAGTTCGTCATTCCATTCGCGAGATATGGGAGTTTGAAGTTAAGGAATGGTTGAGAAACCATCAAAATTTTCGCAATTCTGACGCTAGAAACCAATAACTACAATGGCCTGGGGGAAAATACACATACCTTTGTAATCGGGCGAGTTTCCAGTTTCAGATGCGACAGGAATTTCTCGAGTTCGTCAATCCGTTCGCGAGATATGGGAGTTTGAAGTTAAGGAATGCTTGAGAAACCATCAAAATTTTCGCAATTCTGATGCTAGAAACCAATAACTACAATTGCCTAGGGGAAAAATACACATACCGTTGTAATCGTGCGTGTTTCTGCTTTCAGATGCAACAGGAATTTCTCGAGTTCGTCATTCCGTTCGCGAGATATGGGAGTTTGAAGTTAAAGAATGCTTGAGAAACCATCAAAATTTTCGCAAGTCTGATACTCGAAACCAATAACTACAAAGGCCTAGGGGAAAAATGCACATACCTTTGTAATCGGGCGAGTTTCCACTTTCAGATGCAATAGGAATTTCTGGAGTTCGTCATTCCGTTCGCGAGACATGGGAGTTTGAAGTTAAGGAATCGTTGAGAAACCATCAAAATTTTCGCAATTCTGATACTCGAAACCTATAACTGGAATGGCCTAGGGGAAAAGTACACACACCATTGAAATCGTGCGAGTTTCTACTTTCAGATGCAACAGTAATTTCTCGAGTTCGTCATTCCCTTCGCGAGATATGGGAGTTTGAAGTTAAGGAATGTTTGAGAAACCATCAAAATTTTCGCTGGTCTGATACTCGAAAACAATAACTACAACGGCCTAGGGGAAAAATACACATGCCTTTGTAATCGGGCGAGTATCCACTTTCAGATGCAACAGGAATTTCTCGAGTTCGTCATTCGTTCGCGAGACATGGGAGTTTGAAGTTAAGGAATGGTTGAGAAACCATCAAAATTTTCGCAATTCTGACGCTAGAAACCAATAACTGGAATGGCCTAGGTGAAAAGTACACACACCATTGTAATCGTGCGAGTTTCTACTTTCAGATGCAACAGGAATTTCTCGAGTTCGTCATTCCGTTCGCGAGATATGGGAGTTTGAAGTTAAGGAATGGTTGAGTTACCATCAAAATTTTTGAAGTTCTGACGCTAGAAACCAATAACTACAATGGCCTAGGGGAAAACACACATACCGTTGTAATCGGGCGAGTTTTTGCTTTCAGATGCAACAGGGATTTCTCAAGTTCGTAAATCCGTTCGCGAGATATGGGAGTTTGAACTTAAGGAATGCTTGAGAAACAATCAAAATTTTCGCAAGTCTGATACTAGAAACCAATAACTACAAAGGCCTAGGGGAAAAATGCACATACCTTTGTAATCGGGCGAGTTTCCACTTTCAGATGCAACAGGAATTTCTCGAGTTCGTCATTCGTTCGCGAGACATGGGATTTTGAAGTTAAGGAATGGTTGAGAAACCATCCAAATTTTCGCAATTCTGACGGTAGAAACCAATAACTGGAATGGCCTAGGGGAAAAGTACACACACCATTGTAATCGTGCGAGTTTCTACTTTCAGATGCAACAGGAATTTCTCGAGTTCGTCATTCCGTTCGCGAGGCATGGGAGTTTGAAGTTCAGGAATGGTTGAGAAACCATCAAAATTTTCGCAATTCTGATACTCGAAACCAATAACTGGAATGGCCTAGGGGAATAGTACACACACCATTGTAATCGTGCGAGGTTCTACTTTCAGATGCAACAGGAATTTCTCGAGTTCGTCATTCCGTTCGCGAGATATGGGAGTTTGAAGTTAAGGAATGTTTGAGAAACCATCAAAATTTTCGCTGGTCTGATACTCGAAACCAAGAACTACAACGGCCTAGGGGAAAAATACACATGCCTTTTTAATAGGGCGAGTATCCACTTTCAGATGCAACAGGAATTTCTCGAGTTCGTCATCCGGTTCGCGAGATATGGGTGTTCGAAGTTAAGGTATGGTTGAGAAACCATCAAGATTTTCGCAAGTCTGATACTCGAAACCAATAACTACAATGGCCTAGGGGAAAATACACATACCTTTCTAATCGGGCGAGTTACCACTTTCAGATGCAACAGGAATTTCTCGAGTTCGTCATTCCGTTCGCGAGATATGGGAGTTTGAAGTTAAGGAATGGTTGAGATACCATCAAAATATTCGCAATTCTGACGCTAGAAACCAATAACTACAATGGCCTAGGGGAAAACACACATACCGTTGTAATCGGGCGAGTTTCTGCTTTCAGACGCAACAGGAATTTCTCGAGTTCGTCAATCCGTTCGCGAGATATGGGAGTTTGAAGTTAAGGAATGCTTGAGAAACCATCAAAATTTTCGCAAGTCTGATACTAGAAACCAATAACTACAAAGGCCTAGGGGAAAAATGCACATACCTTTGTAATCGGGCGAGTTTCAACTTTCAGGAGCAACAGGAATTTCTCGAGTTCGTCATTCGTTCGCGAGACATGGGAGTTTGAAGTTAAGGAATGGTTGAGTTACCATCAAAATTTTTGAAGCTCTGACGCTAGAAACCAATAACTACAATGGCCTAGGGGAAAACACACATACCGTTGTAATCGGGCGAGTTTCTGCTTTCAGATGCAACAGGGATTTCTCAAGTTCGTAAATCCGTTCGCGAGATATGGGAGTTTGAAGTTAAGGAATGCTTGAGAAACAATCAAAATTTTCGCAAGTCTGATACTAGAAACCAATAACTACAAAGGCCTAGGGGAAAAATGCACATACCTTTGTAATCGGGCGAGTTTCCACTTTCAGATGCAACAGGAATTTCTCGAGTTCGTCATTCGTTCGCGAGACATGGGAGTTTGAAGTTAAGGAATGGTTGAGTTACCATCAAAATTTTTGAAGCTCTGACGCTAGAAACCAATAACTACAATGGACTAGGGGAAAATACACATACCGTTGTAATCGGGCGAGTCTCTGCTTTCAGATGCAACAGGAATTTCTCGAGTTCGTCAATCCGTTCGCGAGATATGGGAGTTAGAAGTGAAGGAATGCTTGAGAAACCTTCAAAATTTTCGCTGGTCTGATACTCGAAACCAATAACTGGAATGGCCTAGGTCAAAAATACACGTACCGTTGTAATCGGGCGTGTTTCTGCTTTCAGATGCAATAGGAAATTCTCGAGTTCGTCAATCCGTTCGCGAGATGTGGGAGTTTGAAGTTAAGGAATGGTTGAGAAACCATCGAAATTTTCGCAAGTCTGATACTCGAAACCAATAACTACAAAGGCCTAGTGGAAAAATGCACATACCTTTGTAATCGGTCTAGTTTCCACTTTCAGATGCAACAGGAATTTCTCGAGTTCGTCATTCGTTCGCGAGACATGGGAATTTGAAGTTAAGGAATGGTTGAGAAATCATCAAAATTTTCGCAATTCTGACGCTAGAAACCAATAACTGGAATGGCCTAGGGGAAAAGTACACACACCATTGTAATCGTGCGAGCCTCTACTTTCAGATGCAACAGGAATTTCTCGACTTCGTCATTCCGTTCGCGAGATATGGGAGTTTGAAGTTAAGGAATGGTTGATTTGCCATCAAAATTTTTGAAGTTCTGACGCTAGAAACCAATAACTACAGTGGCCTAGGGGAAAACACACATACCGTTGTAATCGGGCGAGTTTCTGCTTTCAGATGCAACAGGGATTTCTCAAGTTCGTCAATCCGTTCGCGAGATATGGGAGTTTGAAGTTAAGGAATGCTTGAGAAACAATCAAAATTTTCGCAAGTCTGATACTAGAAACCAATTACTACAAAGGCCTAGGGGAAAAATGCACATACCTTTGTAATCGGGCGAGTTTCCACTTTCAGATGCAACAGGAATTTCTCGAGATCGTCATTCGTTCGCGAGACATGGGAGTTTGAAGTTAAGGAATGGTTGAGAAACCATCAAAATTTTCGCAATTCTGACGCTAGAAACCAACAACTACAATGGCCTAGGGGAAAATACACATACCGTTGTAATCGGGCGAGTTTCTGCTTTCAGATGCAACAGGAATTTCTCGAGTTCGTCAATCCGTTCGCGAGATATGCGAGTTTGAAGTTAAGGAATGCTTGAGAAACCATCAAAATTTTCGCAATTCTGATACTAGAAACCAATAACTACAAAGGCCTAGGTGAAAAATGCACATACCTTTGTAATCGGGCGAGTTTCCACTTTCAGATGCAACAGGAATTTCTCGAGTTCGTCATTCCGTTCGCGAGACATGGGAGTTTGAAGTTAAGGAATGGTTGAGAAACCATCAAAATTTTCGCAAGTCTGATACTCGAAACCAATAACTACAAAGGCCTAGGTGAAAAATGCACATACCTTTGTAATCGGGCGAGTTTCCACTTTCAGATGCAACAGGAATTTCTCGAGTTCGTCATTCCGTTCGCGAGATATGGAGTTTGAAATTAAGGAGTGGTTGAGATACCATCAAAATTTTTGAAATTCTGACGCTAGAAACCAATAACTACAATGGCCTAGGGGAAAACACACATACCGTTGTAATCGTGCGAGTTTCCACTTTCAGATGCAACAGGAACTTCTCGAGTTCTTCATTCCGTTCGCGAGATATGGGAGTTTGAAGTTAAGGAATGGTTGAGAAACCATCAAGATTTTCGCGAGTCTGATACTCGAAACCAATAACTACAATGGCCTAGGGGAAAAATACACATACCTTTCTAATCGGGCGAGTTTCCACTTTCAGATGCAACAGGAATTTCTCGAGTTCGTCATTCCGTTCGAGAGATATGGGAGTTTGAAATTAAGGAATGGTTCAGAAACCATCAAAATTTTCGCAATTCTGACGCTAGAAACCAATAACTACAATGGCCTAGGGGAAAAGTACACACACCATTGTAATCGTGCGAGTTTCTACTTTCAGATGCAACAGGAATTTCTCGAATTCGTCATTCCGTTCGCGAGATATGGGAGTTTGAAATTAAGGAATGGTTCAGAAACCATCAAAATTTTCGCAATTCTGACGCTAGAAACCAATAACTACAATGGCCTAGGGGAAAAGTACACACACCATTGTAATCGTGCGAGTTTCTACTTTCAGATGCAACAGGAATTTCTCGAGTACGTCATTCCGTTCGCGAGGCATGGGAGTTTGAAGTTCAGGAATGGTTGAGAAACCATCAAAATTTTCGCAATTCTGATACTCGAAACCAATAACTGGAATGGCCTAGGGGAATAGTACACACACCATTGTAATCGTGCGAGGTTCTACTTTCAGATGCATCAGGAATTTCTCGAGTTCGTCATTCCGTTCGCGAGATATGGGAGTTTGAAGTTAAGGAATGGTTGAGAAACCATCAAGATTTTCGCAAGTCTGATACTCGAAACCAATAACTACAATGGCCTAGAGGAAAAACACACATACCTTTCTAATCGGGCGAGTTTCCACTTTCAGATGCAACAGGCATTTCTCGAATTCTTCATTCCGTTCGCGAGATATGGAAGTTTGATGTTAAGGAATGGTTGAGAAACCATCAACATTTTCCCAATTCTGACGCTAGAAACCAATAACTACAATGGACTAGGGGAAAATACACATACCGTTGTAATCGGGCGAGTCTCTGCTTTCAGATGCAACATGAATTTCTCGAGTTCGTCAATCCGTTCGCGAGATATGGGAGTTTGAAGTTAAGGAATGCTTGAGAAACCTTCAAAATTTTCGCTGGTCTGATACTCGAAACCAATAACTGGAATGGCCTAGGTCAAAAATACACGTACCGTTGTAATCGGGCGTGTTTCTGCTTTCAGATGCAATAGGAAATTCTCGAGTTCGTCAATCCGTTCGCGAGATGTGGGAGTTTGAAGTTAAGGAATGGTTGAGAAACCATCGAAATTTTCGCAAGTCTGATACTCGAAACCAATAACTACAAAGGCCTAGGGGAAAAATGCACATACCTTTGTAATCGGGCTAGTTTCCACTTTCAGATGCAACAGGAATTTCTCGAGTTCGTCATTCGTTCGCGAGACATGGGAGTTTGAAGTTAAGGAATGGTTGAGAAATCATCAAAATTTTCGCAATTCTGACGCTAGAAACCAATAACTGGAATGGCCTAGGGGAAAAGTACACACACCGTTGTAATCGTGCGAGTCTCTACTTTCAGATGCAACAGGAATTTCTCGACTTCGTCATTCCGTTCGCGAGATATGGGAGTTTGAAGTTAAGGAATGGTTGAGTTGCCATCAAAATTTTTGAAGTTCTGACGCTAGAAACCAATAACTACAATGGCCTAGGGGAAAACACACATACCGTTGTAATCGGGCGAGTTTCTGCTTTCAGATGCAACAGGGATTTCTCAAGTTCGTCAATCCGTTCGCGAGATATGGGAGTTTGAAGTTAAGGAATGCTTGAGAAGCAATCAAAATTTTCGCAAGTCTGATACTAGAAACCAATTACTACAAAGGCCTAGGGGAAAAATGCACATACCTTTGTAATCGGGCGAGTTTCCACTTTCAGATGCAACAGGAATTTCTCGAGATCGTCATTCGTTCGCGAGACATGGGAGTTTGAAGTGAAGGAATGGTTGAGGAACCAACAAAATTTTCGCAATTCTGACGCTAGAAACCAACAACTACAATGGCCTAGGGGAAAATACACATACCGTTGTAATCGGGGGAGTTTCTGCTTTCAGATGCAACAGGAATTTCTCGAGTTCGTCAATCCGTTCGCGAGATATGCGAGTTTGAAGTTAAGGAATGCTTGAGAAACCATCAAAATTTTCGCAATTCTGATACTAGAAACCAATAACTACAAAGGCCTAGGTGAGAAATGCACATACCTTTGTAATCGGGCGAGTTTCCACTTTCAGATGAAACAGGAATTTCTCGAGTTCGTCATTCCGTTCGCGAGACATGGGAGTTTGAAGTTAAGGAATGGTTGAGAAACCATCAAAATTTTCGCAAGTCTGATACTCGAAACCAATAACTACAAAGGCCTTGGAGAAAAATGCACATACCATTGTAATCGGGCGAGTTTCCACTTTCAGAGGCAACAGGAATTTCTCGAGTTCGTCATTCCGTTCGCGAGACATAGGAGTTTGAAGTTAAGGAATGGTTGAGAAACCATCAAAACTTTCGCAATTCTGATACTCGAAACCAATAACTGGAATGGCCTAGGGGAAAAGTACACACACCATTGTAATCGTGCGAGTTTCTACTTTCAGATGCATCAGGAATTTCTCGAGTTCGTCATTCCGTTCGCGAGATATGGGAGTCTGAAATTAAGGAGTGGTTGAGATACCATCAAAATTTTTGAAATTCTGACGCTAGAAACCAATAACTACAATGGCCTAGGGGAAAACACACATACCGTTGTAATCGTGCGAGTTTCTACTTTCAGATGCAACAGGAATTTCTCGAGTTCGTCATTCCGTTCGCGAGATATGGGAGTTTGAAGTTAAGGAATGGTTTAGAAACCATCAAAATTTTCGCAATTCTGACGCTAGAAATCAATAACTGGAATGGCCTAGGGGAAAAGTACACACTCCATTGTAATCGTGTGAGTTTCTACTTTCAGATGCATCAGGAATTTCTCGAGTACGTCATTCCGTTCGCGAGATATGGGAGTTTGAAGTTAAGGAATGGTTGAGAAACCATCAAGATTTTCGCAAGTCTGATAATCGAAACCAATAACTACAAAGGCCTAGGTGAAAAATGCACATACCTTTGTAATCGGGCGAGTTTCCACTTTCAGATGCAACAGGAATTTCTCGAGTTCGTCATTCCGTTCGCGAGACATGGGAGTTTGAAGTTAAGGAATGGTTGAGAAACCATCAAAATTTTCGCAAGTCTGATACTCGAAACCAATAACTACAAAGGCCTTGGAGAAAAATGCACATACCTTTGTAATCGGGCGAGTTTCCACTTTCAGATGCAACAGGAATTTCTCGAGTTCGTCATTCCGTTCGCGAGACATGGGAGTTTGAAGTTAAGGAATGGTTGAGAAACCATCAAAATTTTCGCAAGTCTGATACTCGAAACCAATAACTACAAAGGCCTTGGAGAAAAATGCACATACCTTTGTAATCGGGCGAGTTTCCACTTTCAGATGCAACATGAATTTCTCGAGTTCGTCATTCCGTTCGCGAGATATGGGAGTTTGAAGTTAAGGAATGCTTGAGAAACCTTCAAAATTTTCGCTGGTCTGATACTCGAAACCAATAACTGGAATGGCCTAGGTCAAAAATACACGTACCGTGGTAATCGGGCGTGTTTCTGCTTTCAGATGCAATAGGAAATTCTCGAGTTCGTCAATCCGTTCGCGAGATATGGTAGTTTGAAGTTAAGGAATGGTTGAGAAACCATCAAAATTTTCGCAAGTCTGATACTCGAAACCAATAACTACTATGGCCTAGGGCAAAAATGCACATACCGTTGAAATCGGGCGAGTTTCTGCTTTCAGATGCAACAGGAATTTCTCGAGTTCGTTAGTCCGTTCGCGAGATATGGGAGTTTGAAGTTAAGGAATGGTTGAGGATCCTTCAAAATTTTCGCTGGTCTGATACTCGAAACGAATAACTGGAATGGCCTAGGTCAAAAATACACATACCGTTGTAATCGGGCGAGTTTCTGCTTTCAGATGCAACAGGAATTTCTCGAGTTCGTCAATCCGTTCGCGAGATATGGGAGTTTGAAGTTAAGGAATGCTTGAGAAACCATCAAAATTTTCGCAATTCTGATACTCGAAACCAATAACTACAAAGGCCTTGAGGAAAAATACACATACCGTTGTAATCTGGCGAGTTTCTGCTTTCAGATGCAATAGTATATTCTCGAGTTCGTCAATCCGTTCGCGAGATATGGGAGTTTAAAGTTAAGGAATGGTTGAGAAACAATCACAGTTTTCGCAAGTCTGATACTCGAATTAAATAACAACTATGGCCTAGGGGAAAACTGCACATACCGTTGAAATCGGGCGAGTTTCTGCTTTCAGATGCAACAGGAATTTCTCGAATTCGTCAGTCCGTTCGCGAGATATGGGAGTTTGAAGTTAAGGAATGGTTGAGGATCCTTCAAAATTTTCGCTTGTCTGATACTCGAAACGAATAACTGGAATGGCCTAGGTCAAAAATACACATACCGTTGTAATCGGGCGAGTTTCTGCTTTCAGATGCAACAGGAATTTCTCGAGTTCGTCAATCCGTTCGCGAGATATGGGAGTTTGAAGTTAAGGAATGCTTGAGAAACCTTCAAAATTTTCGCTGGTCTGATACTCGAAACCAATAACTGGAATGGCCTAGGTCAAAAATACACGTACCGTGGTAATCGGGCGTGTATCTGCTTTCAGATGCAATAGGAAATTCTCGAGTTCGTCAATCCGTTCGCGAGATATGGTAGTTTGAAGTTAAGGAATGGTTGAGAAACCATCAAAATTTTCGCAAGCCTGATACTCGAAACCAATAACTACAATGGCCTGGGGGAAAAATACACATACCGTTGTAATCGGGCGAGTTTCTGCTGTCAGATGCTGCAGGAATTTCTCGAGTCCGTCAATCCGTTCGCGAGATATGGGAGTTTGAAGTTAAGGAATGCTTGAGAAACCATCAAAATTATCGCATGTCTGATACTCGAAACCAATAACTACAAAGGCCTTGGGGAAAAATACACGTACCGTTGTAATCGGGCGAGTTTCTGCTTTCAGATGCAACAGGAATTTCTCGAGTTCGTCAATCCGTTCGCGAGATATGGGGGTTTGAAGTTAAGGAATGGTTGAGAAACCATCAAAATTTTCGCAATTCTGATACTCGAAACCAATAACTGGAATGGCCTAGGGGAAAAGTACACACACCATTGTAATCGTGCGAGTTTCTACTTTCAGATGCAACAGCAATTTCTCGAGTTCGTTAATCCGTTCGCGAGATATGGTAGTTTGAAGTTAAGGAATGGTTGAGAAACCATCAAAATTTTCGCAATTCTGATGCTAGAAACCAATAACTACAATGGCCTAGGGGAAAATACACATACCGTTGTAATCGGGCGAGTTTCTGCTTACAGATGCAACAGGAATTTCTCGAGTTCGTCAATCCGTTCGCGAGATATGGGAGTTTGAAGTTAAGGAATGCTTGAGAAACTATCAAAATTATCGCAAGTCTGATACTCGAAACCAATAACTACAAAGGCCTTGAGGAAAAATACACGTAACGTTGTAATGGGGCGGGTTTCTGCTTTCAGATGCAATAGGAAATTCTCGAGTTCGTCAATCCGTTCGCGAGATATGGGAGTTTAAAGTTAAGGAATGGTTGAGAAACAATCACAGTTTTCGCAAGTCTGATACTCGAATTAAATAACAACTATGGCCTAGGGGAAAAATACACATACCGTTGTAATCGGGCGAGTTTCTGCTTTCAGATGCAACAGGAATTTCTCGAGTTCGTCAATCCGTCCGCGAGATATGGGAGTTTGAAGTTATGGAATGCTTGAGAAACCATCAAAATTTTCGCAAGTCTGATACTCGAAACCAATAACTACTATGGCCTAGGGCAAAAATGCACATACCGTTGAAATCGGGCGAGTTTCTGCTTTCAGATGCAAAAGGAATTTCTCGAGTTCGTTAGTCCGTTCGCGAGATATGGGAGTTTGAAGTTAAGGAATGGTTGAGGATCCTTCAAAATTTTCGCTGGTCTGATACTCGAAACGAATAACTGGAATGGCCTAGGTCAAAAATACACATACCGTTGTAATCGGGCGAGTTTCTGCTTTCAGATGCAACAGGAATTTCTCGAGTTCGTCAATCCGTTCGCGAGATATGGGAGTTTGAAGTTAAGGAATGCTTGAGAAACCATCAAAATTTTCGCAATTCTGATACTCGAAACCAATAACTGGAATGGCCTAGGGGAAAAGTACACACACCATTGTAATCGTGCGAGTTTCTACTTTCAGATGCAACAGCAATTTCTCGAGTTCGTTAATCCGTTCGCGAGATATGGTAGTTTGAAGTTAAGGAATGGTTGAGAAACCATCAAAATTTTCGCAATTCTGATGCTAGAAACCAATAACTACAATGGCCTAGGGGAAAATACACAAACCTTTGTAATCGGGCGAGTTTCTGCTGTCAGATGCAACAGGAATTTCTCGAGTTCGTCATCCCGTTCGCGAGATATGGGAGTTCGAAGTTAAGGAATGGTTGAGAAACCATCAAAATTTTCGCAATTCTGATGCTAGAAACCAATAACTACAATGGCCTATGGGAAAATACACATACCGTTGTAATCGGGCGAGTTTCTGCTTTCAGATGCAACAGGAATTTCTCGAGTTCGTCAATCCGTTCGCGAGATATGGGAGTTTGAAGTTAAGGAATGGTTGAGGATCCTTCAAAATTTTCGCTGGTCTGATACTCGAAACGAATAACTGGAATGGCCTAGGTCAAAAATACACATACCGTTGTAATCGGGCGAGTTTCTGCTTTCAGATGCAACAGGAATTTCTCGAGTTCGTCAATCCGTTCGCGAGATATGGTAGTTTGAAGTTTAGGAATGGTTGAGAAACCATCAAAATTTTCGCAAGCCTGATACTCGAAACAAATAACTACAATGGCCTGGGGGGAAAATACACATATCGTTGTAATCGGGCGAGTTTCTGCTGTCAGATGCAACAGGAATTTCTCGAGTTCGTCAATCCGTTCGCGATATATGGGAGTTTGAAGTTAAGGAATGCTTGAGAAACCATCAAAATTATCGCAAGTCTGATACTCGAAACCAATAACTACAAAGGCCTAGGGGAAAAATACACGTACCGGTGTAATCGGGCGAGTTTCTGCTTTCAGATGCAACAGGAATTTCTCGAGTTCGTCAATCCGTTCGCGAGATATGGGGGTTTGAAGTTAAGGAATGGTTGAGAAACCATCAAAATTTTCGCAATTCTGATACTCGAAACCAATAACTGGAATGGCCTAGGGGAAAAGTACACACACCATTGTAATCGTGCGAGTTTCCAGTTTCAGATGCAACAGAAATTTCTCGAGTTCGTCATCCCGTTCGCGAGATATGGGAGTTCGAAGTTAAGGAATGGTTGAGAAACCATCAAAATTTTCGCAATTCTGATGCTAGAAACCAATAACTACAATGGCCTAGGGGAAAATACATATACCGTTGTAATCGGGCGAGTTTCTGCTTACAGATGCAACAGGAATTTCTCGAGTTCGTCAATCCGTTCACGAGATATGGGAGTTTGAAGTTAAGGAATGCTTGAGAAACTATCAAAATTATCGCAAGTCTGATACTCGAAACCAATAACTACAAAGGCCTTGAGGAAAAATACACGTAACGTTGTAATGGGGCGGGTTTCTGCTTTCAGATGCAATAGGAAATTCTCGAGTTCGTCAATCCGTTCGCGAGATATGGGAGTTTAAAGTTAAGGAATGGTTGAGAAACAATCACAGTTTTCGCAAGTCTGATACTCGAATTAAATAACAACTATGGCCTAGGGGAAAAATACACATACCGTTGTAATCGGGCGAGTTTCTGCTTTCAGACGCAACAGGAATTTCTCGAGTTCGTCAATCCGTCCGCGAGATATGGGAGTTTGAAGTTATGGAATGCTTGAGAAACCATCAAAATTTTCGCAAGTCTGATACTCGAAACCAATAACTACTATGGACTAGGGCAAAAATGCACATACCGTTGAAATCGGGCGAGTTTCTGCTTTCAGATGCAACAGGAATTTCTCGAGTTCGTCAGTCCGTTCGCGAGATATGGGAGTTTGAAGTTAAGGAATGGTTGAGGATCCTTCAAAATTTTCGCTGGTCTGATACTCGAAACGAATAACTGGAATGGCCTAGGTCAAAAATACACATACCGTTGTAATCGGGCGAGTTTCTGCTTTCAGATGCAACAGGAATTTCTCGAGTTCGTCAATCCGTTCGCGAGATATGGGAGTTTGAAGTTAAGGAATGCTTGAGAAACCTTCAAAATTTTCGCTGGTCTGATACTCGAAACCAATAACTGGAATGGCCTAGGTCAAAAATACACGTACCGTGGTAATCGGGCGTGTTTCTGCTTTTAGATGCAATAGGAAATTCGCGAGTTCATCAATCCGTTCGCGAGATATGGTAGTTTGAAGTTAAGGAATGGTTGAGAAACCATCAAAATTTTCGCAAGCCTGATACTCGAAACCAATAACTACAATGGCCTGGGGGAAAAATACACATACCGTTGTAATCGGGCGAGTTTCTGCTGTCAGATGCAACAGGAATTTCTCGAGTTCGTCAATCCGTTCGCGAGATATGGGAGTTTGAAGTTAAGGAATGCTTGAGAAACCATCAAAATTATCGCAAGTCTGATACTCGAAACCAATAACTACAAAGGCCTAGGGGAAAAATACACGTACCGTTGTAATCGGGCGAGTTTCTGCTTTCAGATGCAATAGGAAACTCTCGAGTTCGTCAATCCGTTCGCGAGATGTGGGAGTTTGAAGTTAAGGAATGGTTGAGAAACCATCACAATTTTCGCAAGTCTGATACTCGAATCAAATAACAACTATGGCCTAGGGGAAAAATACACATACCGTTGTAATCGGGCGGGTTTCTGCTTTCAGATGCAACAGGAATTTCTCGAGTTCGTCATTCCGTTCGCGAGATATGGTAGTTTGAAGTTAAGCAATGGTTGTGACACCGTCAAAATTTTCGCAAGTCTGATACTCGAAACCAATAACTACAATGGCCTAGGGGAAAAATACACATACCGTTGTAATCCGGCGAGTTTCTGCTGTCAGATGCAACAGGAATTTCTCGAGTTCGTCAATCCGTTCGCGAGATATGGGAGTTTGAAGTTAAGGAGTGGTTGAGAACCATCAAAATTTTCACAATTCTGATGCTAGAAACCAATAACTACGATGGCCCAGGGGAAAATACACATACCGTTGTAATCGGGCGAGTTTCTGCTTTCAGATGCAACAGGAATTTCTCGAGTTCGTCAATCCGTTCGCGAGACATGGGAATTTGAGGTTAAGGAATGGTTGAGAAACCATCAAAATTTTCGCAATTCTGATACTCGAAACCAATAACTGGAATGGCCTAGGGGAAAAGTACACACACCATTGTAATCGTGCGAGTTTCTACTTTCAGATGCAACAGGAATTTCTCGAGTTCGTCAATCCGTTCGCGAGATATGGTAGTTTGAAGGTAAGGAATGGTTGAGAAACCATCAAGATTTTCGCATGTCTGATACTCGAAACCAATAACTATAATGGCCTAGAGGAAAAATACACATACCTTTGTAATCGGGCGAGTTTCCAGTTTCAGATGCAACAGGAATTTCTCGAGTTCGTCATTCCGTTCGAGAGATATGGGAGTTTGAAGTTAAGGAATGGTTGAGAAACCTTCAAAATTTTCCTAATTCTGACGCTAGAAACCAATAACTACAATGGCCTGAGGGAAAATACACATACCTTTGTAATCGGGCGAGTTTCCAGTTTCAGACGCAACAGGAATTTCTCGAGTTCGTCATCCCGTTCGCGAGATATGGGAGTTCGAAGTTAAGGAATGGTTGAGAAACCATCAAAATTTTCGCAATTCTGATACTAGAAACCAATAACTACAATGTCCTAGGGGAAAATACACATACCGTTGTAATCGGGCGAGTTTCTGCTTTCAGATGCAACAGGAATTTCTCGAGTTCGTCAATCCGTTCGCGAGATATGGGAGTTTGAAGTTAAGGAATGGTTGAGAAACCATCACAATTTTCGCAAGTCTGATACTCGAATCAAATAACAACTATGGCCTAGGGGAAATATACACATACCGTTGTAATCGGGCGAGTTTCTGCTTTCAGATGCAATAGGAAATTCTCGAGTTCGTCAACCCGTTCGCGAGATGTGGGAGTTTGAATTTAAGGAATGGTTGAGAAGCCATCAAAATTTTCGCAAGTCTGATACTCGAAACCAATAACTACATAGGCCTTGAGGAAAAATACACGTACCGTTGTAATGGGGCGAGTTTCTGCTTTCAGATGCAATAGGAAATTCTCGAGTTCGTCAATCCGTTCGCGAGATATGGGAGTTTGAAGTTAAGGAATGGTTGAGAAACCATCACAATTTTCGCAAGTCTGATACTCGAATCAAATAACAACTATGGCCTAGGGGAAATATACACATACCGTTGTAATCGGGCGAGTTTCTGCTTTCAGATGCAACAGGAATTTCTCGAGTTCGTCATTCCGTTCGCGAGATATGGTAGTTTGAAGTTAAGGAATGGTTGTGACACCATCAAAATTTTCGCAAGTCTGATACTCGAAACCAATAACTACAATGGCCTAGGGGAAAAATACACATACCGTTGTAATCCGGCGAGTTTCTGCTGTCAGATGCAACAGGAATTTCTCGAGTTCGTCAATCCGTTCGCGAGATATGGGAGTTTGAAGTTAAGGAGTGTTTGAGAAACCATCAAAATTTTCACAATTCTGATGCTAGAAACCAATAACTGCAATGGCCCAGGGGAAAAATACACATACCGTTGTAATCGGGCGAGTTTCTGCTTTCAGATGCAACAGGAATTTCTCGAGTTCGTCAATCCGTTCGCGAGACATGGGAGTTTGAAGTTAAGGAATGGTTGAGAAACCATCAAAATTTTCGCAATTCTGATACTCGAAGCCAATAACTGGAATGGCCTAGGGGAAAAGTACACACACCATTGTAATCGTGCGAGTTTCTACTTTCAGATGCAACAGGAATTTCTCGAGTTCGTCAATCCGTTCGCGAGATATGGTAGTTTGAAGTTAAGGAGTGGTTGAAAAACCATCAAAATTTTCGCAAGTCTGATACTCGAAACCAATAACTGCTAAGCCATAGGGGAAAAATGCACATACCCTTGTATTCGGGCGAGTTTCCACTTTCAGATGCAACAGGAATTTCTCGAGTTCGTCATTCCGTTCGCGTGATATGGGAGTTTGAAGTTAAGGAATGGTTGAGAAACCATCAAAATTTTCGCAATTCTGATGCTAGAAACCAATAACTACAATGGCCTGGGGGAAAAATACACATACCGTTGTAATCGGGCGAGTTTCTGCTTTCAGATGCAACAGGAATTTCTCGAGTTCGTCAATCCGTTCGCGAGATATGGGAGTTTGAAGTTATGGAGTGCTTGTGAAACCATCAAAATTTTCACAAGTCTGATACTCGAAACCAATAACTACAATGGCCTAGGGGAAAAATACACACACCGTTGTAATCGGGCGAGTTTCTGCTGTCAGATGCAACAGGAATTTCTCGAGTTCGTCAATCCGTTCGCGAGATATGGGAGTTTGAAGTTAAGGAATGCTTGAGAAACCATCAAAATTATCGCAAGTCTGATACTCGAAACCAATAACTACAATGGCCTAGGGGAAAAATACACATACGGTTGTAATCCGGCGAGTTTCTGCTGTCAGATGCAACAGGAATTTCTCGAGTTCGTCAATCCGTTCGCGAGATATGGGAGTTTGAAGTTAAGGAGTGGTTGAGAAACCATCAAAATTTTCGCAAGTCTGATACTCGAAACCAATAACTACAAAGCCATAGGGGAAAAATGCACATACCCTTGTAATCGGGCGAGTTTCCACTTTCAGATGCAACAGGAATTTCTCGAGTTCGTCATTCCGTTCGCGTGATATGGGAGTTTGAAGTTAAGGAATGGTTGAGAAACCATCAAAATTTTCGCAATTCTGATACTAGAAACCAATAACTACAATGGCCTAGGGGAAAATACACATACCGTTGTAATCGGGCGAGTTCCTGCTTTCAGATGCAACAGGAATTTCTCGAGTTCGTCAATCCGTTCGCGAGATATGGGAGTTTGAAGTTAAGGAATGGTTGAGAAACCATCACAATTTTCGCAAGTCTGATACTCGAATCAAATAACAACTATGGCCTAGGGGAAATATACACATACCGTTGTAATCGGGCGAGTTTCTGCTTTCAGATGCAATAGGAAATTCTCGAGTTCGTCAACCCGTTCGCGAGATGTGGGAGTTTGAATTTAAGGAATGGTTGAGAAGCCATCAAAATTTTCGCAAGTCTGATACTCGAAACCAATAACTACATAGGCCTTGAGGAAAAATACACGTACCGTTGTAATGGGGCGAGTTTCTGCTTTCAGATGCAATAGGAAATTCTCGAGTTCGTCAATCCGTTCGCGAGATATGGGAGTTTGAAGTTAAGGAATGGTTGAGAAACCATCACAATTTTCGCAAGTCTGATACTCGAATCAAATAACAACTATGGCCTAGGGGAAATATACACATACCGTTGTAATCGGGCGAGTTTCTGCTTTCAGATGCAACAGGAATTTCTCGAGTTCGTCATTCCGTTCGCGAGATATGGTAGTTTGAAGTTAAGGAATGGTTGTGACACCATCAAAATTTTCGCAAGTCTGATACTCGAAACCAATAACTACAATGGCCTAGGGGAAAAATACACATACCGTTGTAATCCGGCGAGTTTCTGCTGTCAGATGCAACAGGAATTTCTCGAGTTCGTCAATCCGTTCGCGAGATATGGGAGTTTGAAGTTAAGGAGTGTTTGAGAAACCATCAAAATTTTCACAATTCTGATGCTAGAAACCAATAACTGCAATGGCCCAGGGGAAAAATACACATACCGTTGTAATCGGGCGAGTTTCTGCTTTCAGATGCAACAGGAATTTCTCGAGTTCGTCAATCCGTTCGCGAGACATGGGAGTTTGAAGTTAAGGAATGGTTGAGAAACCATCAAAATTTTCGCAATTCTGATACTCGAAGCCAATAACTGGAATGGCCTAGGGGAAAAGTACACACACCATTGTAATCGTGCGAGTTTCTACTTTCAGATGCAACAGGAATTTCTCGAGTTCGTCAATCCGTTCGCGAGATATGGTAGTTTGAAGTTAAGGAGTGGTTGAAAAACCATCAAAATTTTCGCAAGTCTGATACTCGAAACCAATAACTGCTAAGCCATAGGGGAAAAATGCACATACCCTTGTATTCGGGCGAGTTTCCACTTTCAGATGCAACAGGAATTTCTCGAGTTCGTCATTCCGTTCGCGTGATATGGGAGTTTGAAGTTAAGGAATGGTTGAGAAACCATCAAAATTTTCGCAATTCTGATGCTAGAAACCAATAACTACAATGGCCTGGGGGAAAAATACACATACCGTTGTAATCGGGCGAGTTTCTGCTTTCAGATGCAACAGGAATTTCTCGAGTTCGTCAATCCGTTCGCGAGATATGGGAGTTTGAAGTTATGGAGTGCTTGTGAAACCATCAAAATTTTCACAAGTCTGATACTCGAAACCAATAACTACAATGGCCTAGGGGAAAAATACACACACCGTTGTAATCGGGCGAGTTTCTGCTGTCAGATGCAACAGGAATTTCTCGAGTTCGTCAATCCGTTCGCGAGATATGGGAGTTTGAAGTTAAGGAATGCTTGAGAAACCATCAAAATTATCGCAAGTCTGATACTCGAAACCAATAACTACAATGGCCTAGGGGAAAAATACACATACGGTTGTAATCCGGCGAGTTTCTGCTGTCAGATGCAACAGGAATTTCTCGAGTTCGTCAATCCGTTCGCGAGATATGGGAGTTTGAAGTTAAGGAGTGGTTGAGAAACCATCAAAATTTTCGCAAGTCTGATACTCGAAACCAATAACTACAAAGCCATAGGGGAAAAATGCACATACCCTTGTAATCGGGCGAGTTTCCACTTTCAGATGCAACAGGAATTTCTCGAGTTCGTCATTCCGTTCGCGTGATATGGGAGTTTGAAGTTAAGGAATGGTTGAGAAACCATCAAAATTTTCGCAATTCTGATACTAGAAACCAATAACTACAATGGCCTAGGGGAAAATACACATACCGTTGTAATCGGGCGAGTTTCTGCTTACAGATGCAACAGGAATTTCTCGAGTTCGTCAATCCGTTCGCGAGATATGGGAGTTTGAAGTTAAGGAATGGTTGAGAAACCATCACAATTTTCGCAAGTCTGATACTCGAATCAAATAACAACTATGGCCTAGGGGAAATATACACATACCGTTGTAATCGGGCGAGTTTCTGCTTTCAGATGCAATAGGAAATTCTCGAGTTCGTCAACCCGTTCGCGAGATGTGGGAGTTTGAATTTAAGGAATGGTTGAGAAGCCATCAAAATTTTCGCAAGTCTGATACTCGAAACCAATAACTACATAGGCCTTGAGGAAAAATACACGTACCGTTGTAATGGGGCGAGTTTCTGCTTTCAGATGCAATAGGAAATTCTCGAGTTCGTCAATCCGTTCGCGAGATATGGGAGTTTGAAGTTAAGGAATGGTTGAGAAACCATCACAATTTTCGCAAGTCTGATACTCGAATCAAATAACAACTATGGCCTAGGGGAAATATACACATACCGTTGTAATCGGGCGAGTTTCTGCTTTCAGATGCAACAGGAATTTCTCGAGTTCGTCATTCCGTTCGCGAGATATGGTAGTTTGAAGTTAAGGAATGGTTGTGACACCATCAAAATTTTCGCAAGTCTGATACTCGAAACCAATAACTACAATGGCCTAGGGGAAAAATACACATACCGTTGTAATCCGGCGAGTTTCTGCTGTCAGATGCAACAGGAATTTCTCGAGTTCGTCAATCCGTTCGCGAGATATGGGAGTTTGAAGTTAAGGAGTGTTTGAGAAACCATCAAAATTTTCACAATTCTGATGCTAGAAACCAATAACTGCAATGGCCCAGGGGAAAAATACACATACCGTTGTAATCGGGCGAGTTTCTGCTTTCAGATGCAACAGGAATTTCTCGAGTTCGTCAATCCGTTCGCGAGACATGGGAGTTTGAAGTTAAGGAATGGTTGAGAAACCATCAAAATTTTCGCAATTCTGATACTCGAAGCCAATAACTGGAATGGCCTAGGGGAAAAGTACACACACCATTGTAATCGTGCGAGTTTCTACTTTCAGATGCAACAGGAATTTCTCGAGTTCGTCAATCCGTTCGCGAGATATGGTAGTTTGAAGTTAAGGAGTGGTTGAGAAACCATCAAAATTTTCGCAAGTCTGATACTCGAAACCAATAACTGCTAAGCCATAGGGGAAAAATGCACATACCCTTGTATTCGGGCGAGTTTCCACTTTCAGATGCAACAGGAATTTCTCGAGTTCGTCATTCCGTTCGCGTGATATGGGAGTTTGAAGTTAAGGAATGGTTGAGAAACCATCAAAATTTTCGCAAGTCTGATACTCGAAACCAATAACTACAATGGCCTAGGGGAAAAGTACACACACCATTGTAATCGTGCGAGTTTCTACTTTCAGATGCAACAGGAATTTCTCGAGTTCGTCAATCCGTTCGCGAGATATGGTAGTTTGAAGTTAAGGAGTGGTTGAGAAACCATCAAAATTTTCGCAAGTCTGATACTCGAAACCAATAACTGCTAAGCCATAGGGGAAAAATGCACATACCCTTGTATTCGGGCGAGTTTCCACTTTCAGATGCAACAGGAATTTCTCGAGTTCGTCATTCCGTTCGCGTGATATGGGAGTTTGAAGTTAAGGAATGGTTGAGAAACCATCAAAATTTTCGCAATTCTGATGCTAGAAACCAATAACTACAATGGCCTGGGGGAAAAATACACATACCGTTGTAATCGGGCGAGTTTCTGCTTTCAGATGCAACAGGAATTTCTCGAGTTCGTCAATCCGTTCGCGAGATATGGGAGTTTGAAGTTATGGAGTGCTTGTGAAACCATCAAAATTTTCACAAGTCTGATACTCGAAACCAATAACTACAATGGCCTAGGGGAAAAATACACACACCGTTGTAATCGGGCGAGTTTCTGCTGTCAGATGCAACAGGAATTTCTCGAGTTCGTCAATCCGTTCGCGAGATATGGGAGTTCGAAGTTAAGGAATGCTTGAGAAACCATCAAAATTATCGCAAGTCTGATACTCGAAACCAATAACTACAATGGCCTAGGGGAAAAATACACATACGGTTGTAATCCGGCGAGTTTCTGCTGTCAGATGCAACAGGAATTTCTCGAGTTCGTCAATCCGTTCGCGAGATATGGGAGTTTGAAGTTAAGGAATGCTTGAGAAACCATCAAAATTATCGCAATTCTGATACTCGAAACCAATAACTGGAATGGCCTAGGGGAAAAGTACACACACCGTTGTAATCGTGCGAGTTTCCACTTTCAGATGCAACAGGAATTTCTCGAGTTCGTCATTCCGTTCGCGAGATATGGGAGTTTGAAGTTAAGGAATGGTTGAGAAACCATCAAAATTTTCGCAATTCTGACGCTAGAAACCAATAACTACAATGGCCTAGGGGAAAATACACATACCGTTGTAATCGGGCGAGTTTCTGCTTTCAGATGCAACGGGAAATTCTCGAGTTCGTCAATCCGTTCGCGAGATATGGGAGTTTGAAGTTAAGGAATGCTTGAGAAACCATCAAAATTTTCGCAATTCTGATGCTAGAAACCAAAAACTACAAAGGCCTAGGGGAAAAATACACATACCTTTGTGATCGGGCGAGTTTCCAGTTTCAGATGCAACAGGAAATTCTCGAGTTCGTCATCCCGTTCGCGAGATATGGGAGTTCGAAGTTAAGGAATGGTTAAGAAACCATCAAGATTTTCGCAAGTCTGATACTCGAAACCAATAACTACAAAGGCCTAGGGGAAAAATACATATACCTTTGTAATCGGGCGAGTTTCCACTTTCAGATGCAACAGGAATTTCTCGAGTTCGTCATTCCGTTCGCGAGATATGGGAGTTTGAAGTTAAGGAATGGTTGAGAAACCATCAAAATTTTCGCAATTCTGACGCTAGAAACCAATAACTACAATGGCCTAGGGGAAAATACACATACCGTTGTAATCGGGCGAGTTTCTGCTTTCAGATACAACGGGAAATTCTCGAGTTCGTCAATCCATTCGCGAGATATGGGAGTTTGAAGTTAAAGAATGCTTGAGAAACCATCAAAATTTTCGCAATTCTGATGCTAGAAACCAATAACTACAAAGGCCTAGGGGAAAAATACACATACCTTTGTGATCGGGCGAGTTTCCAGTTTCAGATGCAACAGGAAATTCTCGAGTTCGACATCCCGTTCGCGAGATATGGGAGTTCGAAATTAAGGAATGGTTGAGAAACCATCAAAATTTTCGCAATTCTGACGCTAGAAACCAATAACTACAATGGCCTAGGGGAAAAATACACATACCGTTGGAATCGGTCGAGTTTCTGCTGTCAGATGCAACAGGAATTTCTCGAGTTCGTCAATCCGTTCGCGAGATATGGAAGTTTGAAGGTAAGGAATGGTTGAGAAACCATCAAGATTTTCGCATGTCTGATACTCGAAACCAATAACTATAATGGCCTAGAGGAAAAATACACATACCTTTGTAATCGGGCGAGTTTCCAGTTTCAGATGCAACAGGAATTTCTCGAGTTCGTCATTCCGTTCGAGAGATATGGGAGTTTGAAGTTAAGGAATGGTTGAGAAACCATCAAAATTTTCCTAATTCTGACGCTAGAAACCAATAACTACAATGGCCTGAGGGAAAATACACATACCTTTGTAATCGGGCGAGTTTCCAGTTTCAGACGCAACAGGAATTTCTCGAGTTCGTCATCCCGTTCGCGAGATATGGGAGTTCGAAGTTAAGGAATGGTTGAGAAACCATCAAAATTTTCGCAATTCTGATACTAGAAACCAATAACTACAATGGCCTAGGGGAAAATACACATACCGTTGTAATCGGGCGAGTTTCTGCTTTCAGATGCAAAAGGAATTTCTCGAGTTCGTCAATCCGTTCGAGAGATATGGGAGTTTGAAGTTAAGGAATGGTTGAGAAACCATCAAAATTTTCCTAATTCTGACGCTAGAAACCAATAACTACAATGGCCTGAGGGAAAATACACATACCTTTGTAATCGGGCGAGTTTCCAGTTTCAGACGCAACAGGAATTTCTCGAGTTCGTCATCCCGTTCGCGAGATATGGGAGTTCGAAGTTAAGGAATGGTTGAGAAACCATCAAAATTTTCGCAATTCTGATACTAGAAACCAATAACTACAATGGCCTAGGGGAAAATACACATACCGTTGTAATCGGGCGAGTTTCTGCTTTCAGATGCAACAGGAATTTCTCGAGTTCGTCAATCCGTTCGCGAGATATGGGAGTTTGAAGTTAAGGAATGGTTGAGAAACCATCACAATTTTCGCAAGTCTGATACTCGAATCAAATAACAACTATGGCCTAGGGGAAATATACACATACCGTTGTAATCGGGCGAGTTTCTGCTTTCAGATGCAATAGGAAATTCTCGAGTTCGTCAACCCGTTCGCGAGATGTGGGAGTTTGAATTTAAGGAATGGTTGAGAAGCCATCAAAATTTTCGCAAGTCTGATACTCGAATCAAATAACAACTATGGCCTAGGGGAAATATACACATACCGTTGTAATCGGGCGAGTTTCTGCTTTCAGATGCAACAGGAATTTCTCGAGTTCGTCATTCCGTTCGCGAGATATGGTAGTTTGAAGTTAAGGAATGGTTGTGACACCATCAAAATTTTCGCAAGTCTGATACTCGAAACCAATAACTACAATGGCCTAGGGGAAAAATACACATACCGTTGTAATCCGGCGAGTTTCTGCTGTCAGATGCAACAGGAATTTCTCGAGTTCGTCATTCCGTTCGCGAGATATGGTAGTTTGAAGTTAAGGAATGGTTGTGACACCATCAAAATTTTCGCAAGTCTGATACTCGAAACCAATAACTACAATGGCCTAGGGGAAAAATACACATACCGTTGTAATCCGGCGAGTTTCTGCTGTCAGATGCAACAGGAATTTCTCGAGTTCGTCAATCCGTTCGCGAGATATGGGAGTTTGAAGTTAAGGAGTGTTTGAGAAACCATCAAAATTTTCACAATTCTGATGCTAGAAACCAATAACTGCAATGGCCCAGGGGAAAAATACACATACCGTTGTAATCGGGCGAGTTTCTGCTTTCAGATGCAACAGGAATTTCTCGAGTTCGTCAATCCGTTCGCGAGACATGGGAGTTTGAAGTTAAGGAATGGTTGAGAAACCATCAAAATTTTCGCAATTCTGATACTCGAAGCCAATAACTGGAATGGCCTAGGGGAAAAGTACACACACCATTGTAATCGTGCGAGTTTCTACTTTCAGATGCAACAGGAATTTCTCGAGTTCGTCAATCCGTTCGCGAGATATGGTAGTTTGAAGTTAAGGAGTGGTTGAGAAACCATCAAAATTTTCGCAAGTCTGATACACGAAACCAATAACTGCTAAGCCATAGGGGAAAAATGCACATACCCTTGTATTCGGGCGAGTTTCCACTTTCAGATGCAACAGGAATTTCTCGAGTTCGTCATTCCGTTCGCGTGATATGGGAGTTTGAAGTTAAGGAATGGTTGAGAAACCATCAAAATTTTCGCAATTCTGATGCTAGAAACCAATAACTACAATGGCCTGGGGGAAAAATACACATACCGTTGTAATCGGGCGAGTTTCTGCTTTCAGATGCAACAGGAATTTCTCGAGTTCGTCAATCCGTTCGCGAGATATGGGAGTTTGAAGTTATGGAGTGCTTGTGAAACCATCAAAATTTTCACAAGTCTGATACTCGAAACCAATAACTACAATGGCCTAGGGGAAAAATACACACACCGTTGTAATCGGGCGAGTTTCTGCTGTCAGATGCAACAGGAATTTCTCGAGTTCGTCAATCCGTTCGCGAGATATGGGAGTTTGAAGTTAAGGAATGGTTGAGAAACCATCACAATTTTCGCAAGTCTGATACTCGAATCAAATAACAACTATGGCCTAGGGGAAATATACACATACCGTTGTAATCGGGCGAGTTTCTGCTTTCAGATGCAACAGGAATTTCTCGAGTTCGTCATTCCGTTCGCGAGATATGGTAGTTTGAAGTTAAGGAATGGTTGTGACACCATCAAAATTTTCGCAAGTCTGATACTCGAAACCAATAACTACAATGGCCTAGGGGAAAAATACACATACCGTTGTAATCCGGCGAGTTTCTGCTGTCAGATGCAACAGGAATTTCTCGAGTTCGTCAATCCGTTCGCGAGATATGGGAGTTTGAAGTTAAGGAGTGTTTGAGAAACCATCAAAATTTTCACAATTCTGATGCTAGAAACCAATAACTGCAATGGCCCAGGGGAAAAATACACATACCGTTGTAATCGGGCGAGTTTCTGCTTTCAGATGCAACAGGAATTTCTCGAGTTCGTCAATCCGTTCGCGAGACATGGGAGTTTGAAGTTAAGGAATGGTTGAGAAACCATCAAAATTTTCGCAATTCTGATACTCGAAGCCAATAACTGGAATGGCCTAGGGGAAAAGTACACACACCATTGTAATCGTGCGAGTTTCTACTTTCAGATGCAACAGGAATTTCTCGAGGTCGTCAATCCGTTCGCGAGATATGGTAGTTTGAAGTTAAGGAGTGGTTGAGAAACCATCAAAATTTTCGCAAGTCTGATACTCGAAACCAATAACTTCTAAGCCATAGGGGAAAAATGCACATACCCTTGTATTCGGGCGAGTTTCCACTTTCAGATGCAACAGGAATTTCTCGAGTTCGTCATTCCGTTCGCGTGATATGGGAGTTTGAAGTTAAGGAATGGTTGAGAAACCATCAAAATTTTCGCAATTCTGATGCTAGAAACCAATAACTACAATGGCCTGGGGGAAAAATACACATACCGTTGTAATCGGGCGAGTTTCTGCTTTCAGATGCAACAGGAATTTCTCGAGTTCGTCAATCCGTTCGCGAGATATGGGAGTTTGAAGTTATGGAGTGCTTGTGAAACCATCAAAATTTTCACAAGTCTGATACTCGAAACCAATAACTACAATGGCCTAGGGGAAAAATACACACACCGTTGTAATCGGGCGAGTTTCTGCTGTCAGATGCAACAGGAATTTCTCGAGTTCGTCAATCCGTTCGCGAGATATGGGAGTTTGAAGTTATGGAGTGCTTGAGAAACCATCAAAATTTTCGCAAGTCTGATACTCGAAACCAATAACTACAATGGCCTAGGGGAAAAATACACACACCGTTGTAATCGGGCGAGTTTCTGCTGTCAGATGCAACAGGAATTTCCCGAGTTCATCAATCCGTTCGCGAGATATGGGAGTTTGAAGTTAAGGAATGCTTGAGAAATCATCAAAATTATCGCAAGCCTGATACTCGAAACCAATAACTACAATGGCCTAGGGGAAAAATACACATACCGTTGTAATCGGGCGAGTTCTGCTTTCAGGTGCAAGAGGAAATTCTCGAGTTCGTCATTCCGTTCGCGAGATATGGGGAGTTGAAGTTAAGGAATGGTTGAGAAACCATCAAAATTTTCGCAATTCTGACGCTAGAAACCAATAACTACAATGGCCTAGGTGAAAATACACATACCGTTGTAATCGGGCGAGTTTCTGCTTTCAGATGCAACGGGAAATTCTCGAGTTAGTCAATCCGTTCGCGAGATATGGGAGTTTGAAGTTAAGGAATGCTTGAGAAACCATCAAAATTTTCGCAATTCTGATTCTAGAAACCAATAACTACAAAGGCCTAGGGGAACAATTCACATACCTTTGTGATCGGGCGTGTTTCCAGTTTCAGATGCAAACAGGAAATTCTCGAGTTCGTCATCCCGTTCGCGAGATATGGGAGTTTGAAGTTAAGGAATGCTTGAGAAACCATCAAAATTTTCGCAATTCTGATGCTAGAAACCAATAACTACAAAGGCCTAGGGGAAAAATACACATACCTTTGTGATCGGGCGTGTTTCTAGTTTCAGATGCAACAGGAAATTCTCGAGTTTCGTCATCCCGTTCGCGAGATATGGGAGTTCGAAATTAAGGAATGGTTGAGAAACCATCAAAATTTTCGCAATTCTGATGCTAGAAACCAATAACTACAATGGCCTAGGGGAAAATACACATACCGTTGTAAATCGGTCGAGTTTCTGCTTTCAGATGCAATAGGAATTTCTCGAGTTCGTCAATCCGTTCGCGAGATATGGGAGTTTGAAGTTAAGGAATGGTTGAGAAACCATCACAATTTTCGCAAGTCTGATACTCGAATCAAATAACAACTATGGCCTAGGGGGAAAATACACATACCGTTGTAATCGGGCGAGTTTCTGCTTTCAGATGAAACAGGAAATTCTCGAGTTCGTCAATCCGTTCGCGAGATATGGCAGTTTGAAGTTAAGAAATGGTTGAGAAACCATCAAGATTTCGGAAGTCTGATACTCGAAACCAATAACTACAACGGCCTAGGGGAAAAATACACATACCTTTGTAATCGGGCGAGTTTCCACTTTCAGATGCAACAGGAATTTCTCGAGTTCGTCATTCCGTTCGCGAGATATGGGAGTTTGAAGTTAAGGAATGGTTGAGAAACCATCAAAATTTTCGCAATTCTGATGCTAGAAACCAATAACTACAATGGCCTAGGGGAAAAATACACATACCGTTGTCATCGGGCGAGTTTCTGCTTTCAGATGCAACGGGAAATTCTCGAGTTCGTCAAACCGTTCGCGACATATGGGAGTTTGAAGTTAAGGAATGGTTGAGGAACCTTCAAAATTTTCGCTGGTCTGATACTCGAAACCAATACCTGGAATGGCCCAGGTCAAAAATACACGTACCGTTCTAATCGGGCGTGTTTCTGCTTTCAGATGCAATAGGAAATTCTCGAGTTCGTCAATCCGTTCGCGAGATATGGTAGTTTGAAGTTAAGGAATGGTTGAGACACCATCAAAATTTTCGCAAGTTTGATACTCGAAACCAATAACTACAATGGCCTAGGGGAAAAATACACATACCGTTGTAATCGGGCGAGTTTCTTCTGTCAGATGCAACAGGAACTTCTCGAGTTCGTCAATCCGTTCGCGAGATATGGGAGTTTGAAGTTAAGGAATGCTTGAGGAACCATCAAAATTATTGCAAGTCTGATACTCGAAACCAATAACTACAAAGGCCTAGGGGAAAAATACACGTACCGTTGTAATCGGGCGAGTTTCTGCTTTCAGACGCAATAGGTAATTCTCGAGTTCGTCAATCCGTTCGCGAGATATGGGAGTTTGAAGTTAAGGAATGGTTGAGAAACCATCAAAATTTTCGCAAGCCTGATACTCGAAACCAATAACTACAATGGCCTAGGGGAAAAATACACACACCGTTGTAATCGGGCGAGTTTCTGCTGTCAGATGCAACAGGAATTTCTCGAGTTCGTCATTCCGTTCGCGAGATATGGGAGTTTGAAGTTAAGGAATGGTTGAGAAACCATCAAAATTTTCGCAATTCTGATGCTAGAAACCAATAACTACAATGGCCTGGGTGAAAAATACACATACCGTTGTAATCGGGCGAGTTTCTGCTTTCAGATGCAACAGGAATTTCTCGAGTTCGTCAATCCGTTCGCGAGATATGGGAGTTTGAAGTTATGGAGTGCTTGAGAAACCATCAAAATTTTCGCAAGTCAGATACTCGAAACCAATAACTAGAATGGCCTAGGGGAAAAATACACACACCGTTGTAATCGGGCGAGTTTCTGCTGTCAGATGCAACAGGAATTTCTCGAGTTCGTCAATCCGTTCGCGAGATATGGGAGTTTGAAGTTAAGGAATGCTTGAGAAACCATCAAAATTATCGCAAGTCTGATACTCGAAACCAATAACTACAATGGCCTAGGGGAAAAATACACACTCCGTTGTATTCGGGCGAGTTTCTGCTTTCAGATGCAATAGGAAATTCTCGAGTTCGGCAATCCGTTCGCGAGATATGGTAGTTTGAAGTTAAGGAATGGTTGAGAAACCAACAAAATTTTCGCAAGCCTGATACTCGAAACCAATAACTACAATGGCCTAGGGGAAAAATACACATACCGTTGTAATCGGGCGAGATTCTGATTTCAGGTGCAACAGGAATTTCTCGAGTTCGTCAATCCGTTCGCGAGATATGGGAGTTTGAAGTTATGGAATGCTTGAGAAACCATCAAAACTTTCGCAAGTCTGATACTCGAAACCAATAACTACTGTGGCCTAGGGCAAAAATGCACATACCGTTGAACCCGGGCGAGTTTCTGCTTTCAGATGCGACAGTAATTTCTCGAGTTCGTCAATCCGTTCGCGAGATATGGGAGTTTGAAGTTAAGGAATGCTTGAGAAACCTTCAAAATTTTCGCAAGTCTGATACTAGAAACCAATAACTACAAAGGCCTAGGGGAAAGATGCACATACCTTTGTAATCGGGCGAGTTTCCACTTTCAGATGCAACAGGAATTTCTCGAGTTCGTCATTCCGTTCGCGAGACATGGGAGTGTGAAGTTAAGGAATGGTTGAGAAACCATCAAAATTTTCGCAATTCTGATACTCGAAACCAATAACTGGAATGGCCTAGGGGAAAAGTACACATACCTTTGTGATCGGGCGAGTTTCCAGTTTCAGATGCAACAGGAAATTCTCGAGTTCGTCATCCCGTTCGCGAGATATGGGAGCTCGAAGTTAAGGAATGGTTGAGAAACCATCAAGATTTTCGCAAGTCTGATACTCGAAACCAATAACTACAAAGGCCTAGTGGAAAAATACACATACCTTTGTAATCGGGCGAGTTTCCACTTTCAGATGCAACAGGAATTTCTCGAGTTCGTCATTCCGTTCGCGAGATATGGGAGTTTGAAGTTAAGGAATGGTTGAGAAACCATCAAAATTTTCGCAATTCTGATGCTAGAAACCAATAACTACAATGGCCTGGGTGAAAAATACACATACCGTTGTAATCGGGCGAGTTTCTGCTTTCAGATGCAACAGGAATTTCTCGAGTTCGTCAATCCGTTCGCGAGATATGGGAGTTTGAAGTTATGGAGTGCTTGAGAAACCATCAAAATTTTCGCAAGTCAGATACTCGAAACCAATAACTAGAATGGCCTAGGGGAAAAATACACACACCGTTGTAATCGGGCGAGTTTCTGCTGTCAGATGCAACAGGAATTTCTCGAGTTCGTCAATCCGTTCGCGAGATATGGGAGTTTGAAGTTAAGGAATGCTTGAGAAACCATCAAAATTATCGCAAGTCTGATACTCGAAACCAATAACTACAATGGCCTAGGGGAAAAATACACACTCCGTTGTATTCGGGCGAGTTTCTGCTTTCAGATGCAATAGGAAATTCTCGAGTTCGGCAATCCGTTCGCGAGATATGGTAGTTTGAAGTTAAGGAATGGTTGAGAAACCAACAAAATTTTCGCAAGCCTGATACTCGAAACCAATAACTACAATGGCCTAGGGGAAAAATACACATACCGTTGTAATCGGGCGAGATTCTGATTTCAGGTGCAACAGGAATTTCTCGAGTTCGTCAATCCGTTCGCGAGATATGGGAGTTTGAAGTTATGGAATGCTTGAGAAACCATCAAAACTTTCGCAAGTCTGATACTCGAAACCAATAACTACTGTGGCCTAGGGCAAAAATGCACATACCGTTGAACCCGGGCGAGTTTCTGCTTTCAGATGCGACAGTAATTTCTCGAGTTCGTCAATCCGTTCGCGAGATATGGGAGTTTGAAGTTAAGGAATGCTTGAGAAACCTTCAAAATTTTCGCAAGTCTGATACTAGAAACCAATAACTACAAAGGCCTAGGGGAAAGATGCACATACCTTTGTAATCGGGCGAGTTTCCACTTTCAGATGCAACAGGAATTTCTCGAGTTCGTCATTCCGTTCGCGAGACATGGGAGTGTGAAGTTAAGGAATGGTTGAGAAACCATCAAAATTTTCGCAATTCTGATACTCGAAACCAATAACTGGAATGGCCTAGGGAAAAGTACACATACCTTTGTGATCGGGCGAGTTTCCAGTTTCAGATGCAACAGGAAATTCTCGAGTTCGTCATCCCGTTCGCGAGATATGGGAGCTCGAAGTTAAGGAATGGTTGAGAAACCATCAAGATTTTCGCAAGTCTGATACTCGAAACCAATAACTACAAAGGCCTAGTGGAAAAATACACATACCTTTGTAATCGGGCGAGTTTCCACTTTCAGATGCAACAGGAATTTCTCGAGTTCGTCATTCCGTTCGCGAGATATGGGAGTTTGAAGTTAAGGAATGGTTGAGAAACCATCAAAATTTTCGCAATTCTGACGCTAGAAACCAATAACTACAATGGCCTAGGGGAAAATACACATACAGTTGTAATCGGGCGAGTTTCTGCTTTCAGATACAACGGGAAATTCTCGAGTTCGTCAATCCGTTCGCGAGATATGGGAGTTTGAAGTTAAGGAATGCTTGAGAAACCATCAAAATTTTCGCAATTCTGGTGCTAGAAACCAATAACTACAATGGCCTAGGGGAAAATACACATACCGTTGGAATCGGTCGAGTTTCTGCTGTCAGATGCAACAGGAATTTCTCGAGTTCGTCAATCCGTTCGCGAGATATGGGAGTTTGAAGTTAAGGAATGCTTGAGAAACCATCAAAATTATCGCAATTCTGATACTCGAAACCAATAACTGGAATGGCCTAGGGGAAAAGTACACACACCGTTGTAATCGTGCGAGTTTCCACTTTCAGATGCAACAGGAATTTCTCGAGTTCGTCAATCCGTTCGCGAGATATGGGAGTTTGAAGTTAAGGAATGCTTGAGAAACCATCAAGATTTTCCCAAGTCTGATACTCCAAACCAATAACTACAACGGCCTAGGGGAAAAATACACATACCTTTGTAATCGGGCGAGTTTCCACTTTCAGATGCAACAGGAATTTCTCGAGTTCGTCATTCCGTTCGCGAGATATGGGAGTTTGAAGTTAAGGAATGGTTGAGAAACCATCAAAATTTTCGCAATTCTGACGCTAGAAACCAATAACTACAATGGCCTAGGGGAAAATACACATACCGTTGTAATCGGGCGAGTTTCTGCTTTCAGATACAACGGGAAATTCTCGAGTTCGTCAATCCGTTCGCGAGATATGGGAGTGTGAAGTTAAGGAATGGTTGAGAAACCATCAAAATTTTCGCAATTCTGATACTCGAAACCAATAACTGGAATGGCCTAGGGGAAAAGTACACATACCTTTGTGATCGGGCGAGTTTCCAGTTTCAGATGCAACAGGAAATTCTCGAGTTCGTCATCCCGTTCGCGAGATATGGGAGCTCGAAGTTAAGGAATGGTTGAGAAACCATCAAGATTTTCGCAAGTCTGATACTCGAAACCAATAACTACAAAGGCCTAGTGGAACAATACACATACCTTTGTAATCGGGCGAGTTTCCACTTTCAGATGCAACAGGAATTTCTCGAGTTCGTCATTCCGTTCGCGAGATATGGGAGTTTGAAGTTAAGGAATGGTTGAGAAACCATCAAAATTTTCGCAATTCTGACGCTAGAAACCAATAACTACAATGGCCTAGGGGAAAATACACATACAGTTGTAATCGGGCGAGTTTCTGCTTTCAGATACAACGGGAAATTCTCGAGTTCGTCAATCCGTTCGCGAGATATGGGAGTTTGAAGTTAAGGAATGCTTGAGAAACCATCAAAATTTTCGCAATTCTGATGCTAGAAACCAATAACTACAAAGGCCTAGGGGAAAAATACACATACCTTTGTGATCGGGCGAGTTTCCAGTTTCAGACGCAACAGGAATTTCTCGAGTTCCTCAATCCGTTCGCGAGATATGGGAGTTTGAAGTTAAGGAATGCTTGAGAAACCATCAAAATTATCGCAATTCTGATATTCGAAACCAATAACTGGAATGGCCTAGGGGAAAAGTACACACACCGTTGTAATCGTGCGAGTTTCCACTTTCAGATGCAACAGGAATTTCTCGAGTTCCTCAATCCGTTCGCGAGATATGGGAGTTTGAAGTTAAGGAATGCTTGAGAAACCATCAAAATTTTCGCAATTCTGATTCTAGAAACCAATAACTACAAAGGCCTAGGGGAAAAATACACATACCTTTGTGATCGGGCGTGTTTCCAGTTTCAGATGCAACAGGAAATTCTCGAGTTCGTCATCCCGTTCGCGAGATATGGGAGTTTGAAGTTAAGGAATGCTTGAGAAACCATCAAAATTCTCGCAATTCTGATGCTAGAAACCAATAACTACAAAGGCCCAGGGGAAAGATACACATACCTTTGTGATCGGGCGTGTTTCTAGTTTCAGATGCAACAAGAAATTCTCGAGTTCGTCATCCCGTTCGCGAGATATGGGAGTTCGAAATTAAGGAATGGTTGAGAAACCATCAAAATTTTCGCAATTCTGATGCTAGAAACCAATAACTACAATGGCCTAGGGGAAAATACACATACCGTTGTAATCGGGCGAGTTTCTGCTTTCAGATACAACGGGAAATTCTCGAGTTCGTCAATCCATTCGCGAGATATGGGAGTTTGAAGTTAAAGAATGCTTGAGAAACCATCAAAATTTTCGCAATTCTGATGCTAGAAACCAATAACTACAAAGGCCTAGGGGAAAAATACACATACCTTTGTGATCGGGCGAGTTTCCAGTTTCAGATGCAACAGGAAATTCTCGAGTTCGCCATCCCGTTCGCGAGATATGGGAGTTCGAAATTAAGGAATGGTTGAGAAACCATCAAAATTTTCGCAATTCTGACGCTAGAAACCAATAACTACAATGGCCTAGGGGAAAATACACATACCGTTGTAATCGGGCGAGTTTCTGCTTTCAGATGCAATGGGAAATTCTCGAGTTCGTCAATCCGTTCGCGAGATATGGGAGTTTGAAGTTAAGGAATGCTTGAGAAACCATCAAAATTTTCGCAATTCTGATGCTAGAAACCAATAACTACAATGGCCTAGGGGAAAAATACACATACCTTTGTGATCGGGCGAGTTTCCAGTTTCAGATGTAATAGGAAATTCTCGAGGTCGTCATTCCGTTCGCGAGACATGGGAGTGTGAAGTTAAGGAATGGTTGAGAAACCATCAAAATTTTCGCAATTCTGATACTCGAAACCAATAACTGGAATGGCCTAGGGGAAAAGTACACATACCTTTGTGATCGGGCGAGTTTCCAGTTTCAGATGCAACAGGAAATTCTGGAGTTCGTCATCCCGTTCGCGAGATATGGGAGCTCGAAGTTAAGGAATGGTTGAGAAACCATCAAGATTTTCGCAAGTCTGATACTCGAAACCAATAACTACAAAGGCCTAGTGGAACAATACACATACCTTTGTAATCGGGCGAGTTTCCACTTTCAGATGCAACAGGAATTTCTCGAGTTCGTCATTCCGTTCGCGAGATATGGGAGTTTGAAGTTAAGCAATGGTTGAGAAACCATCAAAATTTTCGAAATTCTGACGCTAGAAACCAATAACTACAATGGCCTAGGGGAAATACACATACCGTTGTAATCGGGCGAGTCTCTGCTTTCAGATGCAACGGGAAATTCTAGAGTTCGCCAAACCGTTCGCGAGATATGCGAGTTTGAAGTTAAGGAATGCTTGAGAAACCATCAAAATTTTCGCAATTCTGATGCTAGAAACCAATAACTACAATGGCCTAGGGGAAAAAACACACACCGTTGTCATCGGGCGAGTTTCTGCTGTCAGATGCAACAGGAATTTCTCGAGTTCGTCAATCCGTTCGCGAGATATGGGAGTTTGAAGTTAAGGAATGCTTGAGAAACCATCAAAATTATCGCAATTCTGATACTCGAAACCAATAACTGGAATGGCCTAGGGGAAAAGTACACACACCGTTGTAATCGTGCGAGTTTCCACTTTCAGATGCAACAGGAATTTCTCGAGTTCGTCATTCCGTTCGCGAGATATGGGAGTTTGAAGTTAAGGAATGGTTGAGAAACCATCAAAATTTTCGCAATTCTGACGCTAGAAACCAATAACTACAATGGCCTAGGGGAAAATAAACATACCGTTGTAATCGGGCGAGTTTCTGCTTTCAGATGCAATGGGAAATTCTCGAGTTCGTCAATCCGTTCGCGAGATGTGGGAGGTTGAAGTTAAGGAATGCTTGAGAAACCATCAAAATTTTCGCAATTCTGATGCTCGAAACCAATAACTACAAAGGCCTAGGGGAAAAATACACATACCTTTGTGGTCGGGCGAGTTTCCAGTTTCAGATGCAACAGGAAATTCTCGAGTTCGTCATCCCGTTCGCGAGATATGGGAGTTCGAAGTTAAGGAATGGTTGAGAAACCATCAAGATTTTCGCAAGTCTGATACTCGAAACCAATAACTACAAAGGCCTAGGGGAAAAATACACATACCTTTGTGGTCGGGCGAGTTTCCAGTTTCAGATGCAACAGGAAATTCTCGAGTTCGTCATCCCGTTCGCGAGATATGGGATTTCGAAGTTAAGGAATGGTTGAGAAACCATCAAAATTTTCGCAATTCTGACGCTAGAAACCAATAACTACAATGGCCTAGGGGAAAATACACATACCGTTGTAATCGGGCGAGTTTCTGCTTTCAGATGCAATAGGAAATTCTCGAGTTCGTCAAACCGTTCCCGAGATATGGGAGTTTGAAGTTATGGAATGCTTGAGAAACCATCAAAATTTTCGCAAGTCTGATACTCGAAAACAATAACTACTATGGCCTAGGGCAAAAATGCACATACCGTTCAAACCGGGCGAGTTTCTTCTTTCAGATGCAACAGTAATTTCTCGAGTTCGTCAATCCGTTCGCGAGATATGGGAGTTTGAAGTTAAGGAATGCTTGAGAAACCATCAAAATTTTCGCAATTCTGATGCTAGAAACCAATAACTACAATGGCCTAGGGGAGAAATACACGTACCGTTGTAATCGGGCAAGTTTCTGCTTTCAGATGCAATAGGAAATTTTCGAGTTCTTCAATCCGTTCGCGAGATATGGCAGTTTGAAGTTAAGGAATGGTTGAGAAACCATCAAAATTTTCGCAATTCTGATACTCGAAACCAATAACTGGAATGGCCTAGGGGAAAAGTACACACAGCGTTGTAATCGTGCGAGTTTCCACTTTCAGATGCAACAGGAATTTCTCGAGTTCGTCATTCCGTTCGCGAGATATGGGAGCTTGAAGTTAAGGAATGCTTGAGGAACCATCAAAATTTTCGCAATTCTGATGCTAGAAACCAATAACTACAAAGGCCTAGGGGAAAAATACACATACCTCTGTGATCGGGCGAGTTTCCAGTTTCAGATGCAACAGGAAATTCTCGAGTTCGTCATCCCGTTCGCGAGATATGGAAGTTCGAAGTTAAGGAATGGTTAAGAAACCATCAAGATTTTCGCAAGTCTGATACTCGAAACCAATAACTACAAAGGCCTAGGGGAAAAATACACATACCTTTGTAATCGGGCGAGTTTCCACTTTCAGATGCAACAGGAATTTCTCGAGTTCGTCATTCCGTTCGCGAGATATGGGAGTTTGAAGTTAAGGAATGGTTGAGAAACCATCAAAATTTTCGCAATTCTGACGCTAGAAACCAATAACTACAATGGCCTAGGGGAAAATACACATACCGTTGTAATCGGGCGAGTTTCTGCTTTCAGATACAACGGGAAATTCTCGAGTTCGTCAATCCATTCGCGAGATATGGGAGTTTGAAGTTAAAGAATGCTTGAGAAACCATCAAAATTTTCGCAATTCTGATGCTAGAAACCAATAACTGCAAAGGCCTAGGGGAAAAATACACATACCTTTGTGATCGGGCGAGTTTCCAGTTTCAGATGCAACAGGAAATTCTCGAGTTCGACATCCCGTTCGCGAGATATGGGAGTTCGAAATTAAGGAATGGTTGAGAAACCATCAAAATTTTCGCAATTCTGACGCTAGAAACCAATAACTACAATGGCCTCGGGGAAAATACACATACCGTTGTAATCGGGCGAGTTTCTGCTTTCAGATGCAACGGGAAATTCTCGAGTTCGTCAAACCGTTCCCGAGATATGGGAGATTGAAGTTAAGGAATGCTTGAGAAACCATCAAAATTTTCGCAATTCTGATGCTAGAAACCAATAACTACAAAGGCCTAGGGGAAAAATACACATACCTTTGTGATCGGGCGAGTTTCCAGTTTCAGATGCAACAGGAATTTCTCGAGTTCGTCATTCCGTTCGCGAGATATGGGAGTTTGAAGTTAAGGAATGGTTGAGAAACCATCAAAATTTTCGCAATTCTGACGCTAGAAACCAATAACTACAATGGCCTAGGGGAAAATAAACATACCGTTGTAATCGGGCGAGTTTCTGCTTTCAGATGCAATGGGAAATTCTCGAGTTCGTCAATCCGTTCGCGAGATGTGGGAGGTTGAAGTTAAGGAATGCTTGAGAAACCATCAAAATTTTCGCAATTCTGATGCTCGAAACCAATAACTACAAAGGCCTAGGGGAAAAATACACATACCTTTGTGGTCGGGCGAGTTTCCAGTTTCAGATGCAACAGGAAATTCTCGAGTTCGTCATCCCGTTCGCGAGATATGGGAGTTCGAAGTTAAGGAATGGTTGAGAAACCATCAAGATTTTCGCAAGTCTGATACTCGAAACCAATAACTACAAAGGCCTAGGGGAAAAATACACATACCTTTGTGATCGGGCGAGTTTCCAGTTTCAGATGCAACAGGAAATTCTCGAGTTCGTCATCCCGTTCGCGAGATATGGGATTTCGAAGTTAAGGAATGGTTGAGAAACCATCAAAATTTTCGCAATTCTGACGCTAGAAACCAATAACTACAATGGCCTAGGGGAAAATACACATACCGTTGTAATCGGGCGAGTTTCTGCTTTCAGATGCAATAGGAAATTCTCGAGTTCGTCAATCCGTTCGCGAGATATGGGAGTTTGAAGTTATGGAATGCTTGAGAAACCATCAAAATTTTCGCAAGTCTGATACTCGAAAACAATAACTACTATGGCCTAGGGCAAAAATGCACATACCGTTGAAACCGGGCGAGTTTCTTCTTTCAGATGCAACAGTAATTTCTCGAGTTCGTCAATCCGTTCGCGAGATATGGGAGTTTGAAGTTAAGGAATGCTTGAGAAGCCATCAAAATTTTCGCAATTCTGATGCTAGAAACCAATAACTACAATGGCCTAGGGGAAAATACACATACCGTTGTAATCGGGCGAGTTTCTGCTTTCAGATGCAACGGGAAATTCTCGAGTTCGTCTATCCGTGCGCGAGATATGGGAGTTTGAAGTTAAGGAATGCTTGAGAAACCATCAAAATTTTCGCAATTCTGATGCTAGAAACCAGTAACTACAATGGCCTATGGGGAAAATACTCACACCGTTGTAATCGGGCGAGTTTCTGCTGTCAGATGCAACAGGAATTTCTCGAGTTCGTCAATCCGTTCGCGAGATATGGGAATTTGAAGTTAAGGAATGCTTGAGAAACCATCAAAATTATCGCAAGTCTGATACACGAAACCAATAACTACAATGGCCTAGGGGAGAAATACACGTACCGTTGTAATCGGGCAAGTTTCTGCTTTCAGATGCAATAGGAAATTTTCGAGTTCGTCAATCCGTTCGCGAGATATGGCAGTTTGAAGTTAAGGAATGGTTGAGAAACCATCAAAATTTTCGCAATTCTGATGCTCGAAACCAATAACTACAAAGGCCTAGGGGAAAAATACACATACCTTTGTGGTCGGGCGAGTTTCCAGTTTCAGATGCAACAGGAAATTCTCGAGTTCGTCATACCGTTCGCGAGATATGGGAGTTCGAAGTTAAGGAATGGTTGAGAAACCATCAAGATTTTCGCAAGTCTGATACTCGAAACCAATAACTACAAAGGCCTAGGGGAAAAATACACATACCTTTGTGATCGGGCGAGTTTCCAGTTTCAGATGCAACAGGAAATTCTCGAGTTCGTCATCCCGTTCGGGAGATATGGGATTTCGAAGTTAAGGAATGGTTGAGAAACCATCAAAATTTTCGCAATTCTGACGCTAGAAACCAATAACTACAATGGCCTAGGGGAAAATACACATACCGTTGTAATCGGGCGAGTTTCTGCTTTCAGATACAACGGGAAATTCTCGAGTTCGTCAATCCGTTCGCGAGATATGGGAGTTTGAAGTTAAGGAATGGTTGAGAAACCATCAAAATTTTCGCAATTCTGACGCTAGAAACCAATAACTGGAATGGCCTAGGGGAAAAGTACACACACCATTGTAATCGTGCGAGTCTCTACTTTCAGATGCAACAGGAATTTCTCGACTTCGTCATTCCGTTCGCGAGATATGGGAGTTTGAAGTTAAGGAATGCTTGAGAAGCCATCAAAATTTTCGCAATTCTAATGCTAGAAACCAATAACTACAATGGCCTAGGGGAAAATACACATACCGTTGTAATCGGGCGAGTTTCTGCTTTCAGATGCAACGGGAAATTCTCGAGTTCGTCAATCCGTTCGCGAGATATGGGAGTTTGAAGTTAAGGAATGGTTGAGAAACCATCAAAATTTTTGCAATTCTGACGCTAGAAACCAATAACTACAATGGCCTAGGGGAAAATAAACATACCGTTGTAATCGGGCGAGTTTCTGCTTTCAGATGCAATGGGAAATTCTCGAGTTCGTCAATCCGTTCGCGAGATATGGGAGTTTGAAGTTAAGGAATGCTTGAGAAACCATCAAAATTTTCGCAATTCTGATGCTAGAAACCAATAACTACAAAGGCCTAGGGGAAAAATACACATACCTTTGTGGTCGGGCGAGTTTCCAGTTTCAGATGCAACAGGAAATTCTCGAGTTCGTCATCCCGTTCGCGAGATATGGGAGTTCGAAGTTAAGGAATGGTTGAGAAACCATCAAGATTTTCGCAAGTCTGATACTCGAAACCAATAACTACAAAGGCCTAGGGGAAAAATACACATACCTTTGTGATCGGGCGAGTTTCCAGTTTCAGATGCAACAGGAAATTCTCGAGTTCGTCATCCCGTTCGCGAGATATGGGATTTCGAAGTTAAGGAATGGTTGAGAAACCATCAAAATTTTCGCAATTCTGACGCTAGAAACCAATAACTACAATGGCCTAGGGGAAAATACACATACCGTTGTAATCGGGCGAGTTTCTGCTTTCAGATGCAACGGGAAATTCTCGAGTTCGTCAAACCGTTCGCGAGATATGGGAGTTTGAAGTTAAGGAATGCTTGAGAAACCATCAAAATTATCGCAATTCTGATACTCGAAACCAATAACTGGAATGGCCTAGGGGAAAAGTACACACACCGTTGTAATCGGGCGAGTTTCCACTTTCAGATGCAACAGGAATTTCTCGAGTTCGTCAATCCGTTCGCGAGATATGGGAGTTTGAAGTTAAGGAATGCTTGAGAAACCATCAAGATTTTCCCAAGTCTGATACTCGAAACCAATAACTACAACGGCCTAGGGGAAAAATACACATACCTTTGTAATCGGGCGAGTTTCCACTTTCAGATGCAACAGGAATTTCTCGAGTTCGTCATTCCGTTCGCGAGATATGGGAGTTTGAAGTTAAGGAATGGTTGAGAAACCATCAAAATTTTCGCAATTCTGACGCTAGAAACCAATAACTACAATGGCCTAGGGGAAAATACACATACCGTTGTAATCGGGCGAGTTTCTGCTTTCAGATACAACGGGAAATTCTCGAGTTCGTCAATCCGTTCGCGAGATATGGGAGTTTGAAGTTAAGGAATGCTTGAGAAACCATCACAATTTTCGCAAGTCTGATACTCGAATCAAATAACAACTATGGCCTAGGGGGAAAATACACATACCGTTGTAATCGGGCGAGTTTCCACTTTCAGATGCAACAGGAATTTCTCGAGGTCGTCATTCCGTTCGCGAGACATGGGAGTGTGAAGTTAAGGAATGGTTGAGAAACCATCAAAATTTTCGCAATTCTGATGCTAGAAACCAATAACTACAATGGCCTAGGGGAAAATACACATACCGTTGTAATCGGGCGAGTTTCTGCTTTCAGATACAACGGGAAATTCTCGAGTTCGTCAATCCGTTCGCGAGATATGGGAGTTTGAAGTTAAGGAATGGTTGAGAAACCATCAAAATTTTCGCAATTCTGACGCTAGAAACCAATAACTGGAATGGCCTAGGGGAAAAGTACACACACCATTGTAATCGTGCGAGTCTCTACTTTCAGATGCAACAGGAATTTCTCGACTTCGTCATTCCGTTCGCGAGATATGGGAGTTTGAAGTTAAGGAATGGTTGAGTTGCCATCAAAATTTTTGAAGTTCTGACGCTAGAAACCAATAACTACAATGGCCTAGGGGAAAACACACATACCGTTGTAATCGGGCGAGTTTCTGCTTTCAGATGCAACAGGGATTTCTCAAGTTCGTCAATCCGTTCGCGAGATATGGGAGTTTGAAGTTAAGGAATGCTTGAGAAACAATCAAAATTTTCGCAATTCTGATACTAGAAACCAATAACTACAAAGGCCTAGGGGAAAAATGCACATACCTTTGTAATCGGGCGAGTTTCCACTTTCAGATGCAACAGGAATTTCTCGAGATCGTCATTCGTTCGCGAGACATGGGAGTTTGAAGTTAAGGAATGGTTGAGAAACCATCAAAATTTTCGCAATTCTGACGCTAGAAACCAATAACTACAATGGCCTAGGGGAAAATACACATACCGTTGTAATCGGGCGTGTTTCTGCTTTCAGATGCAATAGGAAATTCTCGAGTTCATCAATCCGTTCGCGAGATGTGGGAGTTTGAAGTTAAGGAACGGTTGAGAAACCATCAAAATTTTCGCAAGTCTGATACTCGACACCAATAACTACAAAGGCATAGGGGAAAAATGCACATACCCTTGTAATCGGGCGAGCTTCCACTTTCAGATGCAACAGGAATTTCTCGAGTTCGTCATTCCGTTCGCGAGATATGGGAGTTTGATGTTAAGGAATGGTTGAGAAACCATCAAAATTTTCGCAATTCTGATACTCGAAACCAATAACTGGAATGGCCTAGGGGAATAGTACGCACACCATTGTAATCGTGCGAGGTTCTACTTTCAGATGCATCAGGAATTTCTCGAGTTCGTCATTCCGTTCGCGAGATATGGGAGTTTGAAGTTAAGGAATGGTTGAGAAACCATCAAGATTTTCGCAAGTCTGATACTCGAAACCAATAACTACAATGGCCTAGAGGAAAAATACACATACCTTTCTAATCGGGCGAGTTTCCACTTTCAGATGCAACAGGCATTTCTCGAGTTCTTCATTCCGTTCGCGAGATATGGGAGTTTGATGTTAAGGAATGGTTGAGAAACCATCAAAATTTTCGCAATTCTGACGCTAGAAACCAATAACTACAATGGACTAGGGGAAAATACACATACCGTTGTAATCGGACGAGTCTCTGCTTTCAGATGCAACAGGAATTTCTCGAGTTCGTCAATCCGTTCGCGAGATATGGGAGTTTGAAGTTAAGGAATGCTTGAGAAACCTTCAAAATTTTCGCTGGTCTGATACTCGAAACCAATAACTGGAATGGCCTGGGTCAAAAATACACATACCGTTGTAATCGGGCGAGTTTCCAGTTTCAGATGCAACAGGAAATTCTCGAGTTCGTCATCCCGTTCGCGAGATATGGGAGTTCGAAGTTAAGGAATGGTTGAGAAACCATCAAAATTTTCGCAATTCTGATGCTAGAAACCAATAACTACAATGGCCTAGGGGAAAATACTCACACCGTTGTAATCGGGCGAGTTTCTGCTGTCAGATGCAACAGGAATTTCTCGAGTTCGTCAATCCGTTCGCGAGATATGGGAGTTTGAAGTTAAGGAATGCTTGAGAAACCATCAAAATTATCGCAAGTCTGATACTCGAAACCAATAACTACAATGGCCTAGGGGAGAAATACACGTACCGTTGTAATCGGGCAAGATTCTGCTTTCAGATGCAATAGGAAATTTTCGAGTTCGTCAATCCGTTCGCGAGATATGGCAGTTTGAAGTTAAGGAATGGTTGAGAAACCATCAAAATTTTCGCAATTCTGATACTCGAAACCAATAACTGGAATGGCCTAGGGGAAAAGTACACACAGCGTTGTAATCGTGCGAGTTTCCACTTTCAGATGCAACAGGAATTTCTCGAGTTCGTCATTCCGTTCGCGAGATATGGGAGTTTGAAGTTAAGGAATGCTTGAGGAACCATCAAAATTTTCGCAATTCTGATGCTAGAAACCAATAACTACAAAGGCCTAGGGGAAAAATACACATACCTCTGTGATCGGGCGAGTTTCCAGTTTCAGATGCAACAGGAAATTCTCGAGTTCGTCATCCCGTTCGCGAGATATGGGAGTTCGAAGTTAAGGAATGGTTGAGAAACCATCAAGATTTTCGCAAGTCTGATACTCGAAACCAATAACTTCAATGGCCTAGGGGAAAAATACACATACCTTTGTAATCGGGCGAGTTTCCACTTTCAGATGCAACAGGAATTTCTCGAGTTCGTCATTCCGTTCGCGAGATATGGGAGTTTGAAGTTAAGGAATGGTTGAGAAACCATCCAAATTTTCGCAATTCTGACGCTAGAAACCAATAACTACAATGGCCTAGGGGAAAATACACATACCATTGTAATCGGGCGAGTTTCTGCTTTCAGATGCAACGGGAAATTCTCGAGTTCGTCAAGCCGTTCGCGAGATATGGGAGTTTGAAGTTAAGGAATGCTTGAGAAACCATCAAAATTTTCGCAATTCTGATGCTAGAAACCAATAACTACAAAGGCCTAGGGGAAAAATACACATACCTTTGTGATCGGGCGAGTTTCCAGTTACAGATGCAACAGGAAATTCTCGAGTTCGTCATCCCGTTCGCGAGATATGGGAGTTCGAAATTAAGGAATGGTTGAGAAACCATCAAAATTTTCGCAATTCTGACGCTAGAAACCAATAACTACAATGGCCTAGGGGAAAATACACATACCGTTGTAATCGGGCGAGTTTCTGCTTTCAGATGCAACGGGAAATTCTCGAGTTCGTCAATCCGTTCGCGAGATATGGGAGTTTGAAGTTAAGGAATGCTTGAGAAACCATCAAAATTTTCGCAATTCTGATGCTAGAAACCAATAACTACAAAGGCCTAGGGGAAAAATACACATACCTTTGTGATCGAGCGAGTTTCCAGTTTCAGATGCAACAGGAAATTCTCGAGTTCGTCATCCCGTTCGCGAGATATGGGAGTTCGAAATTAAGGAATGGTTGAGAAACCATCAAAATTTTCGCAATTCTGATGCTAGAAACCAATAACTACAATGGCCTAGGGGAAAATACACATACCGTTGTAATCGGGCGAGTTTCTGCTTTCAGATGCAATAGGAGTTTCTCGAGTTCGTCAATCCGTTCGCGAGATATGGGAGTGTGAAGTTAAGGAATGGTTGAGAAACCATCAAGATTTTCGCAAGTCTGATACTCGAAACCAATAACTACAACGGCCTAGGGGAAAAATACACATACCATTGTAACCGGCCGAGTTTCCACTTTCAGATGCAACAGGAATTTCTCGAGTTCGTCATTCCGTTCGCGCGATATGGGAGTTTGAAGTTAAGGAATTGTTGAGAAACCATCAAAATTTTCGCAATTCTGACGCTAGAAACCAATAACTACAATGGCCTAGGGGAAAATACACATACCGTTGTAATCGGGCGAGTTTCTGCTTTCAGATGCAACAGGAATTTCTCGAGTTCGTCATTCGTTCGCGAGACATGGGATTTTGAAGTTAAGGAATGGTTGAGAAACCATCCAAATTTTCGCAATTCTGACGGTAGAAACCAATAACTGGAATGGCCTAGGGGAAAAGTACACACACCATTGTAATCGTGCGAGTTTCTACTTTCAGATGCAACAGGAATTTCTCGAGTTCGTCATTCCGTTCGCGAGGCATGGGAGTTTGAAGTTCAGGAATGGTTGAGAAACCATCAAAATTTTCGCAATTCTGATACTCGAAACCAATAACTGGAATGTCCTAGGGGAATAGTACACACACCATTGTAATCGTGCGAGGTTCTACTTTCAGATGCATCAGGAATTTCTCGAGTTCGTCATTCCGTTCGCGAGATATGGGAGTTTGAAGTTAAGGAATGGTTGAGAAACCATCAAGATTTTCGCAAGTCTGATACTCGAAACCAATAACTACAATGGCCTAGAGGAAAAATACACATACCTTTCTAATCGGGCGAGTTTCCACTTTCAGATGCAACAGGCATTTCTCGAGTTCTTCATTCCGTTCGCGAGATATGGGAGTTTGATGTTAAGGAATGGTTGAGAAACCATCAAAATTTTCGCAATTCTGACGCTAGAAACCAATAACTACAATGGACTAGGGGAAAATACACATACCGTTGTAATCGGGCGAGTCTCTGCTTTCAGATGCAACAGGAATTTCTCGAGTTCGTCAATCCGTTCGCGAGATATGGGAGTTTGAAGTTAAGGAATGCTTGAGAAACCTTCAAAATTTTCGCTGGTCTGATACTCGAAACCAATAACTGGAATGGCCTAGGTCAAAAATACACGTACCGTTGTAATCGGGCGTGTTTCTGCTTTCAGATGCAATAGGAAATTCTGGAGTTCGTCAATCCGTTCGCGAGATGTGGGAGTTTGAAGTTAAGGAATGGTTGAGAAACCATCGAAATTTTCGCAAGTCTGATACTCGAAACCAATAACTACAAAGGCCTAGGGGAAAAATGCACATACCTTTGTAATCGGGCTAGTTTCCACTTTCAGATGCAACAGGAATTTCTCGAGTTCGTCATTCGTTCGCGAGACATGGGAGTTTGAAGTTAAGGAATGGTTGAGAAATCATCAAAATTTTCGCAATTCTGACGCTAGAAACCAATAACTACAATGGCCTAGGGGAAAACACACATACCGTTGTAATCGGGCGAGTTTCTGCTTTCAGATGCAACAGGGATTTCTCAAGTTCGTCAATCCGTTCGCGAGATATGGGAGTTTGAAGTTAAGGAATGCTTGAGAAACAATCAAAATTTTCGCAATTCTGATACTAGAAACCAATAACTACAAAGGCCTAGGGGAAAAATGCACATACCTTTGTAATCGGGCGAGTTTCCACTTTCAGATGCAACAGGAATTTCTCGAGATCGTCATTCGTTCGCGAGACATGGGAGTTTGAAGTTAAGGAATGGTTGAGAAACCATCAAAATTTTCGCAATTCTGACGCTAGAAACCAATAACTACAATGGCCTAGGGGAAAATACACATACCGTTGTAATCGGGCGTGTTTCTGCTTTCAGATGCAATAGGAAATTCTCGAGTTCATCAATCCGTTCGCGAGATGTGGGAGTTTGAAGTTAAGGAACGGTTGAGAAACCATCAAAATTTTCGCAAGTCTGATACTCGACACCAATAACTACAAAGGCATAGGGGAAAAATGCACATACCCTTGTAATCGGGCGAGCTTCCACTTTCAGATGCAACAGGAATTTCTCGAGTTCGTCATTCCGTTCGCGAGATATGGGAGTTTGATGTTAAGGAATGGTTGAGAAACCATCAAAATTTTCGCAATTCTGATACTCGAAACCAATAACTGGAATGGCCTAGGGGAATACTACGCACACCATTGTAATCGTGCGAGGTTCTACTTTCAGATGCATCAGGAATTTCTCGAGTTCGTCATTCCGTTCGCGAGATATGGGAGTTTGAAGTTAAGGAATGGTTGAGAAACCATCAAGATTTTCGCAAGTCTGATACTCGAAACCAATAACTACAATGGCCTAGAGGAAAAATACACATACCTTTCTAATCGGGCGAGTTTCCACTTTAAGATGCAACAGGCATTTCTCGAGTTCTTCATTCCGTTCGCGAGATATGGGAGTTTGATGTTAAGGAATGGTTGAGAAACCATCAAAATTTTCGCAATTCTGACGCTAGAAACCAATAACTACAATGGCCTAGGGGAAAATACACATACCGTTGTAATCGGGCGAGTTTCTGCTTTCAGATGCAATAGGAGTTTCTCGAGTTCGTCAATCCGTTCGCGAGATATGGGAGTGTGAAGTTAAGGAATGGTTGAGAAACCATCAAGATTTTCGCAAGTCTGATACTCGAAACCAATAACTACAACGGCCTAGGGGAAAAATACACATACCATTGTAACCGGCCGAGTTTCCACTTTCAGATGCAACAGGAATTTCTCGAGTTCGTCATTCCGTTCGCGCGATATGGGAGTTTGAAGTTAAGGAATTGTTGAGAAACCATCAAAATTTTCGCAATTCTGACGCTAGAAACCAATAACTACAATGGCCTAGGGGAAAATACACATACCGTTGTAATCGGGCGAGTTTCTGCTTTCAGATGCAACAGGAATTTCTCGAGTTCGTCATTCGTTCGCGAGACATGGGATTTTGAAGTTAAGGAATGGTTGAGAAACCATCCAAATTTTCGCAATTCTGACGGTAGAAACCAATAACTGGAATGGCCTAGGGGAAAAGTACACACACCATTGTAATCGTGCGAGTTTCTACTTTCAGATGCAACAGGAATTTCTCGAGTTCGTCATTCCGTTCGCGAGGCATGGGAGTTTGAAGTTCAGGAATGGTTGAGAAACCATCAAAATTTTCGCAATTCTGATACTCGAAACCAATAACTGGAATGTCCTAGGGGAATAGTACACACACCATTGTAATCGTGCGAGGTTCTACTTTCAGATGCATCAGGAATTTCTCGAGTTCGTCATTCCGTTCGCGAGATATGGGAGTTTGAAGTTAAGGAATGGTTGAGAAACCATCAAGATTTTCGCAAGTCTGATACTCGAAACCAATAACTACAATGGCCTAGAGGAAAAATACACATACCTTTCTAATCGGGCGAGTTTCCACTTTCAGATGCAACAGGCATTTCTCGAGTTCTTCATTCCGTTCGCGAGATATGGGAGTTTGAAGTTAAGGAATGCTTGAGAAACCTTCAAAATTTTCGCTGGTCTGATACTCGAAACCAATAACTGGAATGGCCTGGGTCAAAAATACACGTACCGTTGTAATCGGGCGTGTTTCTGCTTTCAGATGCAATAGGAAATTCTCGAGTTCGTCAATCCGTTCGCGAGATGTGGGAGTTTGAAGTTAAGGAATGGTTGAGAAACCATCGAAATTTTCGCAAGTCTGATACTCGAAACCAATAACTACAAAGGCCTAGGGGAAAAATGCACATACCTTTGCAATCGGGCTAGTTTCCACTTTCAGATGCAACAGGAATTTTTCGAGTTCGTCATTCGTTCGCGAGACATGGGAGTTTGAAGTTAAGGAATGGTTGAGAAATCATCAAAATTTTCGCAATTCTGACGCTAGAAACCAATAACTGGAATGGCCTAGGGGAAAAGTACACACACCATTGTAATCGTGCGAGTCTCTACTTTCAGATGCAACAGGAATTTCTCGACTTCGTCATTCCGTTCGCGAGATATGGGAGTTTGAAGTTAAGGAATGGTTGAGGAACCATCAAAATTTTCGCAATTCTGACGCTAGAAACCAACAACTACAATGGCCTAGGGGAAAACACACATACCGTTGTAATCGTGCGAGCTTCTACTTTCAGATGCAACAGGAATTTCTCGAGTTCGTCATTCCGTTCGCGAGATATGGGAGTTTGAAGTTAAGGAATGGTTGAGAAACCATCAAAATTATCGCAATTCTGATACTCGAAACCAATGACTGGAATGGCCTAGGGGAAAAGTACACACACCATTGTAATCGTGCGAGTTTCTACTTTCAGATGCATCAGGAATTTCTCGAGTTCGTCATTCCGTTCGCGAGATATGGGAGT